>NC_092086.1:90687167-91018000 GCF_045679555.1 Salvelinus alpinus
ATTGAATGTGCCTCACAAGGGTTTGATAACCACAGATGCTACTCCATGCCAGTAATGGATTCAAGTCTGGCAGTTATACTTTCACGCATTTGTCATCTTGGGCCTGCCAGGTGTTGTTTTTAGTTGTAAAAGGATGCTGAGCATCTCCCGCTGAAGATAATGTTTCATATCTCTGCAAACTCTCTCCCTGTACTACTCTGTTTCCAGTGGTCTCTCTCTACGCAGTGCTGAGATAAGACAATTCTGCGGTTAAGATTTTAATACCGCTTCCCAATGACTCATAGTGATAACTTAAGAGTAGACCAGAGTCTTTTCAGTAAAATTAGTGCACAGTGGTAGACAGAGTGGCCAGGGCAAAACAGAGACCCCTTGCCACGATAAAACAGACAGAGAACCATGGCCAGGTTAACACAGAGACCCTTGACCAGGTTAAAACCTCTACAGGATCGGTGTCCCCCCTGTGGGACGGTTGCGCTAACGTAGGCTAATGTGATTAGCATGAGGTTGTAAGTAACACAATCATTTCCCAGGACATAGACATATCTGATATGGGCAGAAAGCTTAAATTCTTGTTAATCTAACTGCTCTGTCCAATTCACAGTAGCTATTACAGTGAAAGAATACCATGCTATTGTTTGAGGAGAGTGCACAGTTATGAATTTGAAAATGTATTAATAAACCAATTAGGCACATTTGGGAAACATTTTGAACAGAAATGCAATGGTTCATTTGATCAGTCTAAAACTTTGCAAATACACTGCTGCCATCTAGTGTCCAAAATCGAAATTGAGCCTAACCTGGAATAATACATTGTGACCTTTCTCTTGTATTTCAAAGATGATGGAACAAAAAACAAACAAAAAAAATATATATATATATTTTTTTAATCTTTTACCAGATCTAATGTGTTATATTCCCTACATTAATTTCACATTTCCACGAACTTCAAAGTGTTTCAAATGGTATCAATAATATGCATATCCTTGCTTCAGGTCCTGAGCTAAAGGCAGTTAGATTTGGGTATGTCATTTTAGGCGGAAATTGAAAAAAAGGGTCCGATCCTATTAACGGGGTTGGTTATGTTTCCACTTGACACTGCAGAAATATGTATTCGATGTTTCTGTATTCCTATTAGTTGGTTGAATTTACATATCAATAAGGTGTTATGCCATTAGTCATGCTTGCAGATAGGGGGAGATCGCGAACATACATTCTTCCCAGTCTGATATTGACATGCAAGCAGTAGGTCATGTTCTGAAATACTATATTCTACAATGTGTACGAGTTCACTACATACATGTCCTAATGTGTATACAGTGCCTTCAGAAATTATTCACACCCCTTGACTTTTTCCACATTTTCTTGTGTTACAGACGGAATTTAAAATTGTCGCTGGCCTACACACAATAATGCCCCATAATGTCAAAGTGGAATTATGTTTTTCTAGAAGGAAGCCTGGACAAAATGTAAAAAATTACAAAACATGCATCCTGTTTGCTAAAAGGCACTAAAGTAATACTTTAAAAAATGTGGCAAAGCAGTTAAGTTTTTGTCCTGAAAGCAAAGTGTTATGTTTGGGGCAAATCCAATACAACACATTACTGAGTGCCACACTCCATATTTTTATTCATAGTGTTGGCTGCATCATGTTATGGGTATGCTTGTAATCGTTAAGGACTGGTAAGTTTTTCAGGATAAAACATGTACAGAATGGAGCTAAGCACAGGCAAAATCCTAGAGGAAAACCTGGTTCAGTCTGCTTTCCACTAGACACTGGGAAATGAATTCACCTTTCAGCAGGACAATAGCCTAAAACACAAGGCCAAATCTACACTGGAATTGCTTACCAAGAGGATTAGTGAATGTTCCTGAGTGGCCGAGTTACAGTTTTGACTTAAATCTGCTTGAAAAGCTATGGCAAGACCTAAAAATAGTTGTCTAGCAATGAACAACAACCAATTTGACAGAGGTGGAAGAATTTTGAAAATAATAACGGGCAAATGTTGCACAATCCAGGTGTGGAAATCTCTTAGAGACTTACCCAGAAAGACTCACAGCTGTAATCACTGCCAAAGGTGATTCTAACATGTATTGACTCAAGGGGTTGAATACTTATCTAATCAAAATATATTAGTGTTTTATACTTCATAAATGTTTTACAAATGTTAGAATTTTTCTTCCACATTGACACTATAGTTTTTTGTGAGGATCGTTGACAAAAAATGACAATTAAATAAATGTTTATCTCACTTTGTAAGGCAACAACATTTTGAAAAAGTCAAGCAGTGTGAATACTTTCTGAAAGAATATGTGTACAGTACCTGTTAGATATTGGGGGCATCTTGGGATGTGCTTTTGTATGTTATTTCTGTAAGAGCGAGTTAGCTAGCATGATCAAGATGGTAATGGTCACATTAGTCCCTGCTAAATCATAGTTATTTCAGACAAACCATGAAACAGACAAACCATGAAATTACAGCCATCAACATACTGTTGTCCTGCACATCTAATGTGATTCCTTGTGTCTATCATCAGGTACTTACATTTATTGTATTTTGTACTCTTTTTATCATGGTTATGTTTGATTACAAAATACCCATTCTGATATTGACATGCAAGCGATAGATCACAAATCTACAGCCATCAACATACTGTTGTCCTGCACATCTAATGGGCAACCCTTGTGTCTATCCTCAGAACAAACACCAATCAACTTGGCCCGCTGACTGGGTATTCCTTTCTTGAAAATCACAACGCAAGAGTGTTACGATATACGATCACATCTATTACACTTGTGCCGAGACCAGTCTTTTTGTCTACGCTGGACATTTGTTACACCAGGTTAACACAGAGACCCATGGACAGGTTAACACTGAGACCCATGGTCAGGTTAACACAGAGACTCATGGTCAGGTTAACACAGAGACCCATGGTCAGGTTAACACAGAGACCCATGGTCAGGTTAACACAGAGACCCATGGTCAGGTTAACACTGAGACCCATGGTCAGGTTAACACAGAGACCCATGGTCAGGTTAACACTGAGACCCATGGCCAGCCCACTGGCATAGACGTCAGTTCACCGTCTATTTTGTTGTCAAATAACGTGAAATCACATTGACATTGGATTTAGGTTGGGTAAAAATAGATACAATTCCCCCACACTGATGACATTTTGCAAATTCAATCAGTTTTCTACATTGATTCAACGTCATCACATTACATTTTTGGGGTTAAAACTATGTGGAAACAACATTGATTCAACCAGTTTTGCCCAGTGGGAGGTTAACACAGAGACCCATGGCTAGGTTAACACAGAGAGAGAACCATGGCCAGGTTAACATAGAGACCCATGGCTAGGTTAACACAGAGACCCATGGCTAGGTTAACACAGAGAGAGAACCATGGCCAGGTTAACACAGAGAACCATGGCCAGGTTAACATAGAGACCCATGGTCAGGTTAACACAGAGAGAGAACCATGGCCAGGTTAACATAGAGACCCATGGCTAGGTTAACACAGAGAGAGAACCATGGCCAGGTTAACACAGAGACCCATGGCTAGGTTAACACAGAGACCCATGGCTAGGTTAACACAGAGAGAGAACCATGGCCAGGTTAACACAGAGAACCATGGCCAGGTTAACATAGAGACCCATGGTCAGGTTAACACAGAGACCCATGGCTAGGTTAACACAGAGAGAGAACCATGGCCAGGTTAACATAGAGACCCATGGTCAGGTTAACACAGAGACCCAGGTTAATTACACAGAGACAGAGAGCCAGTCCAGGTTACCAGCATCGTTCCAGCTGGCAGTGAGTCAGCACTGCACTGGCAGAAAGTCTGGTTTCATGCGGCTCACAAATCTTTGTCGCAAATGGCCTCCAGGAGATGAAACAACATGGCTTAATAAGGTGTTAAATTGGACATGATCGTTAGACAGAAGGCTAATTTTATGCAACCTCTTATTGCTTCTTCTCCATCTTCATTAATCTGGCCATTTGTTGTTGCTCCTTGGTTGCAAGAAAATGGATGGGGGAGGAGGACGGGGAGTGGGAAAGAGTAAACAGGAGAGTTAGAAGCTAAGAACAAGCTAAGAAAATTGAATATGGTACAGAAATCGGATCTTGTTGGTGTGATTTTATACTATTGTTACTTCTGACATTTGCTTAGAGCAATTCTCATAAAGCAAGTTATTGAGGAGTTTTGAGACCTGAGAAATGCTTGATTAAAGCAATATACAAAAGGCCAGGAGGATTTGCCTGCAATTTACATACAGCCTGAGGCTCAGGTGTTGAAAAGCCTACTAGATACAATATATGTCAGTCTCCTATATTGGTGCCCAATATCCCTTGATAGCCCGTAGATTGGGACAGATATTTTAGTGGAACAAAGAATAGAATCTTGGGCAAAAAGCCATGGTATTGAGGAGAAATATAGTTTAAAAAAAACATTTTCATACATAAAATCTCCATTCCCTAGGCTCTTTTGAAGCCTTTCATACATTGTAGTTGACAAAGACGAGGGTCCACAAAGATGTATGTGACAGTGTATATTGTTATGATAACATAATAAGCCTTCTCCTTTTGTCAGCTCCAGTGTTTTTATTTTTTCCTGTGTCTCTTTCTCTGTGTTTTTGCAGGTTGGATAGTGGCAATAGTGTAAGGGACAACTAGAACCAAGCTAAATTGATGGATGTGTTTCAAGAACCCAACTTTTCTGTGCTGGCTCCAAACCTGGAACAGATCAACAAAGAGGATGAGAATGGTAAAGACATTTGTATGTTGCTTTGCTAGAAACACTTTACTTGAATCAAAAAAAGGATGGACACACCAAGATGTAATTCCTCACCACAGGTGTATATCAACACTTCATACTGTATGTTTTAGCATTTTAAAATGTTTCTATTAAGGAACAGAGGGAATGCTGTTACGTTATCACAGTACATTATGTCCTGCTGGTTACAAGGAGGTACAGAGTTCTTATATGGAACAAGATGCTATGCATTGTTTTCACCTCCTCTGCTATTGAGTTTACCTGTTACCTTCACAGAACTGAAAGGCAAGAAGCCCCAGCCTTGATATTTAGTGACCTTAACCTTTGCTGCATCTGAATGGATGAGCAATGTTTCAGTGCTCAGAGACGGTCCAATGTGTGGAATGTTTTCCTCCATTTTTTACTTCTGAAACTACTTATCATCCTTTCCCACCCCTAACGATCCTGAATGTCAAAGGGGGAAGACCACTCACAAAGAGCAGGGGAAAGGTTATTACCTTTGTCATTCCTTCCATGTATCCTACAAATACATGAACCAGAGTAATAGAAGAGGCAGAGCAGAGGCCTTATTTAAGAGTGAAAAATAGGCTAATGGCATATTTCCACTATAATTGTCCCATTACTTTCTATTGGGTATTTTATTCTCAATGTATTCTTATCACAAATTATAAAGCACAAGAAACACAATGATGAGAAAATGATGAGCATTTCATTTTCCTCAATAAAAAGCAGAATTCACCTTTTCAGCTTGAATTAGCTATATTATTCCGTGTCTTTGTACAAAAGGATGACTTTGTGCAGCCTGTTTAAAAAAACACGACCTGTGCATTTTATCAGCTGTAAGAGAGCCTAGGAACATACATTGAGCTGAAAATGAAAAATAATTAAAGATAGGAAATAGTAGAGTATATTAAAATGTCCTTCCATATAGGACAGTATATTAAAGTACTCTCACATTGTCCATCAGTGAGTTCACTGGTGAATTAGTTATTATCTGATATCATCTCTCTGTTCTGCTCTACAGAATCACACATCCAGGACAGTAATCTGCAGCCAGACAGCACCGCCGTCTCACCTACAGCCAATCAACCAAAAGGAGGCCATGAGAGTGAGAGGACCTCACTGAACCCATTCTCACCCCTCAGCTCAACAGAGACCTCTGAGCCCAGCATCACCACCACTACCACTGATGACCCCTCTTCCATCCACGCCATCTCCCTCACCTCCTCTTGCACAACAAAAGAGGTGAGTCCCTGGGCTCTTCCAGAGGACTGTAGTAACAAAGCAGCTTTCACAATAATGGAGATAGGGAGTGTATCAGCCCTGTCTGGAGGAGACTGCCTCATGCCACAAAGCCGCACATGCCTGGGCTGTTTCATCGAGACCAAGGACGCTACAGAGCCTGAGCCAGGGCTGGACCTGGGCCGGGACTATGACCCCTGTCCTGTCTCCTGTCCTGACATGGCCATGCAGTGCATGAGTTCTGGGGATGGTATCCGCTACGGGGATCAGCTGCTCTCAGACCAGCTCCTCAGCTACCCAGAGCACAAGATCAGGGCAGAGGAGAAGACAGATGATGAGAAGTCAGTGGAGGACAGCGACTCGGAGGACACCACGCCGAAGAGTATCTACGAAGGCCTGCTCCTGGACAAGTGCAATGGTGAGGAGGCTCTACTGGCCAACTCCAGCCAGGACTGGGGCTGCTTTGAGTCCTTTATCAGCGAGAGTAAGATCGAGCTGCTGGACCTCTGCTCTAAGAACGAGCTCTCTGTCAACCTCTTCTCAGAAGAGGACGTAGACAACTACATGTTTGATGATGAGGACGAGGACTCCACCCTGGGCAGCGACGTGTGCTCGCTGAAGATCCGCTACGAGTCCTTCCAGGACAACGTCCGAGAAAAGACCAACCCCATTCAGGAGGAAACCCAGTTCAACTTCTTCCCAAGTGTCGTGGCCAAAAAGGAGGGTGAGGGAGCAGTGAAGAAGGGAGCTGAAGGAGCACAGGTGAAGGGAGAGATTGTTGAAGTCTGGGCGGCTGGAGAAAAGGTTGACAAAAACAACAGCAGCAGCTCTGCTGAGGTGACGCCGAATGTCAGTCCAGAGAGCAGCTACCTGTTTGACTTCAACAATTCCACAGTGGACTCTGGAGAGTACAGCGATGACAGCTCCTGTACTGGATCCTCCCTTGACACCTGCCAGACCAAACAGAAACACTGCTTCCTCTCCAGGGAGAACTCCAGCTCCTCCAGCCAGCTGAGCTATGGGCTGAGGTCCAAGAGAAAAGTCAGATACAGCGACGACTATCTGTACGACGTGGATTCTATCGAGAGCGAGAGGAACACAGAGAAAAAAGACAAGCAGACGGTGGTCCCAAAAAAAGAGGAGGATGATGACTGGTGTCCAAAGAAGAGGAGAAAATCCTCACGAAAAGAGCCTCCGGTGATAATCAAATACATCATCATAAACCGATTTAAAGGGGAGAAGCACATGTTATTAAAGCTTGGCAAAATTGACACATCAGAGACAACAGTAAGCTTAAGTAAGGACTTAGTTCATAAGTACCAGAGAATGGCTCCTCTGAAAGACTACTGGCAAAAGAGGCGCCAGGAAATGCAGGAGCAGCGCATGCTGGCTGCTGGTGATAAAAACACATTTCCAAATGGCTGCAGGCGTTCCCTTAATTCGAGCCTGACAAAACGAAAATACAGGATTGCAAATAGAGTCCGGATTCAAAGAATTCACTCTGTAAAGCTCTCGCCAAACCACACCGATCACAAGCAAGAGGTGGGCGCAGCTGAGGATGAAGCTGCCTGTACAGATATGGAATCTATAACAACAACGACCTCTGACTGTGCTGCTAGATTAGACCAAGGCAGTGTGACAGGAAAAAGCAGATCGCTAGAGAGGGAGGGGAAAAGACTTGGGAATAAGACTGTGCAAATAAGGAAATTTAAAAGCGAGGCCAGACTGAGGTTGAAAAGAATGAACGAGGCTCAGCAGGAGGTTGGTAAAACTGTGATACAGCTACAAGAGGTTGGCCCACTATCCCCAAATCCGCACCCTGACATAGTTTACTCCACTGCAGGCAGCCCCCAGATTTGTGATGACTCTACTGTCAGTGTCGACCCCAATGAAAAGTCCACTTTTATACCAGCCCCCTGCTCCCCTTCCAGTACAATGACCCATCCTGTAAATGTGAATAGTGGTCTACATGTCATCCCTGGAGGCTACCTGCAGACATTACTAGAGGCCTCTGACTCATCCAGTAACACTGGGCTGACATATTACTCCCAGCAGCATCCCCGACAGCAGTTTCCTCATGGCTTCTCCCAGGAGGAGAATCCATTCACTAACCTACAGCTGGCCCAGAGCTGTGTTCTATCCCCACCCTCAGAGTCTGAGCTCCAACAGTCCCCCTCTAACTGCTCCAATCAGATGGAGCCAAACTTCACTCACACATCATGGCAGTCTGAAGGTAAACATTTATCATTTACACCTGATATTAAACCTGAACCTTCTGACTTTTCCAGCACCATTTCTTTGCCAATGACAAACAACTTGCCGTTGTCAGGATATAGTCAAGTCAATGTAGATGGCAACAGACTGCTGTATGATAAGGCATATTTGCCTGAGGAGCCACCAGGACTAGACTCAGGCCTACAAGTCAGCCAGTCAGCTAAAGAGGAACAAGTGCAGTTCCATAGAGTCACTCTAAACACAGAGAACGGCAGGCTAGCCAGCTATGACTCTATGAGTTCACTGTCTGCCACCTCCAGCAACTACAGCTCTATGAGTCTCAAGTCCTGTGAGAAGGAGAGTGAAGACGATGTGAACGAGAACTTCTTGGCCCACTGCAGTCCCAAACTGGTGATCCAGCGAAGTACCGATGAAATCACTCCCCTCAGGGAGTCTACAGACCTACTGGACATCTCCAACTTCACCCCTGATAAGTTCAGGCACTCGCCGTTGTCAGAGATGTCGCCACCTGACACACCAAATCTCTCCCCACAGGTGATGGGGACAGAAATTATGGAAAGCCTAGGAAAGGCCAGGGAGTTTCAGGGAGAGACAGGAGACATGACTCTCTCAGCTACACCTGATGGGACTAAGTGGGACTGTAATGTCCTGCCACAACAAAACCATGATGGCAGAGCGATAAACAATCATCAGTTCCAGTTCCATACTTTCAATGACAATGACGGCACAGGTAAGATTGATGGCCCCAACGTCTTTGATGAGCAGCCCGAATCCATCGGAAGTCGAACTAAAGGTCCCAAGTCAAAAAGGAAAGCAACCAGTAAACAGAAAAGCAAGGCTCCAAGGGCCCCCAAGACAGAGAAGAACAAAGCCCCTAGACAGAATTCTAGTTCATCCAAAAAGCTAAAAGCCCTGCTTGATGCAAAGGCAAATGCAAAAGGTGAAGAATGTGAAGGCCTTGCTGGACTATCAGAAGACTGGCCTTTACTGGAGGAGCATGGTGGGGGCTGGGCAGACGGCAACAACAACAGTCCTGTGGATGACGACCAGCGAGAGTTTGAAGAGCCCTCCAACATCCTGTCCAACATAGCCTCTGGGATGGCAGAGGTCCAGAGGTTTATGAAGGTGTCAATCGAGCCACTGTGGGACCCCATGTCTGGACTCTGTCAGCCTCCAGATGCCAACAGCCTTAAAACTAAGACACTTAAAATCCTGGCGGGAACAACAGCTAACGTCAGGAAAAAGGGTGGTTATACCACCTCCGCTGTGGCAGGAAGGGGCAGGAAGGCAGCTGGCATGGGAGCCAAAAACCAAGCCAAGTTAATTCCTTCAAACCCCTTCTTCCCCCCTCTCATGCTGGACTGCAACGTGTTCAACAAGTCCAGCCTCGGTATACCTGGCATCTGTGGGCCCGCACACAAAAAAATGTACCGTCACAAAACCGGTGCAAAATTTGCTCGAGACGAAAACAATACAGGGAAGCGGGACTCGAGCAAGAACGTGGCTCTGATGGCCTCTTATGAGAAACGGAGGTAATATTTTGTACCAGTGGCTGCAAAGTATGTCCCACTCACTCTATTTCCTCCTGCCCCTTGCTCAGTTCCCTGGGTTCCCTTACTGCTCTCCCTTTTTGACTTAAATCCAAGTGTTGCATGGCAAAGACTTTAACCTTGACTACCCCACCTGCTTATTTTACCCTAAATAGAGCCGAAATAACTTGCATGTAAGATTTTATTTGTTCCTGAGAAACTACCTATTGAGTGATTGATTGTCTTCAGCTTGACTGGGTTTTCAAACTACCGTGGCTACATTTTGTTTCTGACTGCTGCTTGATTCACCTTTCTTGGTCTTTAGATTGTTTTGTTTTTTGTTACTTTAGGTTTGACTTTTGTATAATAAGAAAGATTACCTTGAAACTGTTTTGAAAATAATTTTTGTGATACTTAGTGGTTTGCTTTGTTTTTTCATTTCTCCATTTCAGCAGAACAGCTTGCCCCATCTTAATAATGTCAAAATTCCGTCTGTTGCTCTCCACAAAATAAAATCACAGTTCAAAAGTTGTCCATCCTTACATTCAGACAGTGGTTTCCTTCAGTGTAAGAAGAGAGAGTGGAGTGAGTCACAAGTGAACAGTTACAGTAGGCCTATCCTATCATTACTGATATCACCCTGCCATTCCAGTTGTGGATGTTTCACTGGTGTTGGAGAACTGTATCGCTGTTCTGCTGGGAACCAGACTTCATAATTAAAAAAGGGACTCTTTTTGTATTAACAATAAGACAAATTTATCAAACTGTCCTAATTGTATTAATATCTTTAAATGGTATTATTTGTCATTGGCTTATTGCCATGGTTTGGGGAGAGTTGGTGGGAGGGTAAGTGGAGTAAGTACCCAAAATTGCAATTTGTTAATGCTATTGTACAGAGACATATGCACTATTTGCAGAATATGACAATAATTATAATGTTGAAAATGGAATTAATGTGCCAAACGTTGATCAAGTACCTGTATAAACATTTTCTATCTGTATGTATATTGGCTGTTTCATGTTCTTTTTGTTACGGTTGTGCGGTGGGGGTTCTGGACTATGGTGGCAGGTCGACATTCCAGAGATCTTACACTTGGGATCTATTCCGTTTGCCAAGCACCTGCAGCTGACAGTGATACACCTTTTACCAAAATGCAAATTACTGTCTTTTCTTTCATACATTCTTCTGAAATGATTGCCATCTGAACTCCAAATCCACAGCCAGCATGGAGATACAGAGAAGGGGATTAAATATGCTCTAACAGGTTAATTACATCGAGATCATCGGACTACAAGGTTCTATCTGCATTTTTTGTCAAAATGTAGTTATTGGCATAGCCTTGATCTGTTCAATGTTCTCTACCTATATAGTACTGTAAATACACCAATTCATGTTGTTAAGTTTTAAAGAATACAAGATAAAAATTGCTGACACCATTGACACCAATGAGGGTTCGGATCTTTAAAGCCAATTCTCTCAGAATCATATTTTTGCAAATAGAACCTTATAGTCCCAAGCGCTCAAAATATTGAGGTTTACATTTGTACTATACTCAAGATGAGCACACAGATGAATGTAATCTCATGCATTCACCTACCACTGCACCAACATGGAGCTCTATATTAGATTTATACAATTTATTTCAATTGACATAAATTGATACTATCCATCAGAGATCAATATTTATTGTGAAGACCTTTGTCTCTCGCAACCTCCCTTCCCCTCCATCTTCTCCAAGTTGCCAGGCTAGCCATTTAGATGTGGGACCAGGACAAGTGTCACCACTAGGTGGTGTGGAGCAAACTGCCTTATATCATCCCTGCCCATTGTCAATTGAATGTACTGTACTTCCTCTCCAACAAGAGTTGTATATGATGTACCACTGTTGAGCTGCCTCGGAAAGGTGCTTGAAAGCAAATTAATTTACAGGTAATTGAAAAAAGGATGAAGAAATCTTCTGTGCCCTATTTATGAATGTATTAGATACTGTTATGTTTGATGTAGCCTAATTCTGCCATGATTTTGACATTAATTGAAATTATGTTTTGCCTTTTTTGTTGAAAAGAATATTGAGCTTTATAAATATTGTCAGAGTTGTTGCCAGAGGGATTCCAAAAGAACTCTTGACGTCCTCGATGAATCTTGTATATTTTTCAGTGTAACGATTTGTAAAATATTTTCTAAGTGTATATTTTTCTTAGAAAGTGCTGTGAAGTATTTGTGAGTGTGGATACTCTTTTTTCACCTTTACAGGCAGTGAAAGGGATGCGTAATGACATGCCTCTGGTTTTAAAAACCAAAATAACAAACATGACAAAAAAACTCCAAAAAAGGAGAGGGTAAAACACTGGGAAAAAAGCTGTAACATTTTGTTGGAAGTTTTGTAATCAGACCAATCTTGTTGTGGGAGTGTAGTGCTACTGTGTAAAAAGTATGATAAAACAAAAAGAAAAACTGAAATAAAGACATGTTTGTGAATTTATTGCTGTTTTATAGATTTTCATGTAAATCATTCTAGTATTATTTTGTTTTGTTGTAACTGTTGCAAAGGTTTAAATATTTGTGGACAAGCCTGTATGGTGACAATGTAATATTGGTAACTTGCTGAGTTTTGTAATAATGTTTATGGAATAAATATCAAATAAAAATGAGCTTTTGATTGCTGCTTTCAGATGAGGTCTCCATTTTCGTCTCTGTAGGGACTGTATTGACCTCTTTCTGAGAATGTATACAGTCCTTATGTTGCATGCATCTTGAAGATTTCAAGAAGTGTTCAAATATTTATTGTAGTCTGTGCATGTGTTTGCATGTCTGAAAATAGATTCATTCCCAGGACTCCACAAAATGCTAAACATGTTACTTCATATAATTTTTATTTTCAGATATTTTGCTTTGATGAATAGGCACATGTTTAGAGAGACTACAATCTATTTATTCCAGTGGCGTATATTCATGGATGGCTTCCCTGCAAAATTTACAAAAACACAAAAAAACATAAAATAATGTATATTTTATCTCTCTTGTGTTTCATTATTTTCCTTCAATTCACAAGAGGTTGAATGTATCTCACCGGAGAAAGCATCTGAGCGTGCAAAACAGCTCCCCTCTGTCTCTGTATGTGTAGCCCATCTAGCTGATGATGTCTGGTCATTGAATGCAAGGGAAGCAAGCGAGAATTTGGCCTCCCTTGATAAAAAAAATGTATAAAATAATAACCAATCAACGAACTGAGTGAGCTCAATTGTGAATGGTCCTAGTGCACCAAAGAAAAGTGTCAAGGGAAGCCAGTTTGGATTTGGCTTCACACCAATCACATCACATCAATAGCCAAAAGTCATAGACAGAAAAAACTTGAATTGTTGCATTTTGTTGTGTTGTTGTCCTCTGGTGACTAGCTAGCTAGCTAAAATTGACCCTGTCCTAAATTAGCCATGGATGGAGATAGGGATTTTTACTTGTGGTTTTACTTAATTCTCTGTACCGGCCAATGATTACAATGGTGATTCTGATCCATGAAAGAGAGGAGGGTGGTATTGGCATTAGGGTGAGTCAACATGTTTTTTCTACTTACATACATAAACACACACACACACACACACAGAGAAATCAGTACCATGGAAAGCCACATGATATTTAGCTTATGTTGATTGGACTACGTTGTTTTTGGAATCTTTTAGTTGTCACTGAATTAGATTAAGCATAGGTGATTTGATGATGTTGAAATGTTGAAGTTGAAATGGTCCTGGAATAGTGGAGGCAGCTCCTGATTTCTTGGCGACTTGCAGCAACTCCGGTGTTCTAAATCAATAGTTGTTTAGTAGTGCTGGAAACATCAACTTCATTGACCAACTGTTTATTACATGCAACATGCTTTGTGAATCCACCGGACAGATGTTGATCTCTGGTTTTGTGATGAAACAAAGGTGTGGTTGAATATATTCTGCCGCTGTGTCTTCTTATTGTCTCGGCCTTAGGCCTATATATCACGGTGGCAACAAGGTATAAGAATTAACGGGTTATAGAGCAAACAACGCAATTATCACAACACTTATGTTGTAATATGGCTTGTTTTGCTTGGCTTGGCTTCCCTAGTGATTTTACCCACGCACTGATCTACTCTAGATTCTAGAAGTCTTGCATGGACCAGTCAAACTAGTGGCCTAATTATCATCAAGTTTTAGTAAAAACTGTTTAGTTTGAATTATCTGGATAAATTAGTAGGCCAGACAATTTTAAAATCCTTTATGGCATAAACTATTCCTATGTTATGTTTAGTGGTTTGGCACAAGGAGGTACAACTGATAGAGCTCTTAGTCCAGCAGATGGCACCATTCAATCGTTTTCTCTTTATGAGAAATAGTTCAGACTATCCTGGTGTATTGTCTTGTAACACATGATTTGCATGGAATATACATTGCACAATAGGTATATTCATATACTTTTCTTATCCACTGTTGCACACATTTTAATTAAATAACAGAGAAATCGGAATATGTGTGAATGTTGAATGTAACAACAATATTCCAACCAAATTAAAAATATTATGTTGTGTATCTATTGTTTGTGGTAACAGCATAACCCAAGGTCAGCATGCTCAGTAATTGAGTGAGAGGAGTAAGAATGTCTACCACTGAGAGGAAGACAACTGAATATTTATTAAATGTAACCTGGGGAGGAGGTGAGACAAAACACTGCTATGGAAATACACAGGGTGCATTCTACAACTCTAGTTGTATCCTCCCTTTTTCCTCAAGGTAAGGAGGGGTGGACAAGTCACAACGGAAAAGAGAGAACATTTCCACCAGGAGGCATGGATGGAGGAGATATAATATGTGCAAACAAGGGTTTCCGTGCTTCTACACCTGCATTGCTTGCTGTTTGGGGTTTTAGGCTGGATTTCTGTACAGCACTTTGAGATATCAGCTGATGTAAGAAGGGCTATATAAATACATTTGATTTGATTTGATTTTCAAATCAAATTGTATTTGTCACATGCACTGAATACAACAGGTGCAGACCTTACAGTGAAAAGCTTACTTACAAGCCCTTAACCAACAATGCAGTTTTAAGAAAATACCTAAAAAAGTAAGAGATAAGAATAACAAATGATTGAAGAGCACCCTGGGGGTACAGGTGTTGAGGTAATTGAGGTAATATGTACATGTAGGTAGAGCTTTTAAAGTGACTATGCATAGATAATAATAATAGATAATTTCACTTGGAATCTAGTGATTAGACAGCTTCTGGCGACAGCATTCTGGCCTATGCAGATCAATAAATTTCTACGCCAAGGGCTTCACATTGAGAGGGGTTTTCTATCTCCTTATCTTTCGTGGAATGAGTTTGACACGTGGTCTAGTTGCATACCAGCTGCTCCAGTAGACTTCCAGTCATTGCACTAACACTAGTTAGCTGGCAAGCAAGCAAGACACAGACAGACCAAACGTGTTTTTGCGTGGATTCCGCGAGTGCTAGCTGGCTGTACTACAGACACCTGTTGTCGTCGTGGGAAAGACTCATTGTTATCTTTTCACAAAACAACTGATTGCAGTAAAGAGCCAACCTGGATACTAAGGAGATCCTGAGGGAAATCGACGAGTACCAACAGCTTTACTCTATGGAGGAACAACATATTCCATCATGGAAAGATCTGACTACCTCACAAAATAACTTTAACCTGACAAAAAAAGAAAAACAGATTTATTTACAGACACAGACGATTTACTTACCATTGAAGTAGAGGCTAGTGCTCTGGCTGGAATCTATGCAACACTGGAAAAGTTGTGTGAGGAGGTAGCAGGGCTGAGAGGAAGTTTGGAGTTTAGCCAGAGTGAAATTCTCACGCTCCAAGGAGAGAACAAGGCACTCACAGCAAAGGTCAAAATCCACGATTCTACTCAGGGAAAACAGGGTGATGAAGGAGTTGCTACTAGACATACAAAGTCGTAGCATGTGTGAAAGGTCTTTAGCATAATGGCAGACAAAACAAAATATGTAAAAATAAGGAGCAGATATCTCTAGTACTCAGGTACTATTTCAGAGGAGCTGTCCATGAGAGCTTTCTCCACTTTGAATCGGCTGATCGACTAGATGCAGCAGGGATTTCTGACAAAATCATACACATATTAGAAAGTCATGGTCTTGAATACAAAAACAACCTAGTAGGCCAAGCATATGGCGGTGCTTCTGTTATGAGTGGCAAGCATTCAGGCGTCCAGGCACGCATTAAAGAACAAGCGAAGCATGCCTTAAACATCCACTGCAGTGCACACTGTCTAAACTTAGTTTTAGTGGATACAGTCAAAGCTGTTCCTGATGTAGGACAGTTCTTCTCCTTACTAGAAAGACTTTACGTCTTCACATCTGGGTCATATGTGAATCAAAAATGGCTTAGCATACAAAAAGAGATGTACCCAGGTGCACCTAGAGAGCTTCAGAGACTAAGTGACACTTGCTGGGCATATCGATATATGGCTCTACATACTATTATGGATAGATTACTTGCCATTAAGCGAGTCCTGCAAGACATAGTCCAAGAACACAATGGTGACAGATCTGTTGAGGCACTTGGTCTGCTTGCACAGATAGATTTACAAATCATTGTGTGCCTTGTTACACTCCATAAAGTGTTTGGAGAAGCAACATTTCTATCAGATATGCTACAGTCTTCATCACTTGACCTGTCAAAGGCTGTTGATTTAGTTGAAGCCTTCGTTCAAACTTTGAATGACTACAGGGATGAGTCATTTTTTGATTGTGTTGACCACAGCTGAGCAATGTGATACTGCAATACTCCCCCCTGCAAAACGACCAAAAAAGCTAAGCTCTCAATTTAATGGAGACTGTACTCAGTACAGTGGGTCAGAGGTCAGATTCAGAACAAGAAGAAGGCCGTTTTCGTACAACCCTTTTCTACCCTGTTTTAGATCATATGCTCAATGAGCTTAACAGAAGGTTCCCTAGCAAAAACTGTGACATAATGAATGGCATCCAAACTCTAAACCCTACAAGTGATGTGTTTCTCACTGTGAAACCATTTGTGTTTCCATTTGCTAGAATGTATGAATGTATCAAATATTGAGGACTTGGGTCATGAACTACATCAGTTCAGAAGAATTTTAGAAAGGAAAATACAGAGTGGCATGCAGAGACCCTCCAGTGTAGTAGAGCAGGCATTATTCATTGAGCCTTATAAAGAAGTTTTCTTTGAGCTCTTTAAACTGTGCAAGATAGCTGTTTCAATCCATGTTAGTACTGCTTCTTGTGAACTGAGTTTTTCTGCACTAATGCTGGTGAAAATGTATCTCAGGTCCACAATGTCAGATGACAGATTAAGCAATTTAGGTGTATTGAGTCAAGGAGGGCAAAAGCCTTGAGTCTAGATGAATTTGCTGATCTTTTTGCAAAAAAACACAACCGGAGAATACAGTTGATGTGACCTGATACTGAATATGTAATGCAAATAAAAATTAGAATGGAAATGCAAATAAATAGTTGAATGATTATGAACATGGTCTTTTGCCTGCTAATGCCTGCAATGCAGTGAAGAAAACGATATGACAACAATAACGTCTAATGTAACTGGCCCCTCTAACAATACAACTGGCCCCAGCTTGGCCCCCCCAGTTGAAATGGTCTAGAACCGCCACTGGTTGAAAAACAAATGATAGTCCCACTAAGCGCAAACCAGATGGGATGGCGTATCACCAGTGGTGTAAAGTACTTAAGTAAAAATACAATGTAGACATTTAATGGAATATCTACATAGGCGTACAGAGGCCCATTATCGGCAACCATCACTCCTGTGTTCCAATGGCACGTTGTGTTAGCTAATCCAAGTTTATCATTTTAAAAGGCTAATTGATCATTAGAAACCCCTTTTGCAATTCTGTTAGCACAGCTGAAAACTGTTGTTCTGATTAAAGAAGCAATAAAACTGGCCTTTAGACTAGTTGAGTATCTGGAGCATCAGCATTTTGGGGTTTGATTACAGGCTCAAAATGGCCAGAAACAAAGAACTTTCTTCTGAAACTCGTCAGTCTATTCTTGTTCTGAGAAATGAAGGCTATTCCATGTGAGAAATTGCCAAGAAACTGAAGAGCTCTCCAGTTGGTACCAAAACATTCAAAAGCCATTTTCTCAAAAGTGAGGTTACAAGTTTATCAACTTTCAAAGCAGAATTACTTTCCCATTGTTCCTCAAATGCAGTGTATGAAATACAATTTTGTAGCTCGGTCTCTGCTTTTATCCAACATAAAAAACATTATTTCAAATTTTGCTACATAACCCTGAATCAAGGCGGTTGGACCATTGTCACATTTACTTTTGATGCTTAAGTATATTTAAAACCAAGTACTTTTAGACTTTTACTCAAGTAGTATTTTACAAGGTGACTTTCACTTTTACTTGAGTAATTTTCGATGAAGGTATCTTTACTTTTACACAAGTATGACAATTGAATACTTTTCCACCACTGCGTATCGCTGCAGAATTCTGTGGTAGCCATGCTGGTGTGTGCCTTGAATTCTAAATAAATCACTGACCGTGTCACCAGCAAAGCACCACCACACCATCACACCTCTTCCTCCATGCTTCATGGTAGGAACCACACATGTGGAGATCATCCGTTCACCTACTCTGCGTCTCACAAAGACACGGCGGTTGGAACCAAAGATCTCAAATTTGGACTCCAGACCAAAGGAAAGATTTCCACCGGTCTAATGTCCACTGCTCGTGTTTCTTGGCCCAAGCAAGTCTCTTCTTATTATTGGTGTCCTTAAGTAGTGGTTTCTTTGCAGCAATTCAACCATGAAGGCCTTTCAAAGGTCTTGAAATTTTCCGTATTGACTGACCTTCATGTCTTAAAGTAATGATGGACTGTCATTTCTCTTTGCTTATTTGAGCTGTTCTTGCCATAATATGGACTTGGTCTTTTACCAAATAGGGCTATCTTCTGTATACCACCCCTACCTTGTCACAACACAACTGATTGGATCAAACACATTAAGAAGGAAAGGAATTCCACAAATTAACTTTTAACAAGGCACACCTGTTAATTTAAATGCATTCCAGGTGACTACCTCATGAAGCTGGTTGAGGGAATGCCAAGCGTGTGCAAAGCTGTCATCAAGGCATAGGGTGGCTACATTTAAGAATCTCAAATATAAAATATATTTAGATTTATTTAGCACTTATTTGGTTAACTACACAATTTCATATGTGCTATTTCATAGTTTTGATGTCTTCACTATTATTCTACAATGTAGAAAATAGAAAAATAAAGAAAAATCCTTGAATGATTAGGTTTGTCCAAAATTTTGACTGGTACTGTATATATAATTTTTAAGTTCAAAAATGGATGTAGCAACTACAGATTGCCTGTTTTTAAGTTTGAGCATGTGTCCATTAGGCCTATGGATTTTTATTTTTTTTATCAGAATTAATTACATTGAGCAATAAAAATCCCACTTCCATAGGCTGGGATCCGAACTATGCAGCTGTTGCAAGAGCGATTTATTTTGTAATATTTTTTATTTATTTATTTTTTATTTATTATTATTATTTTTTACTGGCTGTCCACTGGTTTAAAAAACAATGATTGATAGGCAGCTTAAACTTTTTGAATTCAACCATTATTGGGTTCAAATACACATTTAGATTTGTGAACAGCCATCCACAACAACTACAATCCGTAAGGCACAAATAGCTAAATCAAATCAAATTGTATTGGTCACATACAAATGATTAGCAGATGTTAATGTGAGGTGTAGCGAAATGCTTGTGCTTCTAGTTCCGACCGTGCAGTAATATCTAACAAGTAATTTAACAATTTCACAACAACTACCTTATACACACAAGTGTAAAGGAATGAATAAGAATATGTACATATAAATATATGGTCGAACGGCATAGGCAAGATGCAGTAGATGGTATAGAGTACAGTATATACATATGAGATGAGTAATGTAGGGTATGTAAACATTATATAAAGTGGCATTGTTTACATCAAATTTTTTATTATTAAAGTGGCTAGAGATTTGAGTCAGTATGTTGGCAGCAGCCACTCAATGTTAGTGATGGCTGTTTAACAGTCTGATGGCCTTGAGATAGAAGCTGTTTTTCAGTCTCTCGAAGTAATCCTCTAGTTTTTCAAAAGTATCTGTAATCTGATTACAATATTTTGCTGGTAACAACAGATTACAGTTAAATTTTTTGTAATCCCTTACATGTAATAGATTACATGTAATCCGTTACTACCCGAACCCTGACTGCGACGTTATTTGCCTGTTTCTGGCCCGTCTGTTAGCTTGCACGATTCTTGCCATTCTCCTTCGACCTCTCATCAACATGCTGTTTTTACTCGCAGGATTGCAGCTGACTGGATGTATTTTTTGTTGTTGTGTTGCACTAATCCCTGTAATTCCTAGACACTGTCATGCGTAAAAAGCCCAGGAGGCTGGCAGTTTCTGAGATACTGGCACCGACGATCATACCACGCTCAAAGTCGCTTAGGTCAGTCGTTTTTCCCATTCTAATGTTCAATCGAGCGGTAACTGAATGCTTCGATGCCTATCTGCCTGCCTTATATAGCTTGCCACGGCCACGTGACTCACTGTAGGAGTGAAACATTTTCGTGAGCGGATGGTGTACCTAATAAACTGGTCACTGAGTGTATTTTGTGATTGTACATTCATTTCAGCACTCAAACCCTCCAGAGCCAGAAACCATGACGTTGAAGATGACACCCAAGTACCTCTTTTGACACCCTTATCACGTCCCATGACAGACTTTGGTTGATTTCCAGGCCATCAACATAGCATAGATGATGAATTACATCAACCAAAGGACTTGGGTGCCACATCATCGACCGCACAGTCAGGCGTCAGACTACTAAATCATGTGGTTAGCTGATATGTTAAATACCTATCCAAATGTTGTATATCTGTCTGGTGTCTCAGCCAGGAACGTGACCTGTCTGACCAATCCTAACTACTCCAACAAACATGTAGGGCTTCCACCCTCAATCCTTAATTTAGAGATGGGCCTGATCCAGGACCAACCCCTAGTCCAGCTATTAAATCTGCCTATTGCCCTCAAGTACTTGAATGCAGGTTTTCTGCTTATACAGGTTTTCTACCTGGGTGTAAAGATTCACTGATTGGCCAGAGTCCACCCACCTGCTATCCAATTTTCCTGATTAAGAGAGAACGAGAGCCAGCAGTACTTTGGTCCTCAATGGCTTCAGTGTCTGGCATCATTTGTGATGGTGATACTGAGAACCCTCTCCCAGACCCTGAAGGAATACCAGACACACCAACTGATGGTAAGTCAAGCTTTATTTTCGCTACAATATTCAGAAATGGACCACTAAATATTTTTTGACAATAAATATAATATATATAACAAAACATAATCTTCACAGATGTGCCTGACCCCTCAGCCCCAGGCCTACCAGAAGGGTGTCCTCTTTGGCGAGAGCTTCAGCTGCACCGCATGTTTTGACGTAGTCCTGAAACAACAAGAGATCAACACATCAATTCTTGGACTCAAACAGCAGCTGGAGGATGTATGTAACAGCCTGAGAGAAATCATTAATTGAAAGAACTTGTTGATTGTGTCAAACATGTGAGACATTCATTTCTGGTGCAATGTAAATGTGTTTTCCTTGTCGATTTGATTACAATATTTGGAAGAACAGATACCTAAAACCGTTGCATGATATTGACTCTTGTTTTCAGTGCCAGAGCTATGGGTGGATGGAAACACTCCCTGTCAGGCATGGGCTCATCGGGTCAGCGGAATGCCATTTTTGATTGCAATGTCGTGGAGCACACTGCAAGCCTTGACAATGTAGCAAACACATTGTATTACATTCACGTAATGGCATTTGAAGGAATGTCATTTCAGAGGCAAACCTTGCTAGGCTAGTATTGTAGTGTGCCTCCTGTACCAGACAAGCACAGCCAATGCCCTTTCAGCAGGCCTATGGTGTGCTCGATTGTTCTTGTGCATGCGTGGGCTTGCCACCTTGCCTCTTATTGGTCTGTGAGGGGAGTCATAAGCCATGTTTTTAATGGGTAGCCCTGGTCTCCTGCAGCTATGAACACAACATTCAGACATTGTTTCCCAGTAGAGGTCTAACATGGCAAATAAACCTTGCAAATAAAACATAAGTCACTTACCAATAAGCCATCCCTCCTCAACAGCTCCGTCCTGGAGGTTAAGGCCGACTGAACTGTTCTGCACAATGAACGAATAATGTGTCCAACCTGGACATTTGGCCACTACATTCAACAAAGCCAAATGTGAATCACAGATGACCTGCACATTGACAGAATGGAAACCTTTTCTGTTGACAAAGTTTCATTTGTTCAATGATGGTGCTTTTATTGCGATGTGGGTGCAGTCAATTGCTGCAATGACATTGGGAAATCCAGCTGTGGTATGGAAATCCCTTTTCACTCTGGCCTGTTGCACAGCAGTGTTCGGAAACTGTATGTATTGTGGGGTCAATGAAATAATGCCATGAAGGACTGCAGGCAATATTCGACTCATGGTTGGTTGTGAAATGCCAGACCGATCCACAATCTCCCGTTGGAATGTTCCAGTGGCCAAAAATCCCAGGGTGTCGAGGACTTAGGTATGCATTGGGATGGCATTTGTGAGTTTCGTCTCCCTTTCTAATACTGGAGAGAGTTGGTTGCAGAGAGACAATTAAATTTGCCTTGGAAAACAAAATCTACTAATAAGCCAAGTGTCGCTCTCAGCAAAAAAATCTGCATGCTCATTAAAAACACGCTCCCTGCATAATGCAGCTTGTGCCAGATCCTCCAGCAATGCAAGATTTGCCATTTTGGACAAGTCACAATGCCTCAGTGTTGCGTTTTATATTATTTAACTGGTTTAACTAAATTGCCTCAACTTGCATTCCACTCTCTTTCTAATTGACTTTATTATTCAATTAGGCTTAAATGGTTTCATGTTTATGAATTCGATAACACCCTGAGAAAACTATTAATAGTTTATTCATGTTTTTCTTTTAGACACTTAAAACTATTAATCTATTATCTTTTTTCTTCATAGTTTATGATTTGGTCCAGTATGTATCCTTTCTCCATTTGGTGGATGGTATTTCGTTAGCAGTTTGACTTTTCTACCAGAAGGTGCTGTGCGTACGTATGATCAGATGTGTTATTAAATGTACACACATTCTCAAGTATAAGTACAAATTGATAAATCCCACACTTTGCTTAGAAATGATCGCACGCATGGTTTACGAACATTTCTGTTGGTACGCAACATTGATAAATGAGGGCCCTCTTTATAAAAGTTTGAGCAGAAATGTTTTGGTTGTGCAAACCCACAGTTTCATCAGCTGTCCAAGTGGCTGGTCTCAGACGATCCCGCAGGTGAAGAAGCCGGATGTGGAGGTCCTGGGTTGGCATGGTTACACATGGTCTGCTGTTGTGAGGCCGGTTGGACGTACAGCCGAATTCTCTAAAACAATGTTGGAGGCGGCTTATCGTAGAGGAATGAACATTCAATTATCTGGCAATAGCTCTGGTGGACATTCCTGCAGTCAGTATGCCAATTGCACGCTCCCTCAACATTTTGTGTGACGAACTGCACATTTTAGAGTGGCCTTTTATTGTCCCCAGCACAAGGTGCACCTGTTTAATGATAATGCTGTTTAATCAGCTTCTTGATATGCCACACCTGTCAGGTGGATGGATTATCTTGGCAAAGGAGAAATGCTCACTAACAGAGATGTAAACAAAATGTGTGCAAAACATTTGAGAGGAATAAGATTTTTGTGCGTATGGAACATTTCTGGGATATTTTATTTCAGCTCATGAAACCTGGGACACTTTACATGTTGCGTTTATTGTTTTGTTCAGTGTATATTAAAACCAGGAAAATCTGGAGAGTTCCCTGGCAGACTACAGACCCATAAATGTAATAAATTGTGACAATAAAATAACACTCATAAGCAACAGAATGGCAAAAGTCTTATCAGACTTGATACATGTTAATTGAACAGGGTTTATTAAAAATAGACACTTACAAACCAATACAAGAACATGTTTCAGTATAATACAATATGCTAAAAAACAAGATGTAGATTTATCAATAATGGATGTTGATGCCAAAAACTCTTTTGACCGTCTTGAAATGGCTTTTCTATTCAAAACTTTGGAAGCTTCAACTTTCCAGGTGAAATAATACATTTCATAAAAATATATAAATATCCTACAGCAAACATATACACAAATAATACATTATCTGATTAAATTGCTTTAGAAAGGGGCACGAGACAGGGACGTTCTGTCTGCCCCTTCTGTTTGCAATGGCAATTGAACCACTTGCAGAAAGAATTAGACAGGAGCCAAGTGTAACAGGTATCAGTATTGGCTATAAAGTAAACTTATTTGCCAACGATCTTTTGATATACCTGACTAATATTGAAAACTCAATGCCCCACTTGTTAAAAATATTTTCAGAATACTCAACAATCTCAGGATATAAAATGAACGTGGAAAAAACTTAAATAATGGCAATAGGAAAAATAATAACTCATGATCTACAGTAATCCTTTAAATGGACTTCATTAAATAGTACCCGCAAAACACCAGTCTCAACGTCAACAGTGAAGAGGCGACTCCTGGATGCTGGCCTTCTAGGCAGAGTTGCAAAGAAAAAGCCATATCTCAGACTGGCCAATAAAAGATAAAGATGGGCAAAAGAACACAGACACTGGACAGAGGAACTTTGCCTAGAAGGTCAGCATCCCAGAGTCGCCTCTTCACTGTTGACATTGAGACTGGTGTTTTGCGGGTACTATTTAATGAAGCTGCCAGTTGAGGACTTGTGAGGCATCTGTTTCTCAAACTAGACACTAATGTACTTGTCCTCTTGCTCAGTTGTGCACCGGGTCCTCCCACTCCTCTTTCTAATCTTGTTAGAGTCTGTTTGCGCTGTTCTGCGAAGGGAGTAGTACACAGCGTTGTATGAGATCTTCAGTTTCTTGGCAATTTCTCGCATGGAATAGCCTTCATTTCTCAGAACAAAAATAGACTGACAGGTTTCAGAAGAAAGTCTTTGTTTCTGGCCATTTTGAGCCTGTAATCGAACCCACAAATGCTGATGCTCCAGATACTCAACTACTCTAAAGAAGGCCAGTTTTATTGCTTCTTTAATCAGAACAACAGTTTTCAGCCATGCTAACAGAATTGCAAAAGGGTTTTCTAATGATCAATTAGCCTTTTAAAATTATAAACTTGGATTAGCTAACACAACGTGCCATTGGAACACAGGAGTGATGGTTGCTGATAATGGGCCTCTGTACACCTATGTAGATATTCCATTAAAAATCAGCCGTTTCCAGCTACAATAGTCATTTACAACATTAACAATGTCTACACTGTATTTCTGATCAATTTTATGTTATTTTAAATGGACAAAAAATGTGCTTTTCTTTAAAAAACAAGAACATTTCTGTGTCCCAAAACTTTTGAACGGTAGTGTACATGTAGGTAGAGAAAGTGACTATGCATGGGTAATAAACAGAGTAGCAGCAGTGTACAAATGGGGGGTGGGGTGGGACAATGCAAATAGTCCAGGTAGCCATTTGATTAGCTGTACAAGTTACTTATGGCTTGGGGGTAAAAGCTGTTAAGAAGCCTTTTTTACCTAGACTTTGCACTCCGGTACCACTTGCCAGTCTATGACTAGGGTGGATGGTGTCCTTGACAATTGTTTGGGCCTTCCTCTGACACTGCCTAGTATAGAGGTCCTGGATGGCAGGAAGTGATGTACTCGGCCAAATGCACTACCCTCTGTAGTGCCTTGCGGTCGGAGGCTGAGCAGTTGCCATACCAGGCGGTGATGGAACCAGTCAGGATGCTCTCGATGGTGTACCTGTAGAACTTTTTGAGGATCTGAGGACCCATGCCAAATCTTTTCAGTCACCTGAGGGGGAATAGGCGTTGTCATGCCCTCTTCACAACTGTCGTGGTGTGTTTGGACGATGATAGTTTGTTGGTGATGTGGACACCAAGGAACTTGAAGCTCTCAACCTGCTCTACTACAGCCCCGTCGATGAGAATGGGGGCATGCTTGGTCCTCCTTTTTCTGTAGTCCACAATTTACTTACTTGAAAAGGTTCTCCCAGCCATGTGGACAATTGGAAACATGGCAGCAAAGTTTGTTTGTCACCAGAGCGTTTTAGAGCATATTACTATTACCTGTGAATAAATTCATGAAATGGAGAATGGATTTACCCATTTAATGGGTATTTATCCATTTAATAACCAGACTTTCATACAAACTTGCTATGCTGAATTCTTGACGCACAACATGCTGCTATATGCTGCCAGCACGCCCACAAGCGAGATTCTCTGGGCGGCCTAAGCGGCACGCGGCAATTTACCGCGTACTAGTGTACACAAGCCGTGAAGCTGAATGTGAGCAAGAACATTCTCCGCTGAGTTTATAGAACTGTAAAGAATAGGATGGTAGAGCTGTTTTATGTACAATGTTGTCATCAAGATTTGGTTGCTTTTACTCCCGTTCCTATTGGAGAATGCAGCCTTTTGGCAGCCTTTTGGCATGTACTAAAGTCGATTTAATTTAATCGGCACTTGCATCATTCCCCTCGTTTGGTGATTGGCATTTAGGCTGTGACAATGAAAAGGCAGCAAACAGACCTACAGTAAGTTTTAGCAGGGGAGTTTGGTAGGGTGACCCGATTTGTAATAATTTTGTCAAACAGATTGTGAACCCAAAGTGTACGATTGATTCTAGAGGGGGGACAATAAATATTAAAATTATTTGGTTAGGGTGTAGGGGCAGATTTTATGAAATTTTGTTTTCAGGAGATTTTATTTTCTATTTACTTGATTTAGTCTGATCCGTGGAACAATTCTTATTCTTAAAAACAGGCTAAAATATAGTGTAATTGCTGTGCTTGTTATTCCCGAACACTTATTTTATTATTCCACTTCACCATTTTGCATTTCTTCCCAATCTCATATGCCTACGCGTGTCTTTGAAAATTAATGTCAGAGCAAAAACCAAGCCATGAGGTCGAAGGAACTGTCCGTAGAGCTCCAAGACAGGATTGTGTCGAGTAACAGATCTGGGGAAGGGTACCAAAACATTTCTGCAGCATTGAAGGTCCCCAAGAACACAGTGGCCTCCATCATTCTTAAATGGAAGAGGTTTTGAAACACCAAGACTCTTCCTAGAGCTGGCCGCCCGGCCAAAACTGAGCAGTCGTGGGAAAAGGGCCTTGGTCAGAGAGGTGACCAAGAACTCAATGGTCACTCTGTCAGAGCTCTTGAGTTCCTCGGTGGAGATGGGAGAACCTTCCAGAAGGACAACCATCTCTGCAGCACTCAACCAATCAGGCCTTTATGGTAGTGGCCAGATGGAAGTCACTCCTCAGTAAAAGGCACATGACATCCCGCTATGAGTTTGCCAAAAGGCACCTAAAGACTCAACTCATGAGAAACAATATTCTCTGGTATGATGAAACCAATTTTTAACTATTTGGCCTGAATGCCAAGCGTCACATCTGGAGAAAACCTGGCACCATCCTTACAGTGAAGCATGGTGGTGGCAGCATCATGCTGTGGGGATGTTTTTCCGCGACAGGGACTGGGAGACTAGTCAGGATTGAGGTAAAGATGAACGGTGCAAAGTACATAGAGATCCTTGATGAAAACCTGCTCCAGAGTGTTCAGGACCTCAGACTGGGGCGAAGGTTCACCTTTCAACAGGACAACGACCTTAAGCAAACAGTCAAGACAATGCATGAGTGGCTTTGGGTCAAGTCTCTGAATGTCCTTGAGTGGCCCAGCCAGAGCCCGGACTTGAACCCGATCGAACATCTCTGGAAAGACCTGAAAATAGCTGTGCAGTGAAGCTCCCCATCCAACCTGACAGAGCTTGAGAGGATCTGCAGAGAAGAATGGGAGAAACTCCCCAAATACAGGTGTGCCAAACTTGTAGTATCATACCCAAGAAGACCCGAGGCTATAATTGCTGCCAAAGGTGCTTCAAAAAAGTACTGAGTAGAGGGTCTGAATACTTATGTTTTGTGATACATCAGTTTTTTCTATTTTTAATACATTTGCGAAAACATTTTTTTTGCTTTGTCATTATGGGGTATTGTGTGTAGATTGATGAGGGGAAAAACATATAATCAATTTTAGAATAAGGCTGGAACCTACTGTAACAAAATGTGGAAAAAGTCAAGGGGTCTGAATACTTTCCGAAGGCACTGTGTATCAAACTTCAGCAAGACCGCCCAGCCAACCCGAGCCGCCTACACGCCCGACCCCCACCAGTCTAATCAATAACTCAACTCTCTCTCCAACACAACTTCTTTCCCATCTTTTTTTTATGTCTCAAGGGAAAGGTTTGGAAAACAAAAGTAGAATGAAAACACACAAACACACAGAAACAGTACACCCTCCGTATAATTCATATCATAGGCCTAATAGTACTGTAGAGCTCTTTTTATACTTGCACACAATATAACTGAATCACTCGGTCCTGCCCTTAAGGGTCCACGGCCTTGTAGCGCCCCAACCCAACACACCCCACTCAGCTTAAGGATCTTAGAGAAACATGAGTTTTTGGTTTCAGGTGTGTTAGGTGCGTTGCCAGAGTGACAACGGGACTGAGCAGCCCAGCAGATAGGGATTGCCTAAATCTCCCCTGACGTGGGCATGTTTTCAATACAGACTCCTTTTGTCATATAGTAATCCATATAAGACATCCAGACCGTATGAAAGTTGCACAGTATACCCTTAATCTTAAAACAAATCTAGTGATACTGTACATAACTTGACATTTCTTCCATACTTTGTGGGAGGATAACCAACCTTCCAATTATTGGCAATTCATTTATTAGCCACTATAAATGCAAGGTTACACAGATTCTTCTGATAACAGTCTCCAGTATCAACATTTCCAAGCAAACAAAAACAGGTAGAAATGAGAATCTGTAGACATGCTGAGACAAAAGAACATACTCTTTGCCAGAATTCAGCAAGCCTTCACAAGACCACAACATATGCAAATACGTCCCCTTTAGTGTTTTAGACCTCCAGCAGAATAATACAATTTCTGAGTGAATGATATTCAGTTTCACTGGCATATAGTACGTTCTATGGATGGTCTTAAACTGCCGTAATTTATGTCTGAGATTATATAAACATGACTGGGCATTCTAACATATCTGTATCCATTCATTTACATTTACATTTAAGTCATTTAGCAGACGCTCTTATCCAGAGCGACTTACAAATTGGTGCATTCACCTTATGATATCCAGTGGAACAACCACTTTACAATAGTGCATCTAACTCTTTTAAGGGGGGGGGGGGGGGGGTTAGAAGGATTACTTTATCCTATCCTAGGTATTCCTTAAAGGAGGTGGGGTTTCAGGTGTCTCCGGAAGGTGGTGATTGACTCCGCTGACCTGGCGTCGTGAGGGAGTTTGTTCCACCATTGGGGTGCCAGAGCAGCGAACAGTTTTGACTGGGCTGAGCGGGAACTGTACTTCCTCAGAGGTAGGGAGGCGAGCAGGCCAGAGGTGGATGAACGCAGTGCCCTTGTTTGGGTGTAGGGCCTGATCAGAGCCTGAAGGTACGGAGGTGCCGTTCCCCTCACAGCTCCGTAGGCAAGCACCATGGTCTTGTAGCGGATGCGAGCTTCAACTGGAAGCCAGTGGAGAGAGCGGAGGAGCGGGGTGACGTGAGAGAACTTGGGAAGGTTGAACACCAGACGGGCTGCGGCGTTCTGGATGAGTTGTAGGGGTTTAATGGCACAGGCAGGGAGCCCAGCCAACAGCGAGTTGCAGTAATCCAGACGGGAGATGACAAGTGCCGGGATTAGGACCTGCGCCGCTTCCTGTGTGAGGCAGGGTCGTACTCTGCGAATGTTGTAGAGCATGAACCTACAGGAACGGGTCACCGCCTTGATGTTAGTTGAGAACGACAGGGTGTTGTCCAGGATCACGCCAAGGTTCTTAGCACTCTGGGAGGAGGACACAATGGAGTTGTCAACCGTGATGGCGAGATCATGGAACGGGCAGTCCTTCCCCGGGAGGAAGAGCAGCTCCGTCTTGCCGAGGTTCAGCTTGAGGTGGTGATCCGTCATCCACACTGATATGTCTGCCAGACATGCAGAGATGCGATTCGCCACCTGGTTATCAGAAGGGGGAAAGGAGAAGATTAATTGTGTGTCGTCTGCATAGCAATGATAGGAGAGACCATGTGAGGATATGACAGAGCCAAGTGACTTGGTGTATAGCGAGAATAGGAGAGGGCCTAGAACAGAGCCCTGGGGGACACCAGTGGTGAGAGCACGTGGTGCGGAGACAGATTCTCGCCACGCCACCTGGTAGGAGCGACCTGTCAGGTAGGACGCAATCCAAGCGTGGGCCGCGCCGGAGATGCCCAACTCGGAGAGGGTGGAGAGGAGGATCTGATGGTTCACAGTATCAAAGGCAGCTGATAGGTCTAGAAGGATGAGAGCAGAGGAGAGAGAGTTAGCTTTAGCAGTGCGGAGCGCCTCCGTGACACAGAGAAGAGCAGTCTCAGTTGAATGACTAGTCTTGAAACCTGACTGATTTGGATCAAGAAGGTCATTCTGAGAGAGATAGCAGGAGAGCTGGCCAAGGACGGCACGTTCAAGAGTTTTGGAGAGAAAAGAAAGAAGGGATACTGGTCTGTAGTTGTTGACATCGGAGGGATCGAGTGTAGGTTTTTTCAGAAGGGGTGCAACTCTCGCTCTCTTGAAGACGGAAGGGACGTAGCCAGCGGTCAAGGATGAGTTGATGAGCGAGGTGAGGTAAGGGAGAAGGTCTCCGGAAATGGTCTGGAGAAGAGAGGAGGGGATAGGGTCAAGCGGGCAGGTTGTTGGGCGGCCGGCCGTCACAAGACGCGAGATTTCATCTGGAGAGAGAGGGGAGAAAGAGGTCAAAGCACAGGGTAGGGCAGTGTGAGCAGAACCAGCGGTGTCGTTTGACTTAGCAAACGAGGATCGGATGTCGTCGACCTTCTTTTCAAAATGGTTGACGAAGTCATCCGCAGAGAGGGAGGAGGGGGAAGGAGGGGGAGGAGGATTCAGGAGGGAGGAGAAGGTGGCAAAGAGCTTCCTAGGGTTAGAGGCAGATGCTTGGAATTTAGAGTGGTAGAAAGTGGCTTTAGCAGCAGAGACAGAAGAGGAGAATGTAGAGAGGAGGGAGTGAAAGGATGCCAGGTCCGCAGGGAGGCGAGTTTTCCTCCATTTCCGCTCGGCTGCCCGGAGCCCTGTTCCTCACATTTTTGTTTTACATGTTTTGTGTCATCGGGAAAAGCCCCTATCAACCCTTGATACAGCTTGGAAATCAACTTGAGGTTTGTCAGACTGCCTTAAAATAGCATCTGGCTTGTCCAGTTTGCAGGAATAAAGTGTTGTATTTTCAAAAATTCACCTCACCTGTCAGACTGGTCTTCCCTGGCTGCCTAACTCTGAGACCCGTCACCATCTGATCCTCCTAAAATGAGACATGACAAATAATTACCTTGGTGTACATTTATACATTATATTATCCAAGAATAGAATCAATGGTTCAATAATTGAAACGACCATTATTCTCAGATCCCAGACTGTTTCATGCTGGGACCAGGGGTCAGACTGACGACGTTGGGATTACAATATTTTTGTTGTCCCACAGATTATTTTGAAATGGTCCTCTTTCTGCTTTGTATGCGTTAGCCTACCTATTGTATTAAAAACACATATGTTTCGCATTATTCACAATTCGCTGCATCAATTTAAGTAGTTTACCTCTACTAGTTGGGCGTGAGAGTTCAAGTGCGCCAAGTATGTGTGGTCTCATTGAAATAGAGTGGGCTGCCTACATGGGCGGATAATCACTTGGCAGTTAACTTGAATATGTGTCTGTAAATAAATATTGATAGTGAAAAGAAGTGGAGGGCGCTCAACCAACGTCTTGCTGCCTCCAGTTAAGTAGCCATACCGGCGAGATTAGTTGCGCGTGTGGTCTCAATTAAATAGAGTAGGCTAGCCTATTTATACATGGACTGAGAAGCACGGGACAGTTTTATCTTTCCAAGGAAATGTACTTCCTAAATAGGCATATGATTACATAGTTTACTACATTGCCTAGAAATAGGCCTAAATATTGATTACCCATATTTCTGAATCTTCCCACTTCTAAAAAGTAGGCTATAAATATAGCTCAATAGAAAGTGCAAGTCTCTCCAAATCTGCTCTCTTCAATCTACACATCTAGCATATTGGCCGATATAGCCCTTTAATACAATGTAAGGGCCATGTGAGAATCTCTGGTAATTTAACGTATTTCTTAAATTAATTTTGCGGATTTAAATTTGCCTATATAGGGCGCAAAAAAGCTGGGACCATGGCTGGCAAGTGAGCTGCGTCACATACGCCTAAAATAACATTGCATGAATGCGGTTGGGTTTGGGACCAGTCCTTGCAGTAGCAGGTGGGAGTCGGGCAGAAAGCCAGCGGGTAGGAGCGGGATGAAGAAATCGGTCCCGTGCATACCTCTACTGTGCACCATAACAGTGAAGCCTGTAACACTTTAGAGCTGTTCATTATTGTGTCAAAGTGTGAAAAGTAGGGAATTAGCTAGGTAAACTGACAGATCAATAACGTTACATTGACATACTGACTAATAAAACTCCCATTGCACTGAAAAAACGTCAGAATATCAATCTTCAATCGTTTGATTCGGATCTAGTTTGATCGAGGCAAAAACAAGAGCTAATGAGCCAACTTTTGGCCAGCTCTCTCTCTAACGTTACATCAAATCAAAATCAAATGTATTTATATAGCCCTTCTTACATCAGCTGATATCTCAAAGTGCTGTACAGAAACCCAGCCTAAAACCCCAAACAGCAAGCAATGCAGGTGTAGAAGCACGGTGGCTAGGAAAAACTCCCTAGAATGGCCAGAACCTAGGAAGAAACCTAGAGAGGAACCATGCTATGAGGGGTGGCCAGTCCTCTTCTGGCTGTGCCGGGTGGAGATTATAACAGAACATGGCCAAGATGTTCAAATGTTCATAAATTACCAGCATGGTCAAATAATAATAATCACAGTAGTTGTCGAGGGTGCAGCAAGTCAGCACCTCAGGAGTAAATGTCAGTTGGCTTTTCATAGCCGATCATTAAGAGTATCTCTACCGCTCCTGCAGTCTCTAGAGAGTTGAAAACAGCAGGTCTGGGACAGGTAGCACGTCCGGTGAACAGGTCAGGGTTCCATAGCCGCAGGCAGAACAGTTGAAACTGGAGCAGCAGCACGGCCAGGTGGACTGGGGACAGCAAGGAGTCATCATGCCAGGTAGTCCTGAGGCATGGTCCTAGGGCTCAGGGTTACATATAGCTAGCTATCTGATAGATAACTAGAGGCTAGAGCTTACCTGGCTGTGGTAGCTACTCACTACTTACTGTAGCTTATTCATCCACCTCAGTCGAGAGGGGATGAAACATTAGCTAATGTTACATGTCAGTTACAATACTAGCGCAGCAATGCGAATAAACACTAGGTTCGTTTTTTTCTGTTAAATTAACCCTTGTGCTTTGCTGGAAAACAATTACGTCCATTGTGGTATGGGTCAGATTGACCCGCACAGTTTAAACACATTCAAGACAGTCAAAGAATCAAGTAAAAACAGCCCAAACTTTAGTCTTGTCAGACCTTTAAAAAAGAAGAAATACAAGAACATTTGATTTGAAAAAAAGCTCTATATTTAAGAACTATTTGTTAAACATACTTCCTTCTCACAAACAAGCATTTTCTGTTTGGAACTCATTTTTGAGTGTCTGTGTCAGAGATCTGCTGCTCTTGCACTGAGAAGGCGAAGCTTGGGAAAGCTCATTTTCACCCAAACATAATTATAAAAGTGCAACCAGAACCAGTCAAAACAGAAGCTTTGCCTTCACACAGCCTGTCAGCCCGCCCTTGGTGTCCACGTGGTCTTAAATTCAGTCACATTAAACACTCCAAACAGCCTACCCGACTGCTCGGAGGCATCCGCATGGTCCTAAAGCACACATTACCTTGTTTTGTATCACATTCCAATTTATTTTATTTTACCTTTATTTAACTAGGCAAGTCAGTTAAGAACAAATTCTTATTTACAATGACGGCCTTCCCCGGCCAAACCTTAACCCAGACGACGCTGGGCCAATTGTGAGCCGCCCTATGGGACTCCCAATCACGCCTGGTTGTGATACAGCCTGGAATCGAAACCAGGGTCTGTAGTGACACCTCTAGCACTGAGATGCAGTGCCTTAGACCACTGCGCCACTCGGGAGCCAATGATAAAACTGTGGGGGACAAAAATCTAATTTCAGAATGGGGGGACATGTCCCAGTGAATGTTGCGCCCCTGCTTTAAATATCATCCCTCAAAAATCGCAAAGTAACAAAGTCGTCCAATTTTTTGCATTCAATTAATGTTCAAAGCATCCTGAATACACCTGACCTGTGTTTAATTTTTTTTTTATCCACCCTGGTCATACGCCTAAGCCATGTAAAAACAGTAGAATTGCAGGAAATCCACTTTAAAACAGTAAAATGTCCTCCCTGTCTAGGGGTTGTGCTAGGGGGCAATGAAATTCACATAGCAAATCTCACTCCAAGCTTTCTTCAAAAGTTGGCAGCCCTGTCTTTATTTGTAATGCTGGCTGCCATGGTTAACACAAACACAGGACATTGAAAGCTACCTGAATTGACTCAGAAAATATACATAAGTAGGCCTACAGTATCACAGCGAGGTCAAACAGGTGTGTGTGTTAGTCAGATTATCCAGTGTCCACAGCAACACTACTGATTATTCTCTACCTCCAGTGCATGTGGTGTGTACTATGGTCTTAGCCATGTTCACACTAAGCCTCATCTTTTCTCTTTCTCCACTTCCAGAGGGCCCGAGGCTTTAGGACCATGACTGAGGACACCCTGGCCTGACACCTGAATATGCCTGGCCCAATCCCAACTGGACCCCGCTACCTCCTACATTCCTGTTGCTGCCTCCAATGGTTATTTTCCCCCCTCAAGTCACTCACTCCCCACACACCCAGAAACTTGAATTCCATTACTTACCACAACGTCTTTAAGAAAAGCCATCTGACCATAGGGCTTTGAAGTGTTAGTACTTTCTCTATAGTCATTATGGATATTGTCTGAACCTGCTGGCCATTAATACTGGTATAGCGCTTTCCTTATTGAAATGGTGAATAAAGGAAGACTATGCTTTCATTTGCAATTAAGACATTGTTAAGAGATTTAATGTATGCTTTTATATGGTCTGTATCTCTGTATTACAGCAAGTCAAATAAAGATTAGTGCAAACTGGAAGTGTGACTTCTTTCTACAATCATTGGAGAATAATAATACAGACCATATAAAAGCATACATTAAAATAACCGTGTATTTTGTCAGTTATCAGTTATTCCATATCAAGGCTAGATGGGGCATTAGGAAATCATTGGAGAAAGAAGTCACACTTCCAGTTTGCACTAATCTTTATTTGACTTGCTGTAATACAGAGATACAGACCATATAAAAGCATACATTAAAATAACCGTGTATTTTGTCAGTTATCAGTTATTCCATATTAAGGCTAGATGGGGCTGAATGGCAACAACTGCAATGCAACTAATTAATCTCATTGGTCCATGACTGTTCAGTCTTGAATATATATGTAGATATGTATGGTCAAAAGACTATACCGCTCCCGTGTCTAGATAGGACTCCACACCCGCGAAGGCCCAAATTCCTAACTTTATCCTATCACTAACACACTATTACCACAGTACAATGAATGAGGAAAAAGGGGGAGACAAAATCTAAGTTACACTATTAACAAAAGGAATATATCTCAATCAGGTAAATATAAATCATAAAGGTACGTACCTAATATTTCATCATATACATTCATATATTTACACACATGGTGCTCTGAATGTTCTGTCTTTTATACATACATGTCTAAATCAGCTCTAACAGAATGTTTTTATTAAACCTTCAAAAGGGACACACACCTACACAATAATGGAAGTTTATCAATCAAAGTAATTGACAGGAAAAGTAATTTACTACATCAATTATAGTAGCAGCCTCTCCCCCTCATTTGCTTAACTGGGGGAATGGGATGGAGAAATGGTTTACTATAGGCAGGGTGGGGCTCAACAGGTTCAATGCATCCCAATGGGCATCCTTTGCCCTGTATAATGCACTATGTTTGACCAGAGTCCTATGGCCATTGGTCAAAATTTGTGCACTATGTTCAATTCAATTTTATTTTATATAGCCCTTCGTACATCAGCTAATATCTCAAAGTGCTGTACAGACACCCAGCCTAAAACCCCAAACAGCTAGTAATGCAGGTGTAGAAGCACGGTGGCTAGGAAAAACTCCCTAGAAAGGCCAAAACCTAGGAAGAAACCTAGAGAGGAACCAGGCTATGAGGGGTGGCCAGTCCTCTTCTGGCTGTGCCGGGTGGAGATTATAACAGAACTATGCCAAGATGTTCAAAAATGTTCATAAGTGACAAGCATGGTCAAATAATAATCATGAATAATTTTCAGTTGGCTTTTCATAGCCGATCATCAAGAGTTGAAAAACAACAGGTCTGGGACAGGTGGCGGTTCCATAACCGCAGGCAGAACAGCTGAAACTGGAATAGCAGCAAGGCCAGGCGGACTGGGGACAGCAAGGAGTCACCACGGGCGGCAGTCCCGACGCATGGTCCTAGGGCCCAGGTCCTCCGAGAGAAAGAAAGAGAGAAGGAGAAAATTAGAGAGAGCCAAGATTTTCAAAATTTCCATAAATGACAAGCATGGTCAAATAATAATCAGGAATAAATCTCAGTTGGCTTTTCATAGCCGATCATTAAGAGTTGAAAACAGCAGGTCTGGGACAGGTAGGGGTTCCATAACCGCAGGCAGAACAGTTGAAACTGGAATAGCAGCAAGGCCAGGCGGACTGGGGACAGCAAGGAGTCACCACGGCCGGTAGTCCCGACGTATGGTCCTAGGGCTCAGGTCCTCCGAGAGAAAGAAAGAGAGAAGGAGAAAATTAGAGAGCGCCAAGATTTTCAAAATGTTCATAAATGACAAGCATGGTCAAATAATAATCAGGAATAAATCTCAGTTGGCTTTTCATAGCCGATCATTAAGAGTTGAAAACAGCAGGTCTGGGACAGGTAGGGGTTCCGTAACCGCAGGCAGAACAGTTGAAACTGGAATAGCAGCAAGGCCAGGCGGACTGGGGACAGCAAGGTGTCATCATGCCCGGTAGTCCTGACATATGGTCCTAGGGCTCAGGTTCTCAGAGAGAAAGAGAGAACGAAAGAATTAGAGAGAGCATACTTAAATTCACACAGGACACTGGATAAGACAGGAGAAGTACTCCAGGTAACCAACTGACCCTAGCCCCCCGACACATAAACTACTGCAGCATAAATACTGGAGGCTGAGACAGGAGCGGTCAGGAGACACTGTGGCCCCATCCGAAGAAACCCCCGGACAGGGCCAAACAGGAAGGATATAACCCCACCCACTTTGCCAAAGCACAGCCCCCGCACCACTAGAGGGAAATCCTCAACCACCAACATTACAATCCGGAGACAAGGCCGAGTATAACCCACAAAGGTCTCCACCACAGCACAAACCAAGGGGGGGCGCCAACCCAGACAGGAAGATCACGTCAGTAACTCAACCCACTCAAGTGACGCACCCCTCCTAGGGACGGCATGAAAGAGCACCAGCAAGCCAGTGACTCAGCCCCTGTAACAGGGTTAGAGGCAGAGAATCCCAGTGGAGAGAGGGGAACCGGCCTGGCAGAGACAGCAAGGGCGGTTCGTTGCTCCAGAGCCTTTCCGTTCACCTTCACACTCCTGGGCCAGACTACACTCAACCATATGACCTACTGAAGAGATAAGTCTTCAGTAAAGACTTAAAGGTTGAGACCGAGTCTGCGTCTCTCACATGGGTAGGCAGACTGTTCCATAAAAATGGAGATCTATAGGAGAAAGCCCTGCCTCCCGCTGTTTGCTTAGAAATTCTAGGGACAATTAGGAGGCCTGCGTCTTGTGACCGTAGCGTACGTATTGGTATGTACGGCAGGACCAACTCGGAAAGATAGGTAGGAGCAAGCCCATGTAACGCTTTATAGGTTAACAGTAAAACCTTGAAATCAGCCCTTGCCTTAACAGGAAGCCAGTGTAGGGAAGCTAGCACTGGAGTAATATGATCAAATTTCTTGGTTCTAGTCAGGATTCTAGCAGCCGTATTTAGCACTAACTGAAGTTTATTTAGTGCTTTATCCGGGTAGCCGGAAAGTAGAGCATTGCAGTAGTCTAACCTAGAAGTAACAAATGCATGGATTAATTTTTCTGCATCATTTTTGGACAGAAAATTTCTAATTTTTGCAATGTTACGTAGATGGAAAAAAGCTGTCCTTGAAACAGTCTTGATGTGTTCGTCAAAAGAGAGATCAGGGTCAAGAGTAACGCCGAGGTCCTTCACAGTTTTATTTGAGACGACTTTACAACCATCAAGATGAATTGTCAGATTTAACAGAAGATCTCTTTGTTTCTTGGGACCTAGAACAAGCATCTCTGTTTTGTCCGAGTTTAAAAGTAGAAAGTTGTCAGCCATCCACTTCCTTATGTCTGAAACACAGGCTTCTAGCGAGGGCAATTTTGGGGCTTCACCATGTTTCATTGAAATGTACAGCTGTGTGTCATCCGCATAGCAGTGAAAGTTAACATTATGTTTTCGAATAACATCCCCAAGAGGTAAAATATATAGTGAAAACAATAGTGGTCCTAAAACGGAACCTTGAGGAACACCGAAATGTACAGTTGATTTGTCAGAGGACAGACCATTCACAGAGACAAACTGATATCTTTCCGACAGGTAAGATCTAAACCAGGCCAGAACTTGTCCGTGTAGACCAATTTGGGTTTCCAGTCTCTCCAAAAGAATATGGTGATCGATGGTGTCAAAGGCAGCACTAAGGTCTAGTAGCACGAGGACAGATGCAGAGCCTCGGTCTGACGCCATTATAAGGTCATTTACCACCTTCACAAGTGCAGTCTCAGTGCTATGATGGGGTCTAAAACCAGACTGAAGCATTTCGTATACATTGTTTGTCTTCAGAAAGGCAGTGAGTTGCTGCGCAACAGCTTTTTCTAAAATTTTTGAGAGGAATGGAAGATTCGATATAGGCCGATAGTTTTTTATATTTTCCGGGTCAAGGTTTGGCTTTTTCAAGAGAGGCTTTATCACTGCCACTTTTAGTGAGTCTGGTACACATCCGGTGGATAGAGAGCTGTTTATTATGTTCAACATAGGAGGGCCAAGCACAGGAAGCAGCTCCTTCAGCAGTTTAGTAGGAATAGGATCCAGTATGCAGCTTGAAGGTTTAGAGGCCATGATTATTTTCATCATTGTGTCAAGAGATATAGTACTAAAACACTTAAGTGTCTCTCCCGATCCCAGGCCCTCGCAGAGCTGTGCGGATCCAGGACAGCTAAGCCCTGGAGGAATACGCAGATTCAAAGAGGAGTCCGTAATTTGCTTTCTAATGGTCATGATCTTTTCCTCAAAGAAGTTCATGAATTTATTACTGCTGAAGTGAAAGCCATCCTCTCTTGGGGAATGCTGCTTTTTAGTTAGTTTCGCAACAGTATCAAAAAGAAATTTTGGATTGTTCTTATTTTCCTCGATTAAGTTGGAAAAGTAGGATGATCGAGCAGCAGTGAGGGCTCTTCGGTACTGCACGGTACTGTCTTTCCAAGCTAGTCGGAAGACTTCCAGTTTGGTGTGGCGCCATTTCCGTTCCAATTTCCTGGAAGCTTGCTTCAAAGCTCGGGTATTTTCTGTATACCAGGGAGCTAGTTTCTTATGACAAATGTTTTTCGTTTTTAGGGGTGCAACTGCATCTAGGGTATTGCGCAAGGTTAAATTGAGTTCCTCAGTTAGGTGGTTAACTGATTTTTGTCCTCTGATGTCCTTGGGTAGGCAGAAGGAGTCTGGAAGGGCATCAAGGAATTTTTGTGTTGTCTGAGAATTTATAGCACGACTTTTGATGCTCCTTGGTTGGGGTCTGAGCAGATTATTTGTTGCGATTGCAAACGTAATAAAATGGTGGTCCGATAGTCCAGGATTATGTGGAAAAACATTAAGATCTACAACATTTATTCCATGGGACAAAACTAGGTCCAGAGTATGACTGTGGCAGTGAGTAGGTCCAGAGACATGTTGGACAAAACCCACTGAGTCGATGATGGCTCCGAAAGACTTTTGGAGTGGGTCTGTGGACTTCTCCATGTGAATATTAAAATCACCAAAAATTAGAATATGATCTGCTATGACTACAAGGTCTGATAGGAATTCAGGAAACTCAGAGAGGAACGCTGTATATGGCCCAGGAGGCCTGTAAACAGTAGCTATAAAAAGTGATTGAGTAGGCTGCATAGATTTCATGACTAGAAGCTCAAAAGACGAAAACGCCATTTTTTTTTTTGTAAATTGAAATTTGCTATCGTAAATGTTAGCAACACCTCCGCCTTTGCGGGATGCACGGGGGATATGGTCACTAGTGTAACCAGGAGGTGAGGCCTCATTTAACACAGTAAATTCATCAGGCTTAAGCCATGTTTCAGTCAGGCCAATCACATCAAGATTATGATCAGTGATTAGTTCATTGACTATGACTGCCTTTGAAGTGAGGGATCTAACATTAAGTAACCCTATTTTGAGATGTGAGGTATCACGATCTCTTTCAATAATGGCAGGAATGGAGGAGGTCTTTATCCTAATAAGATTGCTAAGGCGAACACCGCCATGTTTAGTTTTGCCCAACCTAGGTCGAGGCACAGACACAGTCTCAATGGGTATGGCTGAGCTGACTACACTGACTGTGCTATTGGCAGACTCCACTAAGCTGGCAGGTTGGCTAACAGCCTGCTGCCTGGCCTGCACCCTATTTCATTGTGGGGCTAGAGGAGTTAGAGCCCTATCTATGTTGGTAGATAAGATGAGAGCACCCCTCCAGCTAGGATGGAGTCCGTCACTCCTCAGCAGGTCAGGCTTGGTCCTGTTTGTGGGTGAGTCCCAGAAAGAGGGCCAATTATCTACAAATTCTATCTTTTGGGAGGGGCAGAAAACAGTTTTCAACCAGCGATTGAGTGCTGAGACTCTGCTGTAGAGCTCGTCACTCCCCCTAACTGGGAGGGGGCCAGAGACAATTACTCGATGCCGACACATCTTTCTAGCTGATTTACACGCTGAAGCTATGTTGCACTTGGTGACCTCTGACTGTTTCATCCTAACATCGTTGGTGCCGACGTGGATAACAATATCTCTATACTCTCTACACTCGCCAGATTTAGCTTTAGCCAGCACCATCTTTAGATTAGCCTTAACGTCGGTAGCCCTGCCCCCTGGTAAACAGTGTATGATCGCTGGGTGATTCGCTTTAAGTCTAATACTGCGGGTAATGGAGTCGCCAATGACTAGGGTTTTCAATTTGTCAGAGCTAATGGTGGGAGCCTTCGGCGTCTCAGACCCCGTAACGGGAGGAGTAGAGACAAGAGAAAACTCAGACTCAGACTCCGACTCGCTACATAATGGGGAGAACCGGTTGAAAGTTTCTGTCGGCTGAATGAGCGACACCGGTTGAGCATTCCAACAGCATTTCCCTCCAGAAGCCATGAGAAAGTTGTCCGGCTGCGGGGACTGTGCGGGGGGATTTGTACTAACGTTACTATCTGTACTTACTGGTGGCACAGACGCTGTTTCTTCCTTTCCTACACTGAAATTACCCTTGCCTAACGATTGCGTCTGAAGCTGGGCTTGTAGCACAGCTATTCTCGCCGTAAGGCGATCGTTCTCCTGTATATTATGAGTACAGCGACTGCAATTAAAAGACATCATGTTAATGTTAGTACTTAGCTTCGGCTGTTGAAGGTGTTGACGAACCATGTCCAGATAAAGCGTCCGGAGTGAAAAAGTTGAATGAGGGAAGAAAGTTGCGATGGAAAAACTAAAAATATAAACGGTAATTAAAAACAAAACAAAAAAAACGTAAAGTTGTCAGCTAGCAAAGTAAAGTAAAGTTGGCAGCAAAACGCACAGCAACACGTCTGCAGACTCAACAGGTAGTCAACAGGTAGTAGCTTGAGATACTTGAGATACTATGTATAGGGAATAGGGTGCCATTTGGGACACAGTCCAGTCCATCTGTTGATGAAGCCACATGAAGTCAATGGCTGCATATCAATTGTCTATCCGTCTAGCCAAGCATTGGACAGGTGTAAGTATTAGCTTGAGATACTTTATACCATTATTAAATCCCTGAGATGAGAAGAAATGTGCAAGTCCACACTTTGGGAGAAGGACAATGGATATGCAGCCAATGTTAATGGTCACACAACTTTGAGTCATTAGTAAAGATTCATAGGTATTCTATAAAAGGGCAAATAACTGACAAGTTGTTGCAGTAGTATGTAAGACAATGGATGCAGAGTATAGGTTAATTATGGATTTAGACAATTGCGGTTAACAGCGCCACACTCAGGCAGAAAACGGAATGCTATATTCTCAGCCAGGCCTGTCTTTTCAAAGCAAATTTAATTATATCTTTATTTGTATTTCTAATGTATTCCAAACACAGGTTGTAACCAGATGATCCCAATAATTTAGGTAGTAAACGATGCACCCTCTGGTTTGTTCTGTTGCGAACTGTTTGGGACTCGTTGTTTCCTTGTTTAGGACTACTACTCAAAGATTTTTTACTTAAGTCAAAAACGAAATTAACTTGAAATACATTGGTCTATATACTAGCATAATTACTCTACACAGAACCACCGCTGACCCATAGCAAAATTACAGGCTATAAAACGTGTCCCGGTGCAACATGTTTAGCTCGGTCCACTGGGGCGTGGCTTACGGAGCGCTCTCTGAAGTAAACGCTCCTATCGTATTTCAACCGATCGAGTTCTCACCACACAACCTTTCCCCGTCATCAATTTCAGCACCGTATAGTAAGAGTAACCCAGCCAACCTATAGACAAAAAAAATATTCACCATCCCAAGCGCTCCTCCTTGGCTGTTGGTGGGTTAGCTAAAGAGAAGATAGCTAGCATTTATGTATGTTTTTGCTTGTTAGCCGTGTATTTATGTAGCTACGGGTGTTTAGTTACTTCAATCGTATCCCTTGTAGGTCCAAAATGCCTAACATAAAGATATTCAGCGGCAGCTCTCATCCGGACCTTGGCCAGAAAATTGCCGACCGCCTGGGACTTGAACTGGGGAAGGTTGTGACTAAAAAATTCAGCAATCAGGAGACATGGTAGGTTGTATTTAAGCCATTTAGATTTTTTTTGACAAATGTGTGAATTTTGTAGTAATTGTTTGCTAACGTTAGATAACGGAAAGTTAAGTTAGCCCACGTGGCCAATTGAAAGTGCGAGTCAGTGGTCGTTGTTGCTAACTATAGTAGCTAAGATTAGTTTACCACAAACCGGGCATTGGAGTTTAACGGCGGTTGGCATCTACAAACCTGTACCAGTAGTATCTAGTTAACTAGTTGTGTTGGCAATTTTATATTTACCATCAAATGAGACCGGGTAAGGGAAGGAGGTCTCGAACTTCAACTCCCAATAACCGTTTGGATTGTAATCGTGGGATGTCATTTCAATGACCTTTCATGGGATCGTCACTTGTTGCCACAATGTCAAACCCCGCCTAATTCTAAAATACATAATCAAATGTGATTTCAAACCGAAATTTAACGTTATGCCTAACCTTACATTAAGACCAAACAGCAAATGTTAAAATTTTACGATATAGACGATTTTGACGTTGTGGCTTATTTTCATTTAACCATATTAGTACTTCTGAGTTGTACTGTGTTTTTACTAGTGTTGTAAAATGATCCTGTTTGACAGTAGACATGGGACTTGCTTGCTTGTTGCAGGGTATAAGTAGCAGGTGCCTTTGACATGTGAAAAGCTTAAGAATATTGTTTACCTGGAGGTTTGTAATAATAGCGCTCATCCCGAGTGTTGACATCCATAGGGTTCTTCAATATCGTCTGTTTCTTTTTCAAGTTATGTTGTTGGTATAATGTTACATCACAGAATAGTTGGTAGAGCAGAAATGTATGACTGTGAATATATGGAACATTCATTCATTGAGTTGTATCCATTGACCTGGAAGCCCATGATGCTATGATCTTAATGTTCTCTACTTGTTATGGTCCTGTCACCATGTATAGTCTACTGTCTGACACCACATGATTTACTCCTGCAGCGTGGAGATTGGGGAGAGTGTCAGAGGAGAGGATGTCTACATTGTCCAGAGTGGTTGTGGTGAGATTAACGATAACTTAATGGAGCTCCTCATCATGATCAATGCCTGTAAGATTGCCTCTGCCTCACGAGTCACGGCTGTCATCCCCTGTTTCCCATATGCAAGACAAGACAAGAAGGACAAGGTGGGGGTGAGGGAAACTTAAATAGTTTGTTCTCTATTCACAGCACCAACACACTACACCAGGGGTTCCCAAACTGTTTTGGCCCACGACCCCATTTTGATATCTAAAACTTCTCACGGCCCCAACCATGAGGACATTTTTTTGTTGTAATTAACAGCCAATGTTAACTTTTTTTTTAAATATTTGGGGCAATGGCAGTCAATTGAAAAACATTCTAATTAGAGGTCGACCGATTTAATCGGAATGGCTGATTAATTAGGGCCGGTTTCAAGTTTTCATAACAATCGGAAATCGCTATTTTTGGACACCGATTTGGCGTTTTTTTTTAACCTTTATTTAACTAGGCAAGTCAGTTTAGAACACGTTCTTATTTTCAATGACGGCCAAGGAACGGTGGGTTAACTGCCTCGTTCAGGGGCAGAACGACAGATTTTTACCTTGTCAGCTCGGGGGATTCAATCTTGCAACCTACAGTTAACTAGTCCAACGCTCTAACCACCTGATTACATTGCACTCCACGAGGAGCCTGCCTGTTACGCGAATGCAGTAGAAGCCAAGGTAAGTTGCTAGCTAGCATTAAACTTATCTTATAAAAAACAATCAATCAATCATAATCACTAGTTAACTACACATGGTTGATGATATTACTAGTTTATCTAGCGTGTCCTGCGTTGCATATAATCGATGCGGTGCGTATCGTTGCGCCAATGTGTACCTAACCATAAACATCAATGCCTTTCTTAAAATCAATACACAGAAGTATATATTTTTAAACCTGCATATTTAGCTAAAAGAAATCCAGGTTAGCAGGCAATATTAACCAGGTGAAATTCTGTCACTTCTCTTGCGTTCATTGCACGCAGAGTCAGTGTATATGCAACATTTTGGGCCGCCTAATTTGCCAGAAGTTTACGTAATTATGACATAACATTGAAGGTTGTGCAATGTAACAGGAATATTTAGACTTATGGATGCCACCCGTTAGATAAAATACGGAACGGTTCCGTATTTCACTGAAAGAATAAACGTCTTGTTTTCGAGATGATAGTTTCCGGATTCGACCATATTAATGACCTAAGGCTCGTATTTCTGTGTGTTATTATGTTATAACTAAGTCTATGATTTGATAGAGCAGTCTGACTGAGCGGTGGTAGGCAGCAGCAGGCTCGTAAGCATTCATTCAAACAGCACTTTCCTGCGTTTTGCCAGAAGCTCTTTGCTGTGCTTCAAGCCTATCAACTCCTGAGATTAGGCTGGTGTAACCGATGTGAAATGGATAGCTAGTTAGCGGGGTGCGTGCTAATAGCGTTTCAAACGTCACTCGCTCTGAGACTGGAGTAGTTATTCCCCTTGCTCTGCATGGGTAACGCTGCTTCGAGGGTGGCTGTTGTCGTTGTGTTCCTGGTTCGAGCCCAGGTAGGGGCGAGGAGAGGGGTGGAAGCTATACTGTTACACTGGCAATACTAAAGTGCCTATAAGAACATCCAATAGTCAAAGGTTAATGAAATACAAATGGTATAGAGAGAAATAGTCCTATAATTCCTATAATAACTACAACCTAAAACTTCTTACCTGGGAATATTGAAGACTCATGTTAAAAGAAACTACCAGCTTTCATATGTTCTCATGTTCTGAGCAAGGAACTTAAAATGTTAGCTTTCTTACATGGCACATATTGCACTTTTACTTTCTTCTCCAACACTTTGTTTTTGCATTATTTAAACCAAATTGAACGTTTCATTATTTATTTGAGGCTAAATTGATTTTATTGATGTATTATATTAAGTTATAATAAGTGTTCATTCAGTATTGTTGTAATTGTCATTATTACAACAACAAACAAAAAAACTGCCAATTAATCGGTATCGGCTTTTTTTGGTCCTCCAATAATCGGTATCGGTATCGGCGTTGAAAAGTCATAATCGGTCGACCTCTAATTCTAATAATATATCTGATTGTCTTCTCAAATTATCACATACTTTTAATGTGGGGCTATGACAGTCATTTGCAAATTAGTCTGATATGTCTCTTCTCACCGCCACTAATGAGATGGGTGTGCTTGATGCATGTCACGTCAGGGGGCGTGGTCGAAAGTGTGCACCTCGTCTCTGCTGTCACATCCAACATGGATCTATATTTGGTTTTAATGCAGACAAGATAACTGGATCCAGCTTCACACAGATATGAGCTGGCGAAGGGTACCATGAGTTGTAATGCTTAGAGGGAGACTGCAGGTTATTCCCTTTGAGTCGAGCAAAAACTTCTACGTTGTCTGCAGCATTCGGTCACATGACCGCTTGATCAGCTGTTCGATTTCACTTACCGGCATGTCAACTGAGTCAGGATTGGGAAGTAGGTCAGAAAGGGCTCTTCCAAGTGTTGGTGAGCAGCCATCACTCGTATGGGACACTTACTGATTCTGTTTTCTGTTAGAAACATGCACAGCTGAGGGAAGGTGTCATGATTCACTTTGGAAAGACTCCAATAAGAATTCTTTCCTCTGAATCCACTGATTCACTCATCTGTAAAATGTTTTTGTATTTCCCCTGCATGCTTGCGTTCAGTTTCCCAAATATGTCTGTTACATGACGACAATTCTTCTCTCAATGTGAAAAAATCTTTCCAACACTCCCTCTCGATAACTACCAAGCCTTGGTGTGAAATAGAACATTGTCATGCTCTGGTCCCATATCTCCACATAGTTTTGCGAACAGATGTGGATATAGTTTAATGTAGTTTACAATCAAAGTTACCTGCTGCAATTTATCTCCGAGTTCTGTGCTCAGCTCTTTTGCCGCCAGTTGCTCTCAGTATATCCATATGGGAGAGGGAGACATTCAAAACTAGAGTGCAGAGGCTTGCCCTGCCCCGCCATAGATTGAGCCCCATCTGTGCATAAGTCCACCGTTTGAGCCCATGGAATTAGTTTTTCGTCAATATGGCCACGCAGCACACTGAACATCTCCTCTGACGTTTTATGCTCTTGAATCGTGAGACCGAGCAATAGGTCCTCGTGAATAGCATTCCCTGACGTGTGTAGCGAACAAAAGTCAATGCATGGGCATCTCGGTCCTCACAGCTAATTTCCATTTGGAGAGCATACACTGGGGAGTTTGTCATTCAGTCAGTTTTCTTTTGATTGCTAGCAATAGCATTAATTCTTAGTTTAACAGTGTTATCTGACAACGGTATTGCTGTGAGTTTCTGCACATCTGCCTCCCCACACATTGTTTTCACTATATCAATTGCGTCCGGTGACATGAACATCTCTGCAATAGTGTGGTTTCATAGTGTAGCGGGCCTAGCAATTCACAGTGGGAATGAAATTCTCCCGCGACCCCATTTTTAATATCAGGAGACCGCACATGGGGCTCGTAACCCCTAGTTTGGGAACCGCTGCTCTGCACTATCAATATCAGTCAGTTATTTGATTTGACTGCTTTTCAAAAACGCCCTATTGGACGAACCACTTTGGTTGAATGGACTAATTAGGGTTGCACATTTTGGGGAATATTGAGGTGGAAACTTTCTTGGGAATTAACGGAAATATATGCAAATTATTAATACCATTTAAATTTAGATGTTTTTTGCATTTCATATATTTACCATATTATCTTGAAACAGAAACATAAGGTAAAATGTTTATTATAAGTAGACATAATTGCAAATGATTAAATCCTTCCAATAGAAAAAGAAAATTGCAATGAATTGAACTTTAATTAAATGAGTTGACTCTTCACATGGGATGATTTCACTGAACATCAAAAGAAAGGGAATATTGAATGATCCCAATGATCCATTGCATCTCCCAAAAACTTTTTCAACGTGCATTTGTAAAATGATAACCAAAGCTTTAGTTTCTAGACTGTCTTCCTCTCAGGCTTCCATGTCTTCTCCCTGGACCTCCTCAATGTCCAACTCTTGAACATCAGACTCTGAGGCCTCATCTTCACTGTCACTTTCCAACCTTGTTGAGGATGGCTCATTATCTGGCTCAAATTTGCCTGGATGGCCACCAATTGTTCAACCCTTGTATTGGTCAGCCTGTTGCGTGCTTTGGTGTGTGTGTGTGTGTGTTCCCAAACAAGGACCAGTTACGCTCTGAGGCGGCTGATGTTGGTGTGATTTAGAGGATGATGGAGGCAACGGGAAAGAGCCTCAGATCCACAAAGTCCCTTCCACCAGGTGGCTGATGAGATATGTTGGCACGACTGTTATATTGCATCTCCATCCCAAAGCCCTTGCTTGGAAGTGTACTTCGCCAGACTGCCAAGAACTGTGCCCTCATCCAGGCCAAGGTGCCAAGGCATGGTAGTGATGACACCATAGGCCTTGTTGATCTCTGCACCAGATAGGGTGCTCTTACCAGCATACTTGGGGGTCCAACATGTACGTTGCGGCGTGTATGGGCTTCAGGCAGAAGTCTTCACGCTTTTTGATGCATTTCAGAACTGCAGTTTCCTCTGCTTGGAGCAACAGTGAAGTGGGCAGGGCAGTACGGATTTATTCTGCAAGCAGAGTCTGAACGTCCGACAGGATGGCATTGTCTCCCTCAATCTGTTCAATGGCTACTGCTATAGGTTTCAGGCTGCTTACCACTCTCTCCCAAAATACATAATCCAAGAGGATCCTCTTGATGGCAGACTGTGATATGGTCATTTCTTGGAGAGACTCCTTCCCCTCCAGGAGACTGTCAAACAGTTAATTATTGTAGTTAATTATTCCTTGCCCACAAACATTTGACCACCCATCAGAGATGATTGCAAAACAGTCTGCTTTCTCTATGATTTGCTTGACCTTCACTTGAACTCTGCATCCAGAAAATTAGAAGATAAAGTATGTCTGGTTAGAGGGGTGTATGCTGGGCGAAGAACATTCAGAAATCTCTTCCAATAGACATTGCCTGTGAGCATCAGAGGTGAACCAGTTGCATACACAGCTCGAACAAGACATTCATCAGCATTTCTCTGACTACGTTCCTCCATTGAGTCCAAAAAACTTCTGGTTCCAGGAGGACCATGAGCTGTTGCTATCGATAAGGTGTCTGATTCATAATTTTCACCTCGAATAGAGGGACTCTTGTCAGAGGTTGCTTGTTGTGAGGGCTGAGAGAACTTTATGCACTTGGCCAGATGATTCTGCATCTTTGTTGCATTCTTCACATGATTTGGCTTAGTATTTGCAAATGTACACAGCTTTTTCTTCTACATTAGCTGCAGTGAAATGTCTCCACACATCAGATAGTGCCCGTGGCATTTTACTGTAAAGATGAGAAAAAAATTAGTAAAAATAATAATACAACTCCATGTACAGAAATAGTTTAGCAGTTAGATTAAACTCCTTTATTTTTATTTTTATGAAGCATGTATGGAAACAGGCGAATTAACACTCTTCAGTTAGCAGGCTCAAGCAAGCTAAAACCCACATGGTAGAAAAAACTAACTAGCAGGAATTAGCAAGTTAGAAATGATTTTAACACACTTTGCTGTAGGCTAATATTTACTAGTTAACAAAAAAGTATGTATGTGATATAAAATATATTCACCCCACCCAGTATTGTAATCAAAACTTACCAGAAAGCATGTAGTCCTTGACTCAGACAGTGTAGTAGTGTGGGCTAAATAGCATCTCATTAGTGTGCAAGATCTTGAGAATCAGCTGCACATGTGATGGAAGAATGCACTGTGCATGCAGAGGGTTACAATTCCATTGAATTGGGGATAGTTTAACCAAAATATGCCACAAGACCTATAATTAACTTGTGTACCGCACAAAAATGGTTCACTGTTATAAGCTAATTATTTTGATGAATTTAAGCAACATTTCCAAAATTCCAGGGCTTAACTTCCCATGAAAAACTCTTCTTCAGAGTCGGGCACCCATCTCTGCAAAGCTGGTGGCCAACATGTTGTCAGTGTCAGGAGCCAATCACATTATCACCATGGACCTGCATGCCTCGCAGATACAGGTGAGCAATCTGGCACATTAATTGTCTCATTCCATCAGTATATTGCAGTCACTATTGTAGTATTCACAAGTAAGATGTAAAAACTATTCATTAGACTATATTTGTTACATACTATAATGAGCCACATTACATTTTCTCCAAAAAGCTGTTGGAAGTTTGAGGACACTGACTAATGATCCTGTATCTTATCATGGTTTTGCTCTCTGTACGCCTCTGTAGGGGTTCTTTGATATCCCTGTGGACAATCTATACGCTGAGCCAGCTGTGCTGAAATGGATCAAAGAGAACATCAATGAGTGGAAGAATTGCACCATTGTGTCTCCTGATGCCGGGGGAGCAAAAAGGTAAAGCAGGTACCAATTGGCCTACAGATGCTTCGTCAATTCAAAGGGACAGATTTTAGTTGTTAGAAATATCAGCACGTCGAAAGGATGATTGTGGATCAATTCATTAACGTGTTTGTTACTTTCCCCTCCTTCATTATTACAACCATTTAGTTGTAATAACAACTGTAATAACAACAATCTTTTTGATACTGTCATCAGTGCATGTGTTTGTAATTTGTGATTTATCATATAGTAAGAAACAGGTTTATAGTTCTATGTTAATTGTAATGTGATGTAACTTTGTGGAATAATTGACATCATCTGTAGTACCATAACCTCACCAATCTGTGGATTCCCCTTGCAGGGTCACCTCTATAGCAGACAGGCTGAATGTGGACTTCGCGCTCATCCACAAAGAGAGAAAGAAGGCTAACGAGGTGGACCGCATGGTCCTGGTGGGGGACGTGAAGGACAGAGTGGCCATCTTGGTTGATGACATGGCAGACACCTGCGGCACCATCTGCCATGCTGCAGATAAGTGAGTCACTACTGTGTTTTAGCTGCATAGATCTTTACAGAGCAGAGACTGAATATTCAATCTTTAAATGTACTACCGATACTGAGGAGCTATTACACTTGTTTAGGGAACAGTCTCTGAAAATATAAATTTGATAGCAAGGTTGTTTACAAACAAAAGGGGGGGGGTTCAACCTATTTTCGTTTTCTTTTTTGTTTGTCTTTTTATCCTTCTGGACATCCAGGCTCGTCTCTGCTGGAGCTACAAAGGTCTACGCTATCCTGACCCATGGGATCTTTTCAGGCCCTGCCATCACCCGCATTAACAATGCCTGTTTTGAGGCTGTGGTTGTCACGAATACCATCCCTCAGGAGGACAAGATGAAACACTGTTCAAAAATACAGGTCAGAATAGGGCTGGGCGATATGGAGATTCGCAATATATATATTTTGTAAAATTAAGGTCAAATACACTGCATGTCAAACAGTCAGCAATAATCTAATGAATTCAGGGCTTGTGAAATTATACCTAGGCTAAAATATAAGCCTTGCACAATCATAAGACCCACTAATAATTAGTGCTGAGCGACTAACTGAAATGTAGGTTATTTTTTGTTGTTTTTTAAACAACTGACAGACGTTGACTCAATTTGTTTGAGTTCCATTTCATTCGTTTTTTTCCCTATGAGCTCAAGGCGCACGTTGCACAGTTTCTCTACAGATAAATCAGATCCATCCTGAACTGTGATGTAGTAGGGAGTTGTAATTTCCAACAGGCAAATATTCTACATACAGTACCAGTCAAAAGTTTGGACACACCTACTCACACACCTACTACTGTTTGGTTTTTCTCTATTTGGACTATTTTCTATATTGTAGAATAATAGTGAAGACATCAAAACTATGAAATAACACATGGAATCAAGTAGTAAAAAAAGAAAAGTGTTAAATATTTTAGATTCTTCAAAATAACCAACCTTTGCCTTGACAGCTTTGCACACTTGGTATTCTCTCAACCAGCTTCACCTGGAATGCTTTTCCAACGGTCTTTAAGGAGTTCCCACATATGCTGAGCACTTGTTGGCTGCTTTTCCTTCAGTCTGCGGTCCAACTCATTCCAAACCATCTCAATTGGGTTGAGGTTGGGGGATTTTGGAGGCCAGGTCATCTGATGCAGCACTCATCACTCTCCTTCTTGGTCAGATAGCCCTTACACTGCCTGGAGATGTGTTGGGTCATTGTTTTGTTGAAAAACAAATGATAGTCCGACTAAGTGCAAACCAGATGGGGTGGCTTATCGCTGTGGTAGCCATGCTGGTTAAGTGTGCCTTGAATTCTAAATAAATCAATGACAGTGTCAACTAGATGTTGACCGATTAATCGGAATGGCCGATTTAATTTGGGCCGATTTCAAGTTTTCATAACAATCGGTAATCTGCATTTTTGGATGCCGATTATGGCCAATTATATTGCAATCCACGAGGAGACTGCGTGGCAGGCTGACCGCCTGTTACGCAAGTGCAGGCAGCAAGGAGCCGTGGTAAGTTGCTAGCTAGCATTAAACTTATCTTATTAAAAAAAACAATCTCTTAACATAATCACTAGTTAACTACACATGGTTGATGATATTACTAGTTTAACTAGCTTGTCTTGCGTTGCATATAATCAATGCGGTGCCTGAAATTGTGTCACTTCTCTTGCGTTCAGTGTAAGCAGAGTCCGGGTATATGCAGCAGTTTGGGACGCCTGGCTCGTTGCGAACTGTGTGAAGACCATTTCTTCCTAACAAAGACAGTAATTCATTTGCCAGAATTTTACATAATTATGACATAACATGGAAGGTTGTGCAATGTAACAGCAATATTTAGACTTAGGGTTGCCACCCGTTCAGTAAAATACGGAACGTTTTGTTTTCGAAATAATTGGTTCTGGATTTGACCATATTAATGACCCAAGGCTCGTATTTCTGTGTGTTTATTATAATTAAGTCTATGATTTGATAGAGCAGTCTGACTGAGGCGGTGGTAGGCAGCGGCAGGCTCGTAAGCATTCATTCAAACCGCACTTTCCTCCGTTTGCCAGCAGCTTTTCGCATTGCTTGAAGCACAGTGCTGTTTATGACTTTAAGCCTATCAACTCCCGAGATTAGGCTGGCAATACTGTAGTGCCTATAAGAACATCCAATAGTCAAAGGTCTATGAAATACAAATGGTATAGAGAGAAATAGTCATGTCATAACTACAACCTAAAACTTCTTAGCTGGGAATATTGAAGACTCATGTGAAAAAGGAACCACCAGCTTTCATATGTTCTGAGCAAGGAACTTAAACGTTAGCGTTTTCACTTTTAGTTTCTTCAACACTGTGTTTTTGCATTATTTAAACCAAATTGAACATTTCATTATTTGAGACAAAATTTATTTCATTTATGTATTATATTAAGTTAAAATAAGTGTTCATTAAGTATTGTTGTAATTGTCATTATTACAAATAAATATAAACAGTCGAAGTTTACATACACCTTAGCCAAATACATTTAAACTCGGTTTTTCACAATTCCTGACATTTAATCCGAGTAAAAATTCCCTGTTTTAGGTCAGTTAGGATCACCTCTTTATTTTAAGAATGTGAAATGTCAGATAAAAAGTAGTAGAGAATTATTTATTTCAGCTTTTATTTATTTCATCACATTCCCAGTGGGTCAGAAGCTTACATACACTAAATTAGTATTTGGTAGCATTGCCTTTAAATTGTTTAGCCTTCAACAAGCTTCCACAATAAGTTGGGTATATTTTGGCCCATTCCTCCTGACAGAGCTGGTGTAACTGAGTCAGGTTTGTAGGCCTCCTTGCTCGCACACGCTTTTTCAGTTCTGCCCACAAATTTTCAATAGGATTGAGGTCAGGGCTTTGTGATTGCCACTCCAATACCTTGACTTCGTTGTCCTTAAGCCATTTTGCCACAACTTTGGACGTATGCTTGGGGTCATTGTTCATTTGGAAGACCCATTTGCGAACAAGCTTTAACTTCCTGACTGATGTCTTGAGATGTTGCTTCAATATATCCACATCATTTCCCTCCCTCATGAAGCCATCTATTTTGTGAAGTGCACCAGTCCCTCCTGCAGCAAAGCACCCCCACAACATGATGCCACCCCCGTGCTTCACGGTTGGGATGGTGTTCTTCGGCTTGCAAGCTTCCCCCTTTTCCTCCAAACATAACGATGGTCATTATGGCCAAACAGTTCTATTTTTGTTTCATCATACCAAAGGACAGTTCTCCAAAAAGTACGATCTTTGTCCCCATGTGCAGTTGTAAACCGTAGTCTGGCTTTTTTATGGCGGTTTTGGAGCAGTGGATTCTTCCTTTCTGAGCGGCCTTTCAGGTTATGTTGATATAGGACTCGTTTTACTGTGGATATAGATACTTTTGTACCTGCTTTCTCCGGCATCTTCACAAGGTCCTTTACTGTTGTTCTGGGATTCATTTGCACATTTCGCACCAAAGTACGTTCATCTCTAGGAGACAGAACACGTCTCCTTTCTGAGCGGTATGACGGCTGCGTGGTCCCATGGTGTCAATACTTGCGTACTATTGTTTGTACAGATGAACGTGGTACCTTCAGCCATTTGGAAATTGCTCCCAAGGATGAACCAGATTTGTGGAGGTATACCATTTTTTTTTAATACCACAGAGGTCTTGGCTGATTTCTTTTGATTTTCCCATGATGTAAAGCAAAGAGGCACTGAGTTTGAAGGTAGGCCTTTGAAGGTAGGCCTTGACAGGTACACCTCCAATTGACTCAATTAGCCTATCAGAAGCTTCTAAAGCCATGACATAATTTTCTGGAATTTTCCAAGCTGTTTAAAGGCACAGTCAACCTCTGACCCACTGGAATTGTGATACAGTGAGTTATAAATTAAATAATCTGTAAACAATTGTTGGAAAAATGACTTGTGTCATGCACAAAGTAGATGTCCTAACCGACTTGCCAAAACTATAGTTTGTTCACAAGAAATTTGTGGAGTGGTTGAAAAACGAGTTTTAAGACTCCAACCTAATTGTATGTAAACTTCCAACTTAAACTGTATATAAAAATTGGCCGATTAATCGTTATCGGCTTTTTTTGGTCCTCCAATAATCAGTATCGGCGTTGAAAAATCATAATCGGTCGACCTCTAGTGTCAACAGCAGTGCACCCCCACAAGGTCACACCACCTCCTCCATGCTTCACTGTGGGAACCACACATGCAGAGATCATCCGTTCACCAACTCTGCATCTCACAAAGACACCGCAGTTGGAACCAAAAATTGGACTCCAGACCAAAGGATTTTCCACCGGTCTAATGTCGGGGCGGCAGGTAGCCTAGTGGTTAGAGCGTTGGGCCAGTAACCGAAAGGTTGCTTGATCGAGTCCCCGAGCTGACAAGGTAGAACTCCGTCGTTCTCCCCTGAACAAGGCAGTTAACCCACTGTTCCTAGGTTGTCATTGTAAATAAGAATTTGTTCTTAACTGACTTGCCTAGTTAAATAAAGGTTAAATAAATAATAATGATAAATGTCTATTGCTTGTGTTTCTTGGCCCAAGCAAGTATGTTCTTCTTATTGGTTTCCTTTGGTAGTGGTTCCTTTGGAGCAATTTGACCATGAAGGCATGATTCACGCAGTTTCCTCTGAACAGTTGATGTTGAGATGTCTTACTTGAACTCTGTCACATTTATTTGGGCTGCAATTTCTGAGGCCGGTAACTCTAATGAACTTATCCTCTGCAGCAGAGGTAACTCTGCGTCTTCCTTTCCTGTGGCGGTCCTCATGAGAGCCAGTTTCATCATGATTGTTTTTGCGATTGCACTTGGAGAAACTTTCAAAGTTCTTGACATTTTCCGGATTGACTGACCTTCATGTCTTAAAGTAATGATGGACTGTTTGTCCTTTGTTTATTTGAGCAGTTCTTGCCATAATATGGACTTGGTCTTTTACCAAATAGGGCTGTCTTCTGTATACCACCCCTAACCTTGTCACAACACAACTGATTGGCTCAAACGCATTGAGGAAAGAAATTCCACAAATTAATTTTTAAGAAGGCACACCTGTTAATTGAAATGTATTCCAGGTGACTACCTCATGAAGCTGATTGAGAGAATGCCAAGTGTGCAAAGTTCAAATCCAATTTTATTGGTCACATACACATGTTTAGCAGATGTTATTGCGGGTGTAGCGAAATGCTTGTGTTTCTGACTCCAACAGTACAGTAATATCGAACAACTTCACAACAATATACGCATCTAATGGAATTAAGAATATATCAATATTTGAACGAGCAATGTCGGAGCGGCATAGACTGAAATACAGTAGAATAGAATACAGTATACATATGAGATGAGAAATGCAAAATATGTAAACATTATTAAAGTGACTAGTGTTCCATTATTAAAGTGGCCAGTGATTTCAAGTCTAAGTATATAGGGCAGCAGCCTCTAAGGTGCTAGTGGTGGCTATTTAACAGTCTGATGGCCTTGAGATAGAAGCTGTTTTTCAGTCTCTCTGTCCCAGCTTTGATGTACCTGTACTGACCTTGCCTTCTGGATGATAGTGGGGTGAACAGGCAGTGGCTCGGGTGGTTGTTGTCCTTGATCTTTTTGGCATTCCTGTGACATCGGGTGCTGTAGGTGTCCTGGAGGGCAGGTAGTTTGTCCCCGGTGATGCTCCACCCTCTGGAGAGCCCTACGGTTGCGGGCGGTGCAGTTGCTGTACCAGGTGGCTATACTGCACGACAGGATGCTCTCAATTGTGCATCTGTGAAAGTTTTAGGTGCCAAGCCCAAAAAACATCAGCCTGAAGTGCTGTTGCGCCTTCAGCACACTGTCTGCGTGGGTGGACCATTTCAGTTTTCCATTAATGTGTGCGCCGAGGAGCTGTAAGCTTTCCACCTTCTCCACTGCAGTCCCGTCGACGTGGATAGTGGGGTGTTTCTGCAGTTTCCTGAAGTCCACGATCCGCTCCTTTGTTTTGTTGACATTGAGTGAGAGGTTATTTTCCTGTCACCACACTCCCAGGGCCCTCACCTACTCCCTGTAGGCTGTCTTGTCATTTTTGGTAATCAGGCTTACTACTGGTGTCATCTGCAAACTTGATTGAGTTGGAGGCGTGTGTGGCCACGCAGTCATGGGAGTACAGGAGGGGGCTGAGCATGCACCCTTGTGGGGCCCCTATGTTGAGGGTCAGTGATGTAGCGGTGTTGTTTCCTACCTTCACCACCTGGTGGTGGCCCGTCAGGAAGTCCAGGACCCAGGGCCCCGAGCTTAATGATGAGCTTGGAGGGTACTGTGGTGTTGAATGCTGAGCTATAGTCAATGAACAGCATTCTTACATAGGTATTCCTCTTGTCCAGATGGGATAGGGCAGTGTGCAGTGCGATGGCGAGTGCGTCGTCTGTAGATATAAAGGGGGCGGGTAAGCAAATTGAAGTGGGTCTAGGGTTTCCGGTAATGTAGAGGTGATATGATCCTTGACTAGCCTCTCAAAGCACTTCATGATGACAGAAGTGAGTGCTACGGGGCGGTTGTAATTTAGTTCAGTTTCTTTTGCTTTCTTGGGTACAGGAACAATGGTGGACATCTTGAAGCATGTGGGGACAGCAGACTGGAATAGGGAGAGTTTGAATATGTCCGTCAACACTCCAGCTAGCTGGTCTGTGCATGCTCTGAGGACGAGGCTAGGGATGCCGTCTGGGCCGGCAGCCTTGCGAGGGTTAACACACTTAAACGTCTTACTTATGTCGGCCACGGAGAAAGGGAGCCCACAGTCCTTGGTAGCTGGCTGCGTCGGTGGCGCTGTGTTTTCATCAAAGCGGGCAAAAAAGGTGTTTGGCTTATCCGGAAGTCAGATGTCCTTGTCTGCGATGTGGCTGGTTTTCCTTTTATAATCCCTGATTGTCTGTAGACCCTGCCACATACGTCTTGTGTCTGAGCCGTTGAATTGCGACTCCACTTTATCTCTACGGGTGTTTTTCCTGTTTGATTGCCTTACGGAGGGAATAACTACACTGTTTTGTGTTCGGCCATATTCCCAGTCACCTTGCCATGGTTAAATGTGGTGGTTCGCGCTTTCAGTTTTGCGCGAATGCTGCCGTCTATCCATGGTTTCTGGTTTGGGTAGGTTTTAATAGTCACAGTGAGTACAAAATCTAAACATTTCCTGAAGCTCAGTTACTGTATCCGTGTATTTGTCGATATTATTCCGAGGCTACCTGGAACATATCCCAGTCCATGTGATCAAAACAATCTTGAATTCTTTTTAAAAATGTAACCTTTTATTTAACTAGGCAAGTCAGTTAAGAACAAATTCTTATTTACAATGACGGCCTACCCCAGCCAAACCTGGACGACGTGGGCCGATTGTGCGCCGCCCTATGGTCCCCCGAATCACGGCCGGATTCGAACCAGGGACTGTAGTGATGCCTCTTGCACTGAGATGCAGTGCCTTAGACTGCTGCGACACTCGGGAGCCCTGAGTGAAGCATGGATTCCGATTGGTCAGACCAGCGTTGAATAGTCCGTAGCACAGGTACTTCCTGTTTGAGTTTCTGCCTATAGGAAGGGAGGAGCAAAATTGGGTTGTGATCAGATTTGCTGACGGGAGGGCGGGGGAGGGCCTTTTGTAAAGTTGAGTAGCAGTGGTCCAATGTTTTCTCAGAACGAATGCTACAGTCAATGTGTTTGTAGAACTTCGGTAGGGTTTTCCTCAGATTAGCTTTGTTAAAATCCCCGGATACAATAAATGCGGCCTCAGGATATGTGGTTTCCAGTTTGCACAGTGTAGTTATTTGAGGGCCTTCGTGGTATCGGCTTCAGCGGGAATATACACGGCTGTGAGTATAACAGAAGAGAATTCTCTTGGCAGTAGCTCTATTGAGATGACTCAGAATGAAAAAGTCATGAAATAAAACAATTTACACAACTGAAATATTTTATTAAAGTAATGTGAATAAATTAAGTGATAAGCAATCACTACCATCATGGGACTTTAACTGTTTTTTATTCTGTGTTACAGCATTCAATCAAACTGATGATTTACATAATTGAACCGACCTCGAAACACTAATCGCTCAGCACTACTAATAATTTAATTATTTTATCAAAATAGTTTAACTTGCTTTTTTTAATTTTTATAATCACTGATCTGGCTTTCAAGTCTGAAAATGCCTTTTGGTTACAAATGTAACCAGAACCATGCACATTCACTAATAATGACCAACTTAGCAGGCAGTATAGAAAATGAACACTGGCCTCATAAACATCTCTCAAGCCCACGTGCTAGGGAGTAGCCAGCTAATCTTTATATTTATAGTCTAGCTAATTTGGATCAATTTGCTTGCTAACAAGCTAGAACAGTTGAATAATTAACACACCCTTCTGTCAGTCTCCAACTGTTTGAACAGCATGATAGACTGTCCACTTTGTTCAGATGTTGAATTCAAGTGGCCTACCTTATTTCTCAGAATGAGAACGAGTTGCCAATTCCTTATATAATTGTTGTTTATGCTCATTGCACTTTTTATAAAATAAGTCTGGCTAAAATGCTGCTAGGGGTATCCGCACTTAACAAACTGAGCATTCATTTTCCAGACTCAATATTCATTGATACTCCTTTTTTTCCAGTGTCTGCTCATCGAGGAATTTGAGGAGTTGAGACAACCTTTCCAATGATACCCTTTTTAAGTTCTCGTCTATTACAGTAAAATCATTTCTCAATGTGTCGGTTTCCATATGACCGATTCTGTTGGACCAAACCTCAAATGCAAATGTCAAGTTGAAACCACTTGTCAGAGAAGGTTTTCTTTAATCTTTGTTGTGCATGGGAGGGTGTGTGTGTGTGTGATAATGGGAATGTGCACCATCACAGAAGTGAAAACGACGAGACCAAAAAGACATGAGAACAAGTGGGCTTTAGCGCTTATAAAAATAAAAAAAATAATAATAGGGAGATTCTTGTGATATAGGCGTTTAATATCGCGCTAAAACATAGTTAATTTGATAAATCGCCCAGCCCTAGGTGTGAATCCCTGCCTTAGCACCTAACGCTTTACTTGTTGTTGCAGGGTTTAGGTCACTTGGGGAATTTAAACATTATATTATTTTCTAAAATAATTTAATTGTAGTTCATTTTCTGAACTGTAAGAAATTCACTGAAAGTTGCTGAAGTTTGGACAAATGTTTTGCTTTCACAAATAGCAGATCACATGACACCAGTACAGAGCACACATACCAACCCCCCTCCACTCCATAGCAACCTCTTTAAACAATGTCCAATGATTAGCTAAGCAGCAGTCTGTCAACATCTTCATTTCCATGGCTTAGCATGTTGCCTTAACTACAGTATCTGCTTGATTAATTCTTACTGTGTATTGCATTGTCCTCGCTCTTTACTGTGTTGAAACTATGCTACAGTGTTTTCAGATAGTAACTCCGACCCCTTAACTTTTTCCACATTTTGTTACGTTACAGCCTTATTCTAAAATAGGATTGAGATAATTGTATCTACACACAATACCCCATAATGACAAAGCGAAAACAGGTTTTTAGAAATGTTTGCAAATGTATTAAAATTAAAAACAGATACCTTATTTACATATGTATTCAGACCCTTTGCTATGAGATTTGAAATTGAGCTCAGATACATCCTGTTTACATTGATCATCCTTTGTTTCTACAACTTGATTGGTCCACCTGTGGTAAATTCAATTGATTGGACATGATTTGGAAAGGCACACGCCTGTCTATATAAGGTCCCACAGTTGACAGTGCATATCAGAGCAAAAACCAAGCCATGAGGTCAAAGGAATTGTCCGGAGAGCTCAGAGTCAGAATTTGTGTTGAAGCACAGATCTGGGGAAAGGTAAATTGTCTGCAGGATTGAAGGTCCCCACAGTGGCCTCCATCATTCTTAAATGGTAGAAGTTTGGAACCACCAAGACTCTTCCTAGAGCGGGCCGCCAGACCAAACTGAACAATTGGGGGAGAAGGGCCTTGGACCAAGAACCCGATAGTCACTCTGACATAGCTCCAGAGTTCCTCTGTGGAGATGGGAGAACCTTCGAGAAGAACAACCATCTCTGCAGCACTCCACCAATCAGGCCTTTATGGTAGAGTGGCCAGACGGAAGCCCCTCCTCAGTAAAAGGCACATGACATCCCGCTTGGAGGTTGCCAAAAGGAACCTAAAGACACTCAGACCATAAGAAACAAGATTCTCTGGTCTGATGAAACCAAGATTGAACTCTTTGGCCTGACTGCCAAGCGTCTGGAGGAAACCTGGCACCATCCCTATGGTAAAGCGTGGTGGTGGCAGCATGCTGTGGGGATGTTATTCAGTGGCAGAGACTGGTAGACTAGTCAGGATCGAGGCAAAGGTGAATGGAGCAAAGTACAGAGATCCTTGATGAAAACTTACTCCAGAGCGCTCAGACTGGGGCGAAGGTTCATCTTTCAACAGGACAACGACCCTAAGCACACAGCCAATACAATGCAGGAGTGGCTTTGGGACAAGTCTCTGAATGTCCTTGAGTAGCCCAGGCTTGAACCCGATCGAACATCTCTAGAGACCTGAAAATAGCTGTGCAGCAATGCTCCCCATCCAACCTGACAGAGCTTGAGAGAATCTGCACAGAATAATGGGAGAAACTGCCCAAATACAGGTGTGCCAAGCTTTTAGCGTCATACCCAAAAATACTTGAGGCTGTAATTTTTGCCAAAGGTGCTTCAACAAAGTACTGAGTAAAGAGTCCAAATACTTACATAAATATGATATTTCAGGTTTACTATGCAAAAATGTCGACCTGTTTTTGCTTTGTCATTATGAGGTATTGTGTGTAGATTTTAATGAGGGGGGGGGGACTATTTTTATCCATTTTAGAGTAAGGCTGTAACGTAACAAAATGGGGAAAAAGTTAAGTGGTCTGAATAATTTCCGAATGCACTGATATTACACACATACTGGTGTTTAGTTGACCAATTGTTTTATCTTTGGCGTTTTGAAGTTATCTGTGGGGAAATATTCAATAAGTCTGAGTGAGATTCTGGTTTGTTAATTAGTTTTCTCATTTCAGGTTATTGACATCTCCATGATCTTGGCAGAGGCTATTCGTCGGACACACAACGGGGAGTCTGTGTCGTATCTCTTCAGCCATGTTCCCTTGTAACAACCCCACCCTTTTCCCCCGGTGAACCTGTACCAAAGGAGGGATGTCTGGAGCACCACCATCACAGCCCATTCATTCATTCCCCGTGTCAAGAGAAGGGATGGAAGTAGTTAGTAAATACTCCTACTGTGGGGTAGGCTACTTTTTCCAATATTCTGTTATTGCACTGGCTATCTACAGTTTTGACCTTTTGACTTGTCAAATGCAGATTTGAGTTACTTGGTGTAATAATATGCCAGGTTGTTGTTTCATATAAGCATTGTCTATTGAAAGTTGTAGTTTACATTGCTGCTGACACCCCATTTGAGAGAAGCGATCCAAGATGGCTAGTTCTGTTTTATGAGCTTGTTTTTTTTTGTCACTGATATTTTTTTATATTGGGGGGGACTTGGGCCTCCTTGAAAAGTGAAGCTACCCATTTGCATTTCCTAGACAGTATTTTTTGTATTACGACAAAGCTGCTTTTGGCACAGTTGTTCAAGAATAAAGCATTGTGTATTGTTTACATCCTTGCTTTAGTTAAGCTAGTCTTTATGCTAAATAAGCTTTGTTTTTCATGCGTTATTCTAGGAAGCGCTTGCCGTTCACAATTCCGTTAAAGTGTCCTTAATTCTATGCCTTGGCGTGTTGATACCATGATTTAAATATTTAGTTGCATGGTTTTATGTAATTGTAATCAAAACATCACTTGCTGTGCACACACACTGAGTGTACAAAACATTAGGAACACCTTTGCCCTCAGAACAGTCTCAATTTGTCTGGGTGTGGACTGTACAAGGTGTGAAGTGTTCCACAGGGAAGCTGGCCCATGTGTGAGGTTTGGCTGGATGTTCCTTAGGTGGTGGACTGTTCTTGATACACACAGGACATTGTTAAGTGTGGAAAAACCCAGCAGCGTTGCAGTTCTTGACTCAAACCGGTGCATCTGGCACCTACTACCATACCCCGTTCGAAGGCACTTAAATATTTTGGTCTTGCCCAATCACCCTCTGAATGGCACACAATCCATGTCTCAAGGCTTAAAAATCCATTAACCTGTCTCCTCCACTTCAGCTACACTGATTTGAAGTGGATTTAACAGGTGATCTCAATAAGAGCTAGCTTTCACCTGGCAAGTATGTCACAGGTGTCAAACTCATTCCACGAGGGCAAAGTGTCTGGGTTTTTGCTTGTACTTGATTGATGAATTAAGGTCACTAATTGGCAAGGAACTTCCCACACCTGGTTGTCTACGGATTAATTGAAAGGAAAACACATAAACCTGCGGGCACGAGGCTCTCCGTGGAATGAGTATGAAACCCCCTAGTCTGTCATGGAAAGATTTTGTACACAGTGTATACCTAATGAATGTGATTCAATGTCTCGTGCACATCTGCCATCTTTTATTCGTCAAGCAATAAGGCCTTTAATGCATGGAGCTTCTAATGTCCCTGTCACATTCATTTAGCTTTACTAACCCAAGTATTTTTGCGAGGTATTGGAAAGTTATTATTAAAGGAAATTATTAAAGGAACTTCAGCGCTCAAACTCGGGAAGCCTTTGCGCACTCGCCGCTTGGGGTAGCATGCCCCCTTCAACTTCAGTTCAGTCTTCGTCCATTTAGAAACCGACTGCTTGAGCAGCTCAAAAGCCTGCGTATGTGTAAGGCCTAATATTTTCTCCTTTTTATTATAAAGTATTGTCAGCCATATAACTCAAACACGGCTGTATCTGCTTTAATAACTGGTAAGCGCAATACACTGCAAGGCCGTTATACCCCAGAATCAAATCTTTATGATGTTTTTACTGTTTAAATTAGTCTGATTTTTGAGCTGAAACTATAACTCCCTTTTAAAACCGAGTCAACTCTAAGAAAGACATCTGCAGATTGATTTGAGGATCCTTGTTGCCTTATGTGGAAAATGTGCAGGATTTAACATTGCTCCCATGATATGAGATATCCTGCCCTCCACAACATGGACACTTGAAATGGATTTATTGGGTTATGATCTTGGAACAATAAAATGATATCTGTAACTTTGAATCGTTTTCATTATTTGTTATGTTTTTTATCTATGCAATTCAAAGTGAAACTATGATTGGGGAACTTGTCAGTCAGCAGAGGTCTCAGTCTAAAGTTGCTGTTTTCATATATATGACTTATATTCCTTTGATGTAATAAACCATTTATTTTGGGGTAGATGCATCACACAAAAACAGCGCATGCCTACCACCAAATAATGAGAGTAAAGTAAGGTGTCCACAGCAGCCGTAGTACTAGGGCGGTAGTAGCCTACCTGGCGCTGCTGACAAAAATTCAAAATGAATGGAACAATCTGTAAGGGGGAGGGGGGAATGACTGGTGGTTGGCTGACACCGGTTGTCTACCGTTATCAACTGGCCTTGTGTGGTGAGGAGTATCAAATAATGGCTATCAAACAAAAACACATTGTTTTTACTAATGGTGCCATATATTCGATTGTTATACATATAAAATGTGTAGCTAGCAATTTCTATTGTTAGAATAGGAGAATGTTAGCGATGTGTGTGTATATATTACATTTGAAGTCCAAAGTTTACATACACTTAGGTTGGAGTCATTAAAATTAGTTTCTCCAACCACTCCACACATTTCTTGTTATCAAACTATAGTTTTGGCAAGTCGGTTAGGACATCTACTTTGTGCATGACCCAAGTAATTCTTCCAACAATTGTTTACAGACATTATTTCACAATTCCAGTGAGTCAGAAGTTTACATACACTAAGTTGACTGTGCCTTTAAACAGCTTGGAAAATTACAGAAAAGGATGCCATGGCTTTAGAAGCTTCTGATAGGCTAATTGACATAATTTGAGTCAATTGGAGGTGTACCTGTGGATGTATTTCAAGGCCTACCTTCAAACTCAGTGCCTCTTTGCTTGACATCCTGGGGAAATCAGCCAAGACCTGAAAAATAATTATAGACCTCCAGAAGTCTGGTTCATCCTTGGGAGCAATTTCCAAACGCCTGAAGGTACCACGTTCATCTGTACAAACAATAGTACGCAAGTATAAACACCATGGGACCACGCAGCGGTCACCGCTCAGGAAGGAGACACATTCTGTCTCCTAGAGATGAATGTACTTTGGTGAGAAAAGTGCAAATGAATCCCAGAACAACAGCAAAGGACCTTGTGAAGATGCTGGAGGAAACGGGTACAAAAGTATCTATATCCACAGTAAAACGAGTCCTATATCGACATAACCTGAAAGGCCGCTCAGCAAGGAAGAAGCCACTGCTCCAAAACCGCCATAAAGCCAGACTACGGTTTGCAACTGCACATGGGGACAAAGATCATACTTTTTGGAGAACTGTCCTCTGGTCTGAAGAAACACAAATAGAACTGTTTGGCCATAATGACCATTGTTATGTTTGGAGGAAAAAGGGGGACGCTTGCAAGCCGAAGAACACCATCCCAACCGTGAAGCACGGGGGTGGCAGGATCATGTTGTGGGGGTGCTTTGCTGCAGGAGGGACTGGTGCACTTCACAAAATAGATGGTATCATGAGGGAGGAAAATTATGTGGATATATTAAAGCAACATCTCAAGACATCAGTCAGGAAGTTAAAGCTTGGTCGCAAATGGGTCTTCCAAATGGACAATGACCCCAAGCATACTTCCAAAGTTGTGGCAAAATGGTTTAAGGACAACAAAGTCAAGGTATTGGAGTGGCCATCACAAAGCCCTGACCTCAATCCCATAGAAAATTTGTGGGCAGAACTGAAAAAGCATGTGTGAGCAAGGAGCCCTACAACCCTGACTCAGTTACACCAGCTCTGTCAGGAGCAATGGGCCAGAATTCACCCAACTTATTGTGGGAAGCTTGTGGAAGGCTACCTAAAACGTTTGACCCAAGTTAAACAATTTAAAGGAAATGCTACCAAATACTAATTGAGTGTATGTAAGCTTCTGACCCACTGGGAATGTGATGAAAGAAATAAAAGCTGAAATACATCATTCTCTCTACTATTATTCTGACATTTCACATTCTTAAAATAAAGTGGTGATCCTAACTGACCTAAAACAGGGATTTTTTTACTAGGATTACATGTCAGGAATTGTGGAAAAACTGAGTTTAAATGTATTTGGCTAAGGTGTATGTAAACTTCCGTCTTCAACTGGGGTGGCAGGGTAGCCTAGTGGTTAGAGCGTTGGACTAGTAACCGAAAGGTTGCAAGTTCGAATTCCTGGGCTGACAAGGTACAAATCTGTCGTTCTGCCCCTGAACAAGGCAGTTAACCCAGGCCGTCATTGAAAATAAGAATTTGTTCATAACTGACTTGCCTAGTTAAATAAAGGTAAAATAAATCAAATAAACTGTATATATCTCAGCAAAAAAAGAAACGTCCCTTTTTCAGGACCCTGTCTAATTCGTAAACATCCAAATAACTTCACAAATCTTCATTGTAAAGGGTTTAAACACTGGCTTATTCAATGAACCATAAACAAGGAATGAACCTGTGGAACGGTCATTAAGACACTAACAGCTTACAGACGGTAGGAAATTAAGGTCACAGTTATGAAAACTTAGGACATTAAAGAGGCCTTTCTACTGACTGAAAAACACCAAAAGAAAGATGCCCAAGGTCCCTGCTCATCTGCATGGACGTGCCTTAGGCATGCTGCAAGGAGGCATGAGGATGGCAGATGTGGCCAGGGCAATAAATTGCAATATCCTTACTGTGAGACGCCTAAGACAGCGCTACAAGGAGACAGGACGGACAGCTGATCGTCCTTGGCGTGGCAGACCACGTTTAACAACACCTGCACAGGATTGGTACATCCAAACATCACACCTGCGGAACAGGTACAGGATGGCAACAACAACTGCCCGAGTTACACCATGAATGCACAATCACTCCATCAAATCAAATGTATTTATATAGCCCTTCTTACATCAGCTGATATCTCAAAGGGCTGTACAGAAACCCAGCCTAAAACCCCAAACAGCAAGCAATGCAGGTGTAGATGCACGGTGGCTAGGAAAACCTCCCTAGGAAAAAACCTAGAGAGGAACCAGGCTATGAGGGGTGGCCAGTCCTCTTCTGGCTGTGCCGGGTGGAGATTATAACAGAACATGGCCAAGATGTTCAAATGTTCATAAATGACCAGCATGGTCAAATAATAATAATCACAGTAGTTGTCGAGGGTGCAACAGGTCAGCACCTCAGGAGTAAATGTCAGTTGAATTTTCATAGCTGATCATTGAGAGTATCTCTACCGCTCCTGCTGTCTCTAGAGAGTTGAAAACAGCAGGTGCTCAGACTGTCCTCAATAGGCTGAGAGAGGCTGGACTGAGGGCTTGTAGGCCTGTTGTAAGGCAGGTCCTCACCAGACCTCACCGGCAACAACGTCGCCTATGGGCACAAACCCACCGTCGCTGGACCAGACAGGACTGGCAAAAAGTGCTCTTCACTAACAAGTCGCAGTTTTGTCTCACCAGGGGTGATGGTCAGATTCGCGTTTATCGTCGAAGGAATGAGCGTTACACCGAGGCCTGTACTCTGGAGCGGAATCGATTTGGAGGTGGCGGGTCCGTCATGGTCTGGGGCGGTGTGTCACAGCATCATCGGACTGAGCTTGTTGTCATTGCAGGCAATCTCAACGCTGTGCGTTACAGGGAAGACATCCTCCTCCCTCATGTGGTACCCTTCCTGCAGGCTCATCCTGACATGACCCTCCAGCATGACAATGCCACCAGCCATACTGCTTGTTCTGTGCATGATTTCCTGCAAGACAGGAATGTCAGTGTTACGCCATGGCCAGCGAAGAGCCCGGATCTCAATTCCTTTGAGCACTTCTGGGACCCGTTGAATCGGAGGGTGAGGGCTAGGGCCATTCCCCCCAGATATGTCCGGGAACTTGCAGGCGCCTTGGTGGAAGAATGGGGTAACATCTCACAGCAAGAACTGGCAAATCTAGTGCAATCCATGAGGAGGAGATGCACTGCAGTACTTAATGCAGCTGGTGACCACACCAGATACTGACTGTTACTTTTTATTTTGACCCCCCCCTTTGTTCAGGGACACATTCAATTTCTGTTAGTCACATGTCTGTGGAACTTGTTCAGTTTATGTCTCAGTTGTTGAATCTTGTTATGTTCATAGACATATTTACACATGTTAAGTTTGCTGAAAATAAATGCATTTGACAGTGAGAGGACGTTTCTTTTTTTGCTGAGTGTATTTTTATATATATATAGCTAAATTCCCGGTTAAGTCAGAACGCTAGCTACTGTTAACTTAGCTAACTAGTAATATCAGTGTTCGGGTATGTTGTTGAGATGTAGATAAGCAAGCTATATTAATAAATCTAGATGGTTAAAACCCCTTCATATCCTTAACTTGGTCATTTAAAAATGTCTAGATGTATTGGTTTTATTAGCGGTCACGACCATCTGATTTGCTAGGCCAGAACAGTAAGGGTTCATGGCCGAGGTCGAGTATGATGAGTGACTGTGTGACCTGATCTATGATGGCTAGCAAGTCATTACTCATCACTTATGACTGCAGGTGTCACCAAGTCGGCTCCTCAGATCTTCTTTGGTTTTCTTCAGAGGCAGCTTGTCAGACTCTTTAATCCACATTAGAACCTGGCACTGAGCTTTAAAGCCATCCAAGCGCGCTGTTGAGTCTCTCCTGCTGCAAGTCTGGGTCAGTACACGAGTGTAGTGGATGTATACAGGGGCTCTACATTTCGAGAGTTGTTTTGGGCGTTGATAATATTGTGTTTACTTGATGTCACTTTTAGATCCATTTTACATTTGGTTTCTGAATTCAGTGTATATTTCAGCTGGAGCTTTTTATTTTTCAGCGTGGTCATCTGGTCAAGTAGTGCTGTTCAATCAGTGAAAAGTAAAGAACGCTGCAGAATTGGAGAAAGGTTGAGGCCGGACACAGGGATGGAGCAGGACATTACTGCACTGGAACTGGGAGACGTGCGCAAGATACATGAATTAGTGCGGAGAATGGAAATTGAAAATGAAGCTCTAAGCAAGAGGCGAAGAAATATCAACACCAACAACCAGGCTCTCTCTGGTGGGCTCATCAGCTGTCCTTCTTCGCTGGAGGAACGTCAAAATGTATGTGATTTGCTGGACCCTGAACAAGCGGAGGTTAGCGGTGGAGATGGTATATCTCCATCTCCTCTTGAAAGCCCCAGAGAGAAACTAGTGGGGCAGGATGCACACATATATGATGGCTGTTATGCACACTTGCCCCACAGTGACATGTTGGAGACACACTGGCAGGGATGCATGGGGTCAGAGGAGCTGGTAGACAGGGACACAGAGAAGGGAGCAGAGCAGTCTGCTCTCGACCTGGTGGACCTACTGGACCTAGAGGAGGGCTGTGAGCTGGAGAATGAAGAGAGCTGGTAGGTACCTGCACTTTTTGATAAAAACTGAACTGTGTATACTGTCAATAATAAGACTATTCTAAATCATTGCAGCAACATTTTTGTCCATGTATCCCTTTTCAAACAACCTGCTTTTTTAATACCTCAATTGCTTAGTTTTAATTCAGAGTGCTTAAAGTGATGCCCCAGAACTTTTGTATAATTTCAGCCAGTAGTTTTGAAAGTGGTGCTCACGAGCCAAAACAGTCCCTGTTATTTGTGTACTACGTCATCCAATTGTGTACTACCTCATCCAATTCATATGATATGTTATGAATCCAATTCGTACAATATGTAACAAATTTATTGTGTTTAAGATCCTGGACTGCATCTTTAATCAGAATCCAATAACATACTATCTCATTCGTTCTTAGGTTATATGAGTCACCCAAGAAACAGGCATCTGCTGAAAGAAGCGATAAGTCACCTATAAAGTGGTGCAGACAGGTTCTGGACAACCCCAGCCCTGAAACAGAGGTGGCATGTCACACACTAATTGGTATCCTGGACCAAAGTAAGTACTGTACAGTATATTACAATCTCTCACTCAAATTGACACAGACTAAAATTGGCCACTTGGTCGTGTCTATGCTTTATCATCCTGAACAGGTAGCTTCTATTAATTAAATGTCCCTCTTCTTTCCCTTAGAGACAAGATGGAGGAGTATCTTTCGCAGTCCCTTCCACAGACATCCTGTAGCCTTTCTTGACACTGGCTATCTTTGCATGGGCTCACCTTCCACTCTGTACCACAGATCAACTAACAGAAGTCAACAAACCAATAAACCTAACAGCTCATGTAGGGTACGATCTGTAGAAAATAATTCCCAATTCGTAAAACTGTTCTCTACGAAGGGTGCTTGTACATGTAGTGATATACAGTACATTCGGAAAGTATTCAGACCCCTTGACTTTTTCCACATTTTGTTACGTTACAGCCTTATTCTAAAATGGATTACAGAAAGAAATTCCTCATCAATCTACACACAATACACACAATAGCGAAAACAGGTTTTTAGACATTTTTGCAAATGTATTAACAACAGAAATACCTTATTTACATAAGTATTCAGACCCTTTGCTATAAGACTAGAAATTGAGCTCAAGTGCATCCTGTTTCCATTGATCATCCTTGAGATGTTTCTACAACTTGAGACCACCTGCGGTAAATTCAATTGATTGGACATGGTTTGGAAAGGCACACAACTATCTATATAAGGTCCCACAGTTGACAGTGCATGTCAGAGCAAAAACCAAGTCATGAAGTCGAAGGAATTGTCCGTAGATCTCTGAGACAGGATTGACTCGAGGCACAGATCTGTGGAAGGGTTCCAAAAAATGTCTGCAGCATTGAAGGTCCCAAAGAACACAGGGGCCTCTATCATTCTTAAATGGAAGAAGTTTGGAACCACCAAGACTCTTCCTAGAGCTGGCCGCCCGGCCAAACTGAACAATCGGGGGTGAAGGGCCTTGGTCAGGGAGGTGACCAAGAACCCGATGGTCACTCTGACAGAGCTCCAGAGTTCCTCTGTGGAGATGGGAGAACCTTCGAGAAGGACAACCATCTCTGCAGCACTCCACCAATTAGGCCTTTATGGTAGAGTGGCCAGACGGAAGCCATTCCTCAGTAAAAGGCACATGACAGCCCTTTGGAGTTTGCCAAAAGGCACCTAAAGGACTCTCAGACCATAAGAAACAAGATTCTCTGGTCTGATGAAACCAAGATTGAACTCTTTGCCCTGAATGCCAAGAGTCACGTCTGGAGGGAACCTGGCACCATCCCTACGGTGAAGCATGGTGGTGGCAGAATCATGTTGTGGGATGTTTTTCAATGGCAGAGACTGGGAGACTAGTCAGGATCGAGGGAAAGATGAACAGAGCAAAGTACAGAGAGATCCTTTATGAAAACCTGCTCCAGAGCGCTCAGGCCCTCAGACTGGGGCAACGGTTCACCTTCCAACAGGACCCTGACCCTCAGTGCACAGCCAAGACAATGCAGGAGTGGCTTTGGGACAAGTCTCTGAATGTCCTTGAGTGGCCCAGCCTGAGCCCGATCTAACATCTCTGGAGAGACCTAAAAAATAGCTGTGCAGCGACGCTCCCCATCCAACCTGACGGAGCTTGAGAGTGTTAAGTTCATGTTTTAAGTATCCCTATATTTCTGTTATTACGGGGCTATCACTCAGTCAAGAGTGCGCATGCGCAGGAAGTCTAGTCGTTGATGGACCTAGCCTTGAGTGTAATGGCTATCTTTGAGTGTGTTCATACGGTATAGTAAACTTTGTTAAACTGGAACCTTGTCGTTGTGTCATTTCGAGTTAACATTGGTAGCAGAGGATGGTTAATAACTACAATGTGCCACCTCGCTTCGACGAGAAGAGGTCGTACGAAAGTTGGGAAAATGAACTGGGAATCTGGACACGCGTTACTAATCTGGACGCGAAAAAGCAAGCACTTGCGGTGGTATTATCGCTCGAGGGAAGAGCGAGAGATACAGCACTGGAAATATCCGTTGAGGATTTGAACAAGGATGACGGTATGGGAACTTTGATCACAGCACTGGATTCTGTATTTCTTAAAGAAGAGAAAGACCGTGCCAACGAGGCATATTCAAACTTTGACAGTGTTACGAGAGATATTTCGGTTGCAATGACGGACTACATCATTGATTTCGAACAGAGGTACAATAGAATGCGCAAGTACGACCTGGTTCTCCCGGATGCAGTGTTAGCTTTCAAGTTGCTAGATACTGCCTGTCTAGATGGTAGGGAGAAACAGTTGGCTTTGACTGCTTGTACTGTGCTGACTTTTGCATCTATGAAGTCGGCACTAAAAATAATATTTGGTGAAAAGACGTCTGTCACGCCAATAACAGATGGAATGCAAGTGAGTGACGCAGCATATTACACCGAGCAGCAGAGAAAAGGCGCCAACAAGTCACGTTCTCAAGACAACCAGAAGAGGGCGCCATTTCCCGACACAAATCCACTGGACAAATATGGAAGGAGATCAAAATGTGCTATTTGTCAAAGCACTTACCATTGGGTTAAAGACTCCTCATAAAAATGAACAAGTTAAACTAACAGAGGAAAATGTAAACACAGAGATAGAGCAGTGTAACATTACACTGTTTTCAGATGAATCTACTTCTGATCCTGAGATTTTTATAGTTGAATCCTTAGGATCTGCTGTGATTGATACTACATGTACACGGACAGTGTGTGGTGCAAAATGGCTTGATAGCTATGTCAGTGAACTAAATATGAAAGAAGTACAAAATATGATTGACACACCAAGCAACAGAGCTTTCAAATTTGGAGATGGGAGAATTGTCCATTCTACCAAGAGAGTTAAGATACCAGCAAAAATTGGTCAGACTAAGTGTCACATTGAAACAGAGGTGGTCCCTACAGATATCCCCTTACTATTAAGCAAAGCTTCCCTCAAGATGGCAGAGGCTGTACTAGACATAAAAAATGACACGGCAGTGATGTTTAAACAACCAGTGACTCTTGAACTTACTACCTCAGGCCACTATTGTGTAAACATTTTAGACAAAGACATCACACAGAGCATGCAAAAATGAGATTCTGACTGACACAGAGAACATGAGCACTAAAGAAAAACACAAAGTATTGTTAAAGCTTTACAAACAGTTTGGACATGATACAGTTGACAGACTTCAGAAGTTACTCAGCAGTTCAGGGAATAATGATGATGAGAAGTACGAAACTGGAAACAAAGTGTACTACAAACGAGTTGACTGTCAAGAGTGGAAAGGACCGGGAGTAGTCATTGGTCAAGATGGTGTGGTGATATTTGTGAGGCACGGAGGCATCATTGTCAGGGTGCATCACTCAAGATTGCGAAAAGTAAATGATCAACAAGATAGAGGGGCTGTTGCTGAGAATCAGTCTCCTAATGAAAATGACAAAAAGGACAGTAACAGACACAAACCTACCAGATGTCGCATCCAATGATATGGACACTGAAACTGACACAGGAAATGGAGCAGAGACCTTCAACCATGCCACAGGTAATACTGTTGAGCGTTCAAATGAGGAAAACATTCAACAACAGCCACATGTGTTAAGAGAACATGGTTGTTCCAATCTGAAAACTGGACAAACTGTTAAATACATGGACAGAGAAAGTGGTATTCCACATACAGCAACCGTCATTGGACGAGCAGGAAAAGCAAAACACAAGAACTGGTACAACTTGCAGTACTCTGAACCAGCTACACTTTCTGGTACAACAGGGTCAGCTGACCTGTCACTTGTAGATAATATCAGAATTGAACCAATGGAAAATCGAGAAAAACAGAATGACATTCAAAATGATGATGTACTTGAAACAAAGGACGTGTCATTTGACTCAGCTAAGCTAGATGAGCTCAGTAATTGGAGGAAAAATGGAGTGTTTGAGGAAGTCAAAGACATTGGCCAAAAGTGCGTCTCAACAAGGTGGGTGTGTACCCTTAAAGAATCCTTAACTGGAATAGTGCCCAAAGCACGTCTAGTAGCTAGAGGTTTTGAGGAGCTGGCTGCTAAAGAACTCCCAAAAGACTCACCGACATGCGCCTCAGAGTCACTCAGATTGCTGATGTCAGTGATCTGCCAGAAAAAATGGAAACTTAATTCCATAGACATCAAATCTGGATTTTTGCAGGGAACAGAGCTGTCAAGGGACATTCACATCCGACCTCCGCCCGAAGCTAAAAGCGAAGGAACACTGTGGAAACTAAAAAAGTGTGTGTATGGACTGGCAGATGGATCACTCTACTGGTACAACAAAGTCAAGGCAACAATGCTGACTACAGGTGGAAAAATGTCACAAGTGGATCCTGCAGTCTTCTATTGGCTTGATCAAGACTGCAATGTGACTGGAGTACTTGCCTGTCATGTTGGTGACTTTATCTGGGGTGGCTCACAGACCTTTGCTTCAACTGTGATTCCACACCTCAAAGCTGTTTTCTAGGTTGGCCGTGAGGAGCATGATCATTTTTGTTATGTTGGCATAGAGTTTATTACAGTTGATGGAAAAATACTGATGCAACAGGAGAGCTATATCAAGGATCTTCAACCCATCCACATGGATTCTTCAAGAGCCGTACAAAGGAATTCCCCTCTATGTGGAATTGAAGCTGGTCAATTGAGGTCAAAGATAGGACACATTTTATGGGCTGCGAGACAGAGTAGACCTGGTTTGATGGTTGCAACTTGGCATCTAACACAAAACACGCCACTGTACAAACCATTCATGAGGCAAACAAAGTTGTTCGTAAACTGAAATCACAACAAGTGACTTTAAAGTTTCAGCATGTTGGAAAAGATGACTCTTTGAAACTAGTTGTCTTCAGTGATGCTTCGCTAGGTTAACACTGGTGGGACAAAACGGCACTTCCTACCTGTAGTTTGTGTCACTGACAACTACTCATTAGTTGATGCTGTGAAGTCAACCAAGTCTGTCACAGAGAAAATACTTTGAGATTAGCAGCATCAAGGAACTTATTCAAGCACAGAGAATCCAGCGGATTCTGTGGTCGACCACAAAGGAACAGCTTGCTGACTGTCTGACTAAAAAAGGAGCATCCGGTCTTGTGCTCCTACGGGCTCTCGCTCCTACAGGCTCTCAGTAATGGAAAGTGGCAGCTTGAGTAATACAAATAAAAACTGTCACACAACCCATTTGTAATGAGGATCTTGAATAATACTTGGACATTTAATTATGTTGTTGATGTTTTATTTGTCTTTAAAGAAAAGGGGGAGATTGTTAAGTTCATGTTTTAAGTATCCCTATATTTCTGTTATTACGGGGCTATCACTCAGTCAAGAGTGCGCATGCGCAGGAAGTCTAGTCGTTGATGGACCTAGCCTTGAGTGTAATGGCTATCTTTGAGTGTGTTCATACGGTATAGTAAACTTTGTTAAACTGGAACCTTGTCGTTGTGTCATTTCGAGTTAACAGAGAGGATCTGCAGAGAAGAATGGGAGAAACTCCCCAAATACACGGTGTGCCAAGCTTGTAGCGTCATACCCAAGAAGACTCGAGGCTGTAATCACTGCCAAAGGTGCTTCAACAAAGTACTGAGTAAAGGCTCTGAATACTTATGTAAATGTGGTATTTCAGTTTTTTTGGGGGGGGGTATTGTGTGTAGATTGATGAGGGGAAAAAACAACAATTTAATCAATTTAAGAGTATGGCTGTAACGTAACAAAATGTGGGAAAAGTCAAGAAGTCTGAATACTTTCCGAATGCAGTGTAACTCCCACTGACTACAATTCCAGATTGTCCTGGTTGTATTTACTCAGTGTCTCTATTGCTTTGGTATTTCAGATAACAATGATGCTAGTTTACCACCCTGCATGGATGAGAATGAGCCAAGTGTCTCAGATGACTCCATCACCATGGGCTACAGGCTGCAGGACCTCACTGACATCCAGGTCATGGCTCGCATGCAGGAGAAGAGTGAGTGTGGAAACCCTCTAGTTTTGATTCATACATAGGTCATTCTTGGGCTGCGGTAATATTTTTTACAAATATACATTTTTTTACTAGAATAAATGCATTTTCTGAACACCCCACAACATTAAGTACATACTAAACCTTCAAGAAAAAATATTTTCCCACCTCAGGCATTAAGGCTCTTTTATTATTGTACATTTTTGTCTGACATGGACACTGTTTATCTTCAATCTGGAAGTTGTCTGAATATGATTATAAAAGATAGTTGTGTCCCCCAAACCAATTTAATTATTATAAATATAAAATATATGTCAAATCTCAGAATTTTGTTATATTAAACCATGAAATAGACACATTATGTGTCAGTGGGATCATAATTTAAAATTAAAAAATGCTTTCAATTCAGAATTTTAACATAAATCTAATCTTCTTGGGATTGTCCTTAACATTTCAGACTGAGCTCAGAAAACATTAAATTCATATTTATTCATCTTTGCCATTTTATTTAACAAATATTGTCATGTGACAGGGTTGAGACTAGGGTGACAGGGTTGAATACTGTAACGGGGTTAAAGAGACATATCGGTTTCCATATAAACTAGTTTAGTTTACTATCAAAATCCCTCCAAGATTTACCCCAAGACATTGCATTTCATTGTATGCAACCATGTAATAAGGACATTTGATATATTTAGAATAATCTCGGTTTTATTAACCAAACTGCAGTAAATATCGAAACGAATAAAAACACATCAGGCATTAGGGTAATTAATGACATTCAACAGGTTTCATCATCAAACTGTAGGAACATTTTCCAAGGGCATTTAGAATTTTTACCTTTGTTTAACTAGCCAAGTCAATTAAGAACAAATTATTTTTTACAATGACGGCCTAGGGGTTAACTGCCTTGTTCAGGGGCAGAACAACAGATTTATACCTTGTCAGCTCGGGAATTCGATCTAGCAACCTTTCGGTTACTTTCCCAACACTCTAACCACTAGGCTACCTGCCTCCCCAGGCTGTTCTAGAATGCTAGAACAGCTGTAACTACAGCACTAGTGTCAGCATGACTATCCTTCTCAGGAGCACCATATTCATTCATTCATTCATGGTTTTCTTCCTGAGAGTATCCCACACATCTCTCTCAACCTCTACGTGGCGGGATGTCACACGCTATGAGGGTGGAATCATTTCAAGGACTTCATCAAACTGATACCAGTGGATGTCGTCTCAAGGCCATAAAAATCTGTTTGGTCCTACACGATGCATACATTTCACTTGTACACTCATTTCATCCGTGCCGAGGATGATGCCTGGATAAAGGTCATCATCATATTCCACTACACACCACTGCCCAAGAAGACCTGCATTTCGTCCATGGGTTGTGGATTTTCCTCATTGGCTGGCTGTTCTGGAGCAGCCAGGACCTTCTGCCTGGAACTGAAGTGCTGTGAGTTAAAGCATGTAAAGTTCAGGTCCTTTGTTGAACAAAGGCAGCTGACATCACGAAACATCAGCTCATCAGGAGCAAGGGTGATGACCTGGAGTACTCTCATGGTGGAGGGCACTGCTTTTATCGGGCTTGGCATCATCTCCATCGCACGTTCAACATCAGCACTCTTCATAAAGAACAGCTTCACTGACGTGTTTGTCTCACGGAGGGCTTTGTAAAAGCTCCTGTGCATCACTGATATCACGGCCTTTAGCCACCAACCTGTCCGCCGTTCACTTCAACGTTCCTCCCACACCATCAGGAGACCCTTTTCTATGGCTTGACTCCAAAAAGTTCCATGTACCAGCTTTGAATCCACGTTTGTGTAATTCTGTTGTGAAAAGCAGGAAGTTGCCATCTCTGACGCTCTCGCTCTCTCAAGGTATTGTTCCCTTTTTTCTGGGTCAGCATTTTGACGTGCTCGACACTACCTTTGTCTTCTTAGAATATATACATGTATACACTATAATCCTTGAGTAATTTAGGATCTAGAGCGACTTAAAGGAACAACTGAAGTTAAGAGCCTTGCACAACTCTCCTAACACTCTCCTAACACCTGCCTTAAAATATATTTTTTGTTCACATGGAACACATTACAGCATGTTTCATAAGTGAATATGAACAATGTATAATATATTGAATAATTAATTTGTTTAGATGCAATATTCATAAATAAAGTAAATAACTCAACTCTGTCACAGGTTTACAACCCCGTTACAATGAAATGTGGCGGGGTTGAGTGTGACGGGGGTTGAGATTTTTGCCTCAAAATGGCCTCTGCTCCTCATGTGGTGAAGGGACAGGAGACCACATCTTGTGCATGAAATGAATAGATTGTATATTTTTATGGGTTAAAGTATAATTTTGATAAGTACTAGTTTTCCATCTTTCTTCCATGTAACGGGGTTGAGTTAGTCAACTCAACGATCCCCAAAAGACTTTAAAAAACAACAAAGTACAGATATAAAAGAATGTGATTACTTGCCTGTTTCTGTACCATACAGTTGAAAGTTGTTGAAGATGTCACTTCCTGTTAATGATGAGGGTGGACTGACCATTTTTATTGGCAGAGTTTGGTTGGCATTACGGGGTTGAGTGTAGACTGAGGGACAGAGCTAAATTGTGTGATTTTAATCAATAATCAGGAATTTATTTGATAAAAATACTTTCTCAACAAAAGAACACAACTATATGTTTGCATTAATGGCAAAAGTTATTAATTATGTGCACATTTTAATATAAATTTCCCAAGTAAAATTTAAGTGAAACACCTGGGTGACATGACACAATTCTCAGTGTCAGTTAAAAAATAAGATTTTTTAATAATAAAGTTTAAATTAATGCTATATTTATTTCAATTCATTATATTGGACATTTCAATGTATATACAAAATCTTTTAACATATGATTTTGGTGACCCAATTCTTGTAATATAAAAAGTCAGAGGGACTGAAATATTACCTGAGCCCAAGAATGACCCACATACTATGCATAATTACTTTACTTGTGAAGAGGGTGTTTGACAGTGTTTTCCTTCTCCCAAGGTTTAAGACAGGACTATTCCTCCATCCCTGCTGCTGCCACACCATTCTGGAGTGTTGGTACAGCCATGCTGTCACCTTGTAATTATGGCTACAGTGATCTGGAGTTCGACAAGTATAGTCTGGAGGACACAGTCGCATACACACCTCTTCCCAGCCAGCTGCCCCACTACCGGCTCTCCCCATTGGGCCAGTCATCCAGATCCATAGCCCAGCCTGGTCACAGCAGCCAGCTGCCGAGGCCACCACTCAATCTAAGCTGCTTAAACTCGCAAAGAGAATAGGTAAAAAGAGCACCTGAATAGAAAATTCACATATTGACTTTTACTTGAAAACAAAAACAAATCGACACTACCAGTTTAACATGATCTGCTATGTGTGTTTGACCGATTGTATATGTGAAATGGGAGTTGACCCAGATGTAGGTTGTTGTTGTAGAGGAGCTGAAAAGCTACATGCCCAACGTGGATTTACCATCTCCTCGCACCAGCCTCCACTCCCTACAGGAAGTCAGGAACAGCCGCATCCTGGAGGCTAACGGCCACAAACCACCCCACCTCCCGCTTGACCCTTATCACAGGTTCTACCAGGTCTCCACCTGGTGGGTTAGTATTTTATTAGGGAGAGCATATACCAAACCATAATGTCTATACACACCATCATGTACATATATATTTATATTTCGGACTATGACATTTTTTATTCTGATATTTTTAGGATATTGTTAGGTATTACTGCACTGTTGGAGCTAGAAACTGAAGCATTTCACTGCACCTGCGATAACGTCTGCAAAATATGTGTACACCACCAATAAAATTTGATTGCATTTCAGCAAGCGTATAGAAATCCATAGGAATTGAATTTTGTACTTGCTTTTATTTCATACACATGTTTAGGCCATAATATTTCCAAACTTATGATTACCTCCTACAGTAGGTGCGTCTTCAGTCAAGCTTGGGAGTGGTGGCCGATCTTCATTTGTCCCTGCCAAAACCTTGAGCTCCAGTGACCCTGCGACTGGAGCAGTAAGCCAGTCCCTGAGAGAATTATTTCAGGCCTCTTCCATCAGAGGGCTGCAGAGACCCCAGTCCCTTAGCCCCGCTGGTTTGAGGAACCCCTGTCCCAGTAAGGACCTCTGTTGGAGAGTACCTGTCAAGTCATGGTCGTGTCTATGCCTCCCCTGAGAGATCCACTACCCTGGCTTGGGACAGAATGGGGCAGCCTGCCAATGCACGTAGGCAAAACGGTGTACTCAACATCCCTTAGTAATCTGTAACAAACTCTCACTCAAAATAATTTCACTTAATGTATTAAAGTACATTAAACAGTAGGTTTGATTTCTGTGCATTTCAATTGAGTTGTAATTTTCTTCTGCCGATCATACAGTACTGATTTATTTAGTATGGCTTCACAATCCCTTCCACTGGAACTGGACACATCCCTCCTTTCTCAGTTATAAATGCAATGTGCTGCACAATGCTAAATTCCAAACGACCTCCAACAAATCAATCTTAATTTGATTCAAATGTTTTGATTTGACACACAAATACACATACTTAGAAGTGATACAGTATATAATTATTAACATAAAGTATCACACAGGCCTCGGTCATAAAACACCATCCTTTTCTGCATACTACTTTTACACTGGTTTACATGTAAATGTCTTCCTCAATCACTCCAGTACCCCTGCACATTGAAATAATGGTACTGCACTGACCTGTATATAAAACCTGTATTTAACTGCATTCTCGTGTTTCATTTTTTTCTTCTCTCCATTTCACTTGTATTATTTCTATCAAATTTTTTTCTTCTCCATTTCACTTGTATTATTTCTATCTATTTTACTATATCTATTGTGCATTATTTGAAAAGAGCACACAAGTTAAGCACTGTACTGTTTTACACCTACTTTATTCTGTGCATGTGACAAAAATTTAAACAATTTATACCACAACATGTTTCAGTTGAAAACTCAGAATTTAACACTTTGAGGACAGTTACAGTATTGGGCCTAGGAGCTCTAACTTCAGATAGTCTTGGCAATTTGTTGCCAAGTGAGTGAGCAGTTGTGGTATACACTGCACTTCCACCTATTAGTTAGTACATACAGACATGTTTAAGATTTCTAAACTTTACAATAGTTACATGACGTATGTCTAGTTGTAGAGACAGGGACCAGCAGTTTTGGAATAAAATATTGAAGACTGAGCGCAGTCTACTCCCCCACCGCCCCCACCCTTCCGAGCTATCAGGGAGCTACGTGATTGGTCCAGGCCCGAAAAACAGCCTTAAGGATCTAGAATGTTGTACAGGCCTCTCATTTGCACCATGAGAAATATAACCTAATTTAATAAGAAGACTGCGGAAAGACTGTTCGAACCCGAGAAGTGTCATTTAAAAAAGACACCAGTGACTTGGTTTGGTAAGTATGTATTATGTTTAATGCAATATGACAACGGGGCCTTGTCACGAAGGCCTACGGGCCTCCACCCCAGTCGAAAAAAGCAACAATGGTGGCTAGCTAGCCAAGCTAATTATCGGCATAGCTAGCTCGGAAATATATCGTGACTTTTGCAAGCCGATGTTCATTTGTGTTTTCTTTCAGTGCACACTTTCTAAAGTATATACACAGTTGTGGGTTTACTGCGTTTATTTTACAAATAATATTGTAGACAATTGCTGGGAATGCTGTTGCTAACTAGTTAGCTCGTTAATTTAGCACAGAACATAAAAACATTTGCAGAGCGTCAGTATTGCACACTTGTTGGAGTCCTGAAAAAATCATAGATTCGATATATGCTTAAATATCATTTAGCATATTATTCATGCGTATTCATTATTTTTGCTACATTCACCTGCGCGCTCGAGCTATACGTCATTGTTGGCGGGGTTATGTGCCCACAATGTAAACAGAAGCCGCCATATTTATTGCGTCTGGGCGCTCTCTCTGCTGCCTGTCAGTGGGTTGTAACTAGACGGAGTACAGCTACGACCGGAAGTGACTTTTCGTGGCAGGCTAGGAGAACATTTTAGCTAACCCTTTCCTAACCTTAACATCATTATCCTAACCTGCTACGAAAAAGTAACTTCCGGTTATAACGGTATTCCACCCAGGTAGGATAATTTACGCGGCTGTGACTAGATGCAGTACAGCTACAACCGGAAGGGACTTTTCCTAGCAGGTTAGGAGAGCATTGTAGCTAACCCTTTTCCTAACATAAACCTTATTCTCCTAACCTGACACGTTAATTATACTAACCTGCTGCGTAAGTTCTCCTAACCTGCTACGAAAAAGTCACTTCCAGTTGTAACTATATAACACCTAGTCAAAATTAACTTACTCAGCAGGTTATGAAAATGAACATAGAGGTTAGGAGAATTAGGTTAAGAAAAATAGTTAGGGTGGCGTGGAAATACTTACACAGGGACACTTGAAGTCAATCTTAAATTAATCATTGTTTATTTGTCAGCGTGCTGGACAGGTTCCAACAAACTTAATGCACCATAGTGAATGTCTGTCAGAAGCTCTCCCTGGGCAGCCCCAGCAGTTGTCTTATATACAGTTATACACAGACAAGTTATATTTGCATGATTTGCATCATTACCATTTCATTCATGTGACCGACCAATACTGGTTCATAACATGTGACAGACCATTACCTCACGAGGCTTCTTCTCTCTAAGCTGAGACCTGGAAACTGAGATCTCTTTCTCAAAACAATGTCTGGGTGTACTGCCAAATTGCAGATACTGATAAGTGAGGATTTGTTAAATCAGTCACTTGTATGAACACAGAAATTGGTTATTAGAACAACACATGTATAGACCACAGATAATATCAGAAAAGCACAAACATTAAAATTCCCATTACAAGGGTTAGCTAAAATGTTCTCCTAACCTGCTTCGAAATGTTAACTTCCGTTCGTAGCTGTACTCCATGTAGTCACAACCTAGTCAGTGGGCTACTGCAAGACTGTGTCAAAGCACTGTATCTACAGTTGTTACAAAGTGGCATTGATTCATTACTGCCACCCACAACAAAGTTCAAATTCTGGTACGTTATCAAATGAGGCATGGAAGCATGTTGTTTTTTTTTCACGTGAACGCCAGTAATATCACAACTCAACCTATCCAAATGTTGTGCATCACCTGTAAGAATGTATGAATATAAACATGATTTTGTAGATTTTTGCTTCCCATTAAATTTAGCAATGCATCATCAACCACATTACTTCTGCATTTATCGGATAGTTGACCCTTTCTCCTTATAATATAAGATATTATAAAGGCCCATCCAATCTTATAAAAAGTAATCAAGCATTATAGCTGTCTGCTTTATTCCACAAAAACAATAATTTTTCAGGATAGATAATATAATGGAAACTGATTTATCGGCTATGTGTTTTTCTTTTCTCTATTTCAAGTGTCTTCTCCCTTGCTGATGACAACAACAAAAAAGCATAACACTTCACTGATGGTTTGAGAGCTCAGCATCAAATGTGAATGCTGAAATGCAATGTGTTTTTAATCTTAATCTTAACATTTAGTAATTTTATGTCAATGTTTATTCAGCATTGATTACAGCATTGATGAAGATCAGTCTGTTGATTATTTAATTGAATCAAATGTGTTGACACATTTGTATTGATTTGTGCATTGACAGAGGTCCTGATTGATCAGATAAAATGAGATCAACTTAATCCTCTCCTCTTTTGTGTTTGTAGCAGACAGGATACAAATAGAATGGACCGTGGTGGAGGGGTCCTGAACTTTCAGATGCAGAACTCAAAGATGCAACACACAATGATAATGCAGGATTTTGGTATGTCATCTTTATCAATACTCCATGGCCTTTTGTTTATTTGACTGTGCCTGTGTATGTTCGAACTGATAAGATGAGTCTAACAGTTCCTCCTGACTTCCCCAGTGGCAGGTATGGGTGGCATGGCGCACATCGATGGTGACCACATTGTGGTGTCTGTGCCAGAGGCGGTGCTGGTGTCAGATGTGGTGACTGATGAGGAGGGCATCACATTTGAGCATGACCTGGGCTCAGAGGTTGTAGAGGGGCCAGACATCTGCTGCAGTGATGACCCTGACGGCATGATCATGACTGAGCCGGTCCTGGGGGCTGAGGTGGCCATCGATGAGGTGCTGGACTCAGACCACCATCAACATGTGCTGACAGCAGAGCTCATAGAGGAATCTGACAGTGTTCCTGACCGGGTGTTTGAGATGGTCACGGAGGAGATCATGGTCTCTAACTGCAACTCAGAGACATATGTGGAGGAGATGGAAGACTCTGCAGTCACCATCGAGGAGCAGGACGATGAGGATGGGGGGAGTGTCTCTGAGGACTACCTGGTGATCTCCTGTAAGTCGCATACATCTTCTGTTCTTAGAACTACTAGCATTTCATGGTAAGGTCTACTACACCTGTTGTATTTGGCGCATGTGACAAATACAATTTGATTTGATATGCTCCAACACTCACAGAATAATTGCCTCTAATAGGATGAGTCAGAGAATGTACACACCCTACATATTTATTTGGACAGTGAAGCTTAAACGGTTAATTTAGCTCTATACTCCAGCATTTTGGATTTGAGATCAAATGTTTTATGATGCGAAAGAACAGAATGTCACCTTTTATTTGAAGGTATCTGTTTTACCGTTTACAAATGAAAGCACTTTAGGTATCTAGTCCATTTGAAGGTGTGCTAAGTATTTGGGCAAATTCACTTATAGTGTATTAAATTTAGTCTAAAGTTTAGTGGTCCCATATTCCTAGCACGCAATGACTACATCAAGCTTGTGACTCTACAAACTTGTTGGATGCATTTGCAGTTTGCATTATTTACCATGAATTTCTATTGGGCACAACATAATCTGAAACACAACCAAAACAAACTGCAAATGCATCCAACAAGCTTGATGTACTCATTGTATGCTAGGAATATGGGACCAAGTACTAAACTTAAGACTAACTTGAATACACGATATGTGAATTTGCCCAAATACTTAAGACACCTTCAAATGGGGTGACTAGATACATAAAGTGCATTCATTTGTAAACGGTAAAACAGATATGTGTGAAAATACCTTCAAATAAAAGGTGACATTCTGTACTGTCGCCTCATATGAAACATTTGATCTCAAATCCAAAATGCTAGATTATAGAGCCAAATTAAAAGTTTTAGCTTCACTGTCCAAATAAATACGTAGGGGAGTGAACATAATTGTGCTGTTTGTGCAGTGGATGATGTTGAGGAGAAGTTGGACATGGAGGACACGCCCCTGAAGATGGGTTCTGAGGTGATGCCTGAGGAGGATGGCTCCAAAGAGGGCGACTACGACTCTGAGTGCATCAAAGTCTACATCTTCAAGGCAGAGGCTGATGATGATGTTGACATAGGCGAGGACTGCTATTATTTGGCTTTCTGAAAGTTACGACTTATTTGAAAGGCACACCTCTGTTTAGTTTTCCTGACTTCAGACGTTTACTGTGAGTGCAGGTGGCACAGAGATTGTAGCTGAGAGTGACTTCCACAACGGTCACGCAGTGCTGGAGACTGGGGGCATTGGCAAGCTGTCTCGAGAGAAGATGGTCTACATGGCAGTGAAAGACCCTTCCCAGGAGGATTCAGAGATCAGTGAGTCCCCTGAATTACCAGCACTTCCTCCAATCCCTTATACACATCAGATCATATGTCTGTCTTATTCTTTTTGTCCCAATAAGTGGTTATAGTATTAAATATAGTGACTACGTTTTGCTTGTCTCTGAGCAGACTGTGCTGAGATGGCAAATGAGGTGTACATGGAGGTGATAGTGGGAGAGGAGGATGCCCCTGCCATTCAGGACTCACTGGAAGACTCCAGCCACAATAAGAACTTTGGCACCATAGCCTGGGCTGCAGCTTATGGTAAAGCTGACTCCTTTCATTCATAGACATACATTCAGTATGCTGTAAGATAGAATTCTACATTTAGCCTTACATTTGGATTTTGTTCACATCATGATTTTTGAGTGTGTTGAATTGGTGGATGTTGTATATGACATAGGCTCAAAATAATTTTCTCTAGGTAACAGTCTGGACTCCAGGCTGGAGAACAAGAACAACACAGGTACACATTACCTGAAGATCAGCGACAGCCTGAGTACAAGTAGAGCTCTCAAACAGAATATCAAGAAAAAGAAGAAGGGAGAGACACGTCAGTGTCAGACAGGTATGGGGTTCTATGTTCATTAAACCATACAATTTTATAATTTTAGTTTTTAGCTGTAGTCCTAACACTGCCTGGTCTTTTTTCTTCCACTCTTCTGCCCAGCTGTGATCATTGGTCCAGATGGCCAACCTCTGACTGTGTACCCCTGTCACATCTGCGGGAAAAAGTTCAGATCACGAGGCTTCCTGAAGATCCACATGAAGAACCACCCGGACCACATGTTCAAGAAGAAGTACCAGTGCACAGACTGTGACTTTACCACCAACAAGAAGGTCAACTTCCATAACCACCTGGAGGGCCACAAGCTCATAGTGAAGAGTGACAGGGTACCAGAGTTCACTGAGTTCACGCGGCGTTACTGTGTGGAGAGCCCCCTCAGCTCCAACAAGCTTATCCTGCGTGACCAGGAACCCAAGCTGCACCACTGTAAGTATTGTGACTATGAGACAGCCGAGCAGGGTCTGCTCAACCGCCACCTGCTGGCCGTGCACAGCAAGAGCTTTGCCCACGTATGTGTGGAGTGTGCTAAGGGTTTCCGCCATCCCTCAGAGCTCAAGAAGCACATGAGGACACACACAGGTGAGAAGCCTTACCACTGCCAGCACTGTGAGTTCCGCTGTGCCGACCAGTCCAACCTGAAGACCCACATAAAGAGTAAGCACGGCGCTGAGCTGCCTTTCAAGTGTGGACACTGCCCCCAGGCCTTCCCTGATGAGCGGGAGCTGCAGAGGCACATGGAGATCTTCCAGGGCCACAAGACGCACCAGTGTCCGCACTGCGAGCACAAGAGCACCAACTCCAGTGACCTGAAGCGCCACATTATCTCTGTGCACACCAAAGACTTCCCTCACAAGTGTGATGTGTGTGAGAAGGGCTTCCACCGGCCCTCGGAGCTCAAAAAACATGCAGAGACTCACAAAGGTGCCAGGCTGCACCAGTGCCGCCACTGTGACTTCAAGACGCCGGACCCGTTCATACTCAGCCGCCACATCCTGTCCGTCCACACCAAAGACTTGCCATTCAAGTGTAAGCGCTGTCGACGGGGCTTCAGGCATCAGCTGGAACTGAAGAAGCACATGAAGACCCACAGTGGACGGAAAGTGTACCAGTGCCAGTACTGTGAGTACAGCTCCTCTGACGCTTCCGGTTTCAAACGGCACGTCATATCCATCCACACCAAGGACTATCCCCACCGTTGTGACTACTGCACTAAAGGCTTCCGTAGGCCCTCTGAAAAGAGCCAGCACATTGCGCGGCATCACAAGGACATTTTAATGTAGAGTTCTACTTCACACACCCTTTCCCATATTCAGAACAATCCTATTCTCACTCACTATAGAGCAGGGAAATACAATGGTTTCAATGTGGTAAAGAATGACAATTGTCACATTTTCTTACAACTTTATTAGTTATTTATTAACCTTGTCCTCACATCACCATTAGTACTCAAACCTAGGATGCTATTCAAACAAACCTCAAGTCAGGCAAGTCCTGAATCAGAACATTGCTGAAAGCACATGTTTGTGCCTGGATTGTTTGAATAGCACAACACTTGTTATATGCAGTATCAGTGCTAAGATCATTTGATTTGAACTAATGTCATGTTTGATTGACTGCTGACTATTCTCATTTTGACCTTGGGATAACTGTTCTCTGACAAGTCATTGTATGGTTTTTAGTACTGTTTCTGCTAGCAATAAATTGTGAAAATAATGCATTTTAAAGACCCAGTTATAATTGCAAATATAAACAGTCATCTGTGTCAGTTTTCTCTGTATTCAAAGGGATGGAAAGGGGATGTGGACGACTCTGCTTTGTATTCGTATGTGTCCATTATGCATTGAAATAATCGCTTCTCAGACAATCGGGGGTTTTCATTTTTTCCCCACTAGTAAAATCATCTTGCTCAGAGCCAACAACATCATGTTCACTATCAGGAATGTCTCTCATGCATCAGACAAAATCAGTGTTATCTATTCTCATGTCTCAACTGAAATTTTAGGAGCTCCTTTAGTAAATAAAGACATCTGATAAATTGTTCACCTCAACCTATTACTTTCATTCACTCTTCATATTAACTTTTTGCCATCATTCATTCAGTAACAAATAATGTAGCAACAGGTGGATTTGTGTTAAGATGACACTGCTTTGCATCTTACATGGGCACCTACTGACATCAAGTCATCCCATGATTGACCTAGAGAGGTGAAATCAAGATTGTTTTTGTTTATTGATTTAGAATGATGAACATCTGATTTGTGGAAATGTACTTTTTGAAATAATATATTTGACGGGTATAGATAACCACCCATGACAAAAATGATCAGTTTCTCTGATTTGACTATTTATAGGTATTTGTTTGGGTAAAATTAATATTTTTGTTTTAATCTATAAACTACTGACATTTCTCCCAAATTAAAATATTGTCATTTAGAGCATTTATTTGCAGAAAATGCAACTGATTCTCCACTGAATTTCAGTGGGTGGGAGACCTGGAGAGGCCTACACGCCACAGTGTCTCGCACCCACTGTGAAATTTGGTGGAGGATTGGTGATGATCTTGGGGTGCTTCAGCAAGGCTGGAATCGGGCAGATTTGTCTTTGTGAAGGATGCATGAATCAAGCCACTTACAAGGTTGTCCTGGAAGAAAACTTGCTTCCTTCTGCTCTGACAATGTTTGCCAACTCTGAGGATTGGTTTTCCCAGCAGGACAATGCTCCATGCCACACAGACAGCCAGGTTAATCAAAGTGTGGATGGAGGACCACCAGCTCAAGACCCTGTCATGGCCAGCCCACTCTCCAGACCTGAACCCCATTGAAAACCTCTGGAATGTGATCAAGAGGAAGATGGATGGTCACAAGCCATCAAACAAAGCCGAGCTGCTTGAATTTTGACACACCAGGAGTGCACGACACCATTCTGTATACTTCTGGCCCTTCTTTGGACACTGTTCACTAACCTCCAGACGAGCTTCAATGCCATACAACTCTCCTTCCGTGGCCTCCAACTGCTCTTAAATGCATGTAAAACTAAATGCATGCTCTTCAACCGATCACTGCCCGCTCCCGCCCGTCCAGCATCACTACTCTGGACGGTTCTGACTTAGGATATGTGGACAACTACAAATACCTAGGTGTCTGGCTAGACTGTAAACTCTCCTTCCAGACTCACATTAAGCATCTCCAATCCAAAATTAAATCTAGAATCGGCTTCCTATTTCGCAATAAAGCATCCTTCACTCATGCTGCCAAACATACACTCGTAAAACTGACCATCCTACCGATCCTCGACTTCGGCGATGTCATCTATAAAATAGCCTCCAACACTCTACTCAACAAATTGGATGCAGTCTATCACAGTGCCATCCGTTTTGTCACCAAAGCCCTATATATCACCCACCACTGCGACCTGTACGCTCTCGTTGGCTGGCCATCGCTTCATACTCGTTGCCAAACCCACTGGCTCCAGGTAATCTACAAGTCTCTTTTAGGTAAAGCCCCGTCTTATCTCAGCTCACTGGTCACCATAGCAGCACCCACCCGTAGCACATGCTCCAGCAGGTATATCTCATTGGTCACCCCCAAAGCCAATTCCTCCTTTGGCTGCCTTTCCTTCCAGTTCTCTGCTGCCAATGACTGGAACGAACTGCAAAAATCACTGAAGCTGGAGACCCATATCTCCCTCACTAGCTTTAAGCACCAGCTGTCAGAGCAGCTCACAGATCACTGCACCTGTACATAGCCCATCTGTAAACAGCCCATCCAACTACCTCATCCCTATACTGTATGTATTTATTTATCTTGCTCCTTTGCACCCCAGTATCTCTATTTGCACATTCATCTTCTGCATATCTACCATTCCAGTATCTAATTGCTATATTGTAATTACTTTGCCACCATGGCCTATTTATTGCCTTACCTCCCTTATCTTACCTCATTTGCACTCACTGTATATAGAATTTACTTTTTTCTACTGTATTATTGACTGTATGTTTGTTTATTCCATGTATAACTCTGTGTTGTTGTATGTGTTGAACTGCTGTGCTTTATCTTGGCCAGGTCGCAGTTGTAAATGAGAACTTGTTCTCAACTAGCCTACCTGGTTAAAAAAAAAGTGAAATAAAACAAATTAAAAATAAATAAAGTCACTAAACATCAATGTGAAAGACTGGTGGAGAGCATGCCAAGACGCATAAAAGCTGTTATTTAAAATCAGGGTCATTCCACCAAATATTGATTTCTGAACTCTTCCTAAGTTAAAACATTAGTATTGTGTTGTTTAAAAATGAATATGAACTTATTTTCTTTGTATTATTTGAGGTCTGACAAAACTGCATATTTTTTGTTATTTTTACCAGTTGTCATTTTCTGCAAATAAATGCTCTAAATGACAATATTTTTATTTGGATTTTGGGAGAAATGTCAGTAGTTTGTAGAATAATAGAACAAAAATGCCTTCTCACAAAAATGCCTTCTCACCAAGCTGCTTGCCTATTGTCCTGTAGCCCATCCTAGCCTTGTGCAGGTCTACAATTTATCCCTGATGTCCTTACACAGCTCTCTGGTCTTGGACATTGTGGCGAGGTTGGAGTCTGTTTGATTGAGTGTGTGGACAGGTGTCTTTTATACAGGTAACAAGTTCAAACAGGTGCAGTTAATACAGGTAATGAGTGGAGAACAGGAGGGTCTGTGAGAGCCGGAATTCTTACTGGTTGGTAGGTGATCAAATACTTATGTCATGCAATAAAATGCAAATTAATTACTTAAAAATCATACAATGTGATTTTCTGGATTTTTTTTTAGATTCCGTCTCTCACAGTTGAAGTGTACCTATGATAAAAAGTACAGACCTCTACATGCTTTTGTAAGTAGGAAAACCTGCAAAATCAGCAGTGTATCAAATACTTCTTCTCCCCACTGTATATATACAGTACCAGTGAAAAGTTTGGACACACCTACTCATTCCAGGGTTTTTCTTTATTTTTATTATTTTCTACATTGTAGAATAATAGTGAAGACATCAACACTATGAAATAACACATGGAATCTTGTAGTAACCAAAAAAGTGTTAAACAAATCAAAAGATATTTTATATTTGAGATTCTTCAAAGTAGCCACCCTTTGCCTTGATGACAGCTTTGGCATTCTCTCAACCAGCTTCATGATGTAGTCACCTGGAATGCATTTCAATTAACAGGTATGCTTTTTTTTTAAGTTAATTTGTGGAATTTCTTTCCTTAATGCTTTTGAGCCAATCAGTTGTGCTGTGACAAGGTAGGGGTGGTATACAGAATATTGCCCTATTTGGTAAAAGACCAAGACCATATTATGGCAAGAACAGTTCAAATAAGCAAAGAGAAATGAAAGTCCATTATTACTTTAAGACAGTAAATCCGGAAAATTTCAAGAACTTTGAAAGTTTCTTCAAGTGCAGTCGCAAAAACCATCAAGCGCTATGATAAAACTGGCTCTCATGAGGACCGCCACAGGAAAGGAAGACCCAGAGTTACCTCTGCTGCAGAGGATAAGTTCATTAGAGTTACCAGCCTCAGAAATTGCAGCCCAAATAAATGCTTCACAGAGTTCAAGTAACAGACACATCTCAACATCGAATGTTCAGAGGAGACTGCGTGAACCAGGCCTTCATGGTCGAATTGCTGCAAAGAAACCACTACTAAAGGACACCAATAATAAGAAGAGACTTGCTTGGGCCAAGAAACACAAGTAATGGACATTAGGCTGGTGGAAATCTGTCCTTTGGTCTGAGTCCAAATTTGAGATTTTTCATCAGATGACCTGGCCTCCACAATTCCCCGACCTCAATCCAATTGAGATGGTTTGGGATGAGTTGGACCGCAGAGTGAAGGAAAAGCAGCCAACAAGTGCTCAGCATATGTGGAAACTCAGCATAAGTGTAGAAAATAGTACAAATAAAGAAATACCATTGAATAAGTAGGTGTCCAAACTTTTGACTGGTACTGTGTGTATATATATATATAAATATATATTTTTTACAAATCAGACTAGTCTAAAAAGGGTATTACTTAGCTGGGTTGGGGTTAGTTCTACAAATTCAAATTAAATTCCCTCCCTGTAAATTCCATTTATTTCAATTCAAATTCCAGGTCAGTTTAGAGAATTCAATTCCTCTCAATCCAGTGTTAGGTATATTCCCAGAATTCAATTACTAATTTCATATTATCCACAATGCTACAAATTCCCATTTGAATTCAATTCCATCAGGCTTTCAGGCTGATAATGTCACCGTTCAGATAGCCTAGCTATACTGGAAATATAGAAATACAAGCTGAAATTATTTAAAACAATTCATGCAGTCAATTTTTTATACTTGTGCATTAATTACATTAACTGGGAAATGTACACATTGAATTCCAATTGAATTCCAAAGATTCGTTTTTATTTTACAATTCCAATTCAAACAGTCAAATTCCATAACTTGAAGATTGTTGAAATTTATAATTGAATTCAATGTAAATTCTCCACTTCATGAGTGAATTCAAGAATTGAATTGGAATTTCAAATTAAATTGGAATTGACCCCAAACCTGTTACTAAGGCCTAGATTAAATCCGTAGCACAGAAGATCCATCATATTGCGCGATTAACATTTAAAGGTCATTTTTCTGTGAATGTGGGAACATTGCCTTTAAATTTAAAACGTTTACTATGTTAAATGAAAGTTGAAATTAGATACGAATTCTACTTTGGTCATTGTAATAATGAAATTGGTGGAGCTCCACTTCCTTCCTAGTTCAGTCCATGGTCCCTCTGTTTGTCCTCAGTAGAGTCTCCCCATCTGGGCTCGGGGAAACTGGGCCATAGGGTTGTACTCCAGAGCTGAGTAGAGGGGAGCAGGTGAACTGGGCACAGGATACCGAGACATGCCTTCTCTCTAGAAGATAGAAACAGATCTCATGTCAAAACACTGCTTTCTATATCAGCCTGGTCATCTAGGGGCTAACTAACACGGACCTTTAGGCTAAGATTAAAGACACGTTTCAGCCACAGTTTCGCCCTACAGTTTGCTTGTCCAGTTGATCAGTTGAATTTATCATATTGTTCAATAGGGGTAAGTAATCACTCACCATCATGCCGTTGTATCCAGGTGGGGGCTGTGTTGGTCTCATGTGCTGGTCGTCATAACGGTCTGGAGGTGGCGCTCTGTCTTCATACGGGTTCCTTGGCGATGGAGACTTGGGATAGGGGTTACCCAGGGGCTGGGTCATACCTGTAGCATAGCTGACAGTTCAAAACAATACTTAGAATGTAGTTGAAAGGGCACATGATCATATAACTTGACATGGAACAAAGTCCTGTGTACGATTGAAAGCACACAAATCAAAAGAAACGGGCTTGTATGGCTGGCTCGCAGGGTTGGCTAAAAATTAGCTATTTAAAGTAGGTCGCATACTGCTTGGTGAAGGGCTGAGAGAGCATAGAGATCAACATTTCAACAGTATATATTTTTTGTCAATAACAAAAGTTAAAATAACATGCTGGAAATGGGTATGGATAACGTCAGTGTCATGTTCCTCAAATCACTGGATGACTACTAATACTGTGTAGAGGGAGCATTGTCCTGTTGTCGTCTCTAATTCTGTTGAACTTTTTGTCTATCACGGAGAATTGTATGTTAAGACAAACAAAATGTGTACAACATCACTGCCATTGAACAAAGTATTACACTGAAAAACACAAAAACTAGCTTACTTGTATGGCTGGCTTGGAGGATAGGCCAAAGACGATCTATCTAAAGAGGGTTGAATACTGTTTGGTGAAGGGCTAAGAGAATGAAAAGAACAATATAGTAAATGGGATGATTTTAAATTTTTTGAAAAGAGAACCACAGTAATTCCTGATTACTTTTGGGGGTTTATTTAACAAAGTAAAAAATAATAATTTGCTTAGAATGCATTTTGGATACATTCCATTTGACAGTCTTACATGGGCTTACCTGTACGGCTGGCTTGTAAGGTTTTTCAAAGACGATCTATCAAAACTGGGCCGCATGCCGTTTGGTTGGGGGCTAAGAGAGTAGAGAGATCAACATTTCAATTAAAGCACATTATAACATTGCAGACCAAATAAGGATCCCCATAATGAAAGTGAAAACCAGTGGCATGTTGAATTTTGTTCAGACAGCTAACCTGTAAGGGCGGTTGGGTAAGTTGGCCATGGGAAACCTCTCCTGGGTGGGCTGAATACTGGAGGGCTTTGGCCGATTCTTCAGAAATAAGACAAATAGAGACAGTTGCTCAGGGCAATGTTTACTGTTCAAAATGTAAAAATGTTGCTTGACAGTGTAATAAACTAAAACAGAGATTGTTGCTACATAATAAATGTTAATCTAACGGGGCAATATAATGTACAATAACAAAGACAAAGAAATGCTTCAATGTTGTGGTGCGAAACTCCTGGTGAAATGCATAGCACATAGAATTAAACAGGTTTCACTAGATAACTGTTCATTCTGATCAGACAGGCTTTTTACATGGACGATACATTGGAGATAATATACGACAATTACTTGAAACAATAGAACACTATGGAAAATCAAAGAAACCGGGCCTAGTTTTGATAAAGTACGATTACAATTTATATATACTGTAGCAGTCAAAAGTTTGGACACACCTACTCATTCAAGGGTTTTTCTTTATTTTTAGTATTTTCTACATTGTAGAATAGTAGTGAAGACATCAAAACTATGAAATAACACATATGGATTCATGTAGTAACCAAAAAAGTGTAGGACAAATCAAAATATATTGTACGTTTTAGATTCCTCAATGTAGCCACCCTTTGCCTTGATGACAGCTTTGCACTCTTGGCATTCTCTGAACCAGCTTCACCTGGAATGCTTTTCCAACCGTCTTGAAGGAGTTCCCACATATGCTGAGCACTTATTGGCTGCTTTTCCTTTAGTCTGCGATCCAACTCATCCCAAACCATCTCAGTTGGGTTGAGGTTGGGTGATTGTAGAGGCCAGGTCATCTGATGCAGCACTCCATCACTCTCCTTCTTGGTAAAATAGCCCTTACACAGCCTGGAGGTGTGTTGGGTCATTGTCCTGTTGAAAACAAATGATAGTCCCACTAAGCGCAAACCAGATGGGATGGCGTATTGCTGAAGAATGCTGTGGTAGCCATGCTGGTTAAGTGTGGGTTGAATTCTAAATAAATCACTGACAGTGTCACCAACAGGGCACCCCCAGACCATCACACCTCCTCCTCCATGCTTCACTGTAGGAACCACACATACAGAGATCATCCGTTCATCTACTCTGGTCTCACAAAGACACGGCGGTTGTAACCAAAAATCTCAAATTTGGACTCATCAGACCAAAGGACAGATTTCCACCAGTCTAATGTCCATTGCTCGTGTTTCTTGGCCCAAGCAAGTCTCTTCTTCTTATTGGTGTCCTTTAGTAGTGGATTCTTTGCAGCAATTCGACCATGAAGGCCTGATTCACACAGTCTCCTCTGAACAGTTGATGTTGAGATGTGTCTGTTACTTGAACTCTGTTAAGCATTTATTTGGGCTGCAATTTTTGAGGCCGGTAACTTTAATGAACTTATTCTCTGCAGCAGAGGTAACTTTGGGTCTTCCTTTCCTGTGGCGGTCCTCATGAGAGTCAGTTTCGTCATAATGCTTGATGGTTTTTGCGACTGCACTTGAAGAAACTTTCAAAATTCTTGAAATCTTCCAGATTAACTGACCTTCATGTCTTAAAGTAATGATAGACTGTCATTTCTCTTTGCTTATTTGCTATAATATGGACTTGGTCTTTTACTAAATAGAGCTGTCTTCTGTATACCACCCCTACCTTGTCACAACACAACTGATTGGCTCAAACGCATTAAGGAGGAAAGGAATTCGACAAATGAACTTTTAATCAGGCACACCTGTTAATTGAAATGCATTCCAGGTGACTACATCATGAAGCTGGTTGAGAAAATAGTGTGCAAAGCTGTCATCAAGGCAAAGGGTGGCTACTTTGAAGAATCTCAAATGTAAAATATATTTAGATTTGTTGAACACTTTTTTGGTTACTACATGATTCCATATGTGTTATTTCATAGTTTTGATGTCTTCAATATTATTCTACAATGTAGAAAATACTAAAAGTAATGAAAAACCCTGGAATGAGTGGGTGTGTCCAAATATTTCACTGGTACGTACTGTAGATATCTATATATATAAAAAAAGAAAAATATATATTTCTGTTACCTGAACACTGTGTATAAAAGTGCCATGCGTGTATGTATGTATGTAATATGTAAAATGTATATGTGAAATGTATGTATTGGTAGCAAAAAAGCTGTAAAAACAAAAGTTAATTTTGTCCTCCGAAGAGGGGGTTAATAAAAAATATATAAAATTAAACAAAAAAATTGAAGACTAAGAAATTCTGGACTATTCAGCTATGTACAATAGCCATGGCAGTGTAAATCATCCTGTGATAGAGTTTAGTACCCTGTGAGTTGGTTGGTTTTATGACCTTAGAAGAATACCTACAGTTGAATTTATCTGAGGTAAAAGATTGACTGCATAATTGCTGGGAGATACAGAATCCCTAATTTAGCAAGATCTCTGGATGTGTCATCACCATTGGAAATATCATTAAACTATATGTTGGTCAAATACCATGTGGAGATTTAAGTAAAGGACTCAAGCTACTCACCGGCATGTCTGAGGCAAACACAGTGTTGGTGAACATGTCATCTTGGTTATTTCTATCATATGTTGTTGGTGACATTGCATTATTTGTGAAACTGAAAAGAGTGAAATGTACATTATAAATATATGATAAGTGTCTGGTCATTTCAAACCTGAAACAAGACTGTGGACAAATGTACCCTACAGAGGGTAGTGCATACCGCCCAGTACATCACTGGGGCTAAGCTGCCTGCCATCCAGGACCTCTACACCAGGCGGTGTCAGAGGAAGGCCCTAAAAATTGTCAAAGACCCCAGCCACCCCAGTCATAGAATGTTTTCTCTACTAGCACATGGCAACCCTAACCCTAACTGGAGCGTCAAGTCTAGGACCAAAAGGCTTCTCAACAGTTTTTACCCTGAAGTCATAAGACTCCTGAACAAGTAATCAAATGGCTACCTGGACTATTTCTTTACTTATCTATTGTTCACCTAATACCTATTTTTTACTTAAAAATCGCACTGTTGGTTAGGGCCTGTAAGTAAGCAGTTCACTGTAAGGTCTACACTTGTTGTACTCGGCACACATGACAAATAAACTTTGATTTTGATTTGAATCAATTCTGCTAAATATTTTTAACAAGCTTATTTCCTGATACTAGGTACCATACAATGTGCAAAACACATGGAAATAATGAGCCTTGTCCAAACCCTCTCCCCCTCTCACCCCTCTGTCTGATCCTTTTGTTTCTCAGCTGGTTTCCTTGAGTAATGGACACACTGGACCGTCACACCAACAATAGCAGCCAGGGCCAATCCTGGTAGAGTTGCTACCAGGGCGAAAGTCAAGATGGTCCACTCAAAGTCACAATTCTCCCCTATGTACCACGTGTTTATGTAGTTCTTACACCTGAAAAGGAACACAACAGCAAATTCTGAATGATTTTCTAATTAGGTCTGATGCCAAAACCCAAAATATTAAAATACACTGCTCAAAAAAATAAAGGGAACACTTAAACAACACAATGTAACTCCAAGTCAATCACACTTCTGTGAAATCAAACTGTCCAATTAGGAAGCAACACTGATTGACAATAAATTTCACATGCTGTTGTGCAAATGGTATAGACAAAAGGTGGAAATTATAGGCAATTAGCAAGACACCCCCAAAAAAGGAGTGATTCTGCAGGTGGTGACCACAGACCACTTCTCAGTTCCTATGCTTCCTGGCTGATGTTTTGGTCACTTTTGAATGCTGGCGGTGCTCTCACTCTAGTGGTAGCATGAGACGGAGTCTACAACCCACACAAGTGGCTCAGGTAGTGCAGTTCATCCAGGATGGCACATCAATGCGAGCTGTGGCAAAAAGGTTTGCTGTGTCTGTCAGCGTAGTGTCCAGAGCATGGAGGCGCTACCAGGAGACAGGCCAGTACATCAGGAGACGTGGAGGAGGCCGTAGGAGGGCAACAACCCAGCAGCAGGACCGCTACCTCCGCCTTTGTGCAAGGAGGTGCACTGCCAGAGCCCTGCAAAATGACCTCCAGCAGGCCACAAATGTGCATGTGTCTGCTCAAACGGTCAGAAACAGACTCCATGAGGGTGGTATGAGGGCCCGACGTCCACAGGTGGGGGTTGTGCTTACAGCCCAGCACCGTGCAGGACGTTTGGCATTTGCCAGAGAACACCAAGATTGGCAAATTCGCCACTGGCGCCCTGTGCTCTTCACAGATGAAAGCAGGTTCACACTGAGCACATGAGCACATGTGACAGACGTGACAGAGTCTGGAGACGCCGTGGAGAACGTTCTGCTGCCTGCAACATCCTCCAGCATGACCGGTTTGGCGGTGGGTCAGTCATGGTGTGGGGTGGCATTTCTTTGTGGGGCCGCACAGCCCTCCATGTGCTCGCCAGAGGTAGCCTGACTGCCATTAGGTACCGAGATGAGATCCTCAGACCCCTTGTGAGACCATATGCTGACACATGCACATTTGTGGCCTGCTGGAGGTCATTTTGCAGGGCTCTGGCAGTGCACCTCCTTGCACAAAGGCGGAGGTAGCGGTCCTGCTGCTGGGTTGTTGCCCTCCTACGGCCTCCTCCACGTCTCCTGATGTACTGGCCTGTCTCCTGGTAGCGCCTCCATGCTCTGGACACTACGCTGACAGACACAGCAAACCTTTTTGCCACAGCTCGCATTGATGTGCCATCCTGGATGAACTGCACTACCTGAGCCACTTGTGTGGGTTGTAGACTCCGTCTCATGCTACCACTAGAGTGAGAGCACCGCCAGCATTCAAAAGTGACCAAAACATCAGCCAGGAAGCATAGGAACTGAGAAGTGGTCTGTGGTCACCACCTGCAGAATCACTCCTTTTTTGGAGGTGTCTTGCTAATTGCCTATAATTTCCACCTTTTGTCTATTCCATTTGCACAACAGCATGTGAAATTTATTGTCAATCAGTGTTGCTTCCTAATTGGACAGTTTGATTTCACAGAAGTGTGATTGACTTGGAGTTACATTGTGTTGTTTAAGTGTTCCCTTTATTTTTTTGAGCAGTGTATATACAAATATGCACTGAGTATACAAAACATTAAGAACACCTGCTCTTTCCATGACCTAGACTGACCAGGTGAATCCAGGTGAAAGCTATGATCCCTTATTGATGTCACTTGTTAAGGGAGAGATCGAAATGTGCACAATAGTTACCCAAAGAAAAATGAGGGAGGGTCATGCTTTTTCAATTTCAGGCAGGGGTCGGGTTTAGTATTTTTTTTATTTTGTCCAGAGGGTCATGTAATTTTTTATTGATTAAATTATTATAGTAGGCTATCTCATGGCTTTACGAAAAGCATGCTCGGAAAAGCACAGGGCAAAGTTATATTTCTAATGTACTTCTTTCCCAATCATGAGCCCGGCCTGCCCTGCTCTTTCTGATGTAAACCCTTTTGTACTGCCTAACCGATGACTGTGCTGTGTACGTTGGCACTTCAGGAGGCGAGAGAGAGAAAAAAAGCAATTTATGTGAGCACGGACTAGGCATACTGATGTCCTGTTCAGTTTGAGGGAGAGCATGAAGGTGAGAAGGAGGACCGTAGGTAAGCTTGCTACAGCTATAATTGATTTTAATAAAAACAATGTTTCTTTGCCCATAATGAAGCTATTTATCAGAGTTATTGACCTCACATAAGCCATATTCACATAAGCCACACTATGAAGCGGCAGCCGTGGAGATGGACAGTGTATGGGTGCTGAATAGGCTAATTCGAGAAGACCTAATTCATTTAAACAGTCTTCATATTGTAATTTAAATTAGGTAAATTACTCGAATTGTAATTTAGGCTATTAACAACAAGAGGTATTTGTGTTGGAGGCAATTTCTTCCTATTCAAGAAATGATCGAAAAGCCTACCTGTTTGACAGACAAAATGATAGTCTACTATCCAAACATACTAGCCTATAGATGTAGCTATGCTCTCTTGGGCAAATAAATGAAACAAGCTCCAGTAGGCTAATCATTTTGAGTGTGGACTGTATTAATGTACTGTATTGTAATATATGGACTGGATTTACGCTCCTCGTTCAAACCATGATGCTGGGAGAGAACATGCGATCATGGTGCAGGACATGTGGCCTAAAAAATTACAATTATACATGTAGGCTAGTGAATTTGATTTTCATTTTGAAATATAATAGGGCCTGTTTTACATTTATATAATTAGTAGGCTGACGCATATACACCTTTCATAATATTTCCCGTAATGTTATTAGCCAACCGACTATTTTTCTCTCTGTTGTTGCTTCATTCCTTCCTGGCTTTTAACAGTTAAATTAAATACGCTTTGTTGTCCTTATCTTCATCATTGTAATGAATAATATAGTACTAGAATAAGATTCAGACGGCTTTCACTTCTCTTTATTAAGATTGAATGGTTATGGTTTCTGAATAAATAACTGCTATAGCCAACCGCCATCACGCGTTGGCTCTTCTTTCAAACTATTTCTATTGGCTGCTGTATTTAACATTCAGAGAATAAGAGCTTGCATCCTTCATAGAATGGTCTATTAGTATAAATGTCCAGCAAGCTATTCTAGTCTAGCTTCTCCTGCGTCTCCAAGAGCTAAATAGCCTTTTTCTAAGGAGAGAGGCCAGCAGAGCACAAGTACTATTTTGACTGGTACTGTATATAAACTCAGCATAAAAAGAAACGCCCTCAAAATGTCAACTGCGTTTATTTTCAACAAACTTAACGTGTAAATATTTGTATGAACATTACAAGATGTTATGGGTTCCTTGTTTTTTTTAAGCATTCAGAGAGTGTAGGGTAAACAAAAATAACTCAATATTAGGATGATGTTCCTAATGTTTGATATATGCAGTGTATATACAAATATTGAGGGAAAAGATTGTGGGAAATGCTGAAACATACCTACAAAATGCTTTATTGTCCTTACAGTAGCATTTGCTCTTGTCACTGCATTTAGGTGGTATATGTATCCTGCACACTTCAAAGTCCTTTATTCCTACACACAATGTCACTGGATGTAAAAACAAAACATGTAATTGAAACATTACATTTTTCAATTGTTTTGGCCAAACAACACCATGAGCAACTAAAGACACCATTTGATAAAGAGCACTACCTTCAAACAAAGGGCCCATAAAGCAGCAGGACATTTATTTCAATCTATTTTTAACATGCCCATTTTAAAAATGCCATCAGTGCATAACTACAGTCATGTTACAATATGCCATTTAGCAGACACTTTTATCCAAAGCAACTTAGTCATACATGCATACATTTTTATGTACAGGCGGTCCCAGGAATCAAACCCACTATCCTGGTGTTGCAAGCATCATGCTCTACAGATGCTATATAATACAGGCTTGCGTTCCAGATTTCTTCAAAAGATTGCATTGCAGAAAAAGATGCTACTCACGATCTGGTGTAGTATATTGTCCAATAACTGTGATAGGGAGAAGAAATATTAAACCCAGCAAAATATAGCCCTTCATCTTCACTCTTCTTACTGTACTATGACCAAATGTGTATGAGAGAAGTAATACCAGTCAAACATTTATAGCCTTCTCCCACGTCAGAGCTATACTCATGTTCAGACAATAAGACAATGTAAAGTTTATGGTTAGGCAGGGTATGATCACAAGTACTATCGTAATGATTAGAGTGGTTCTTCCCAATGTAGTGGGGTAGTTCCATGAAATGAGTGCCTTTTGCATCCATTTGGTATTCAAAAGAGACATTGAACATCTAATAGTCAAATCATATTGTAAAAGCAGGTGAGCTGGTTCTACTCTTTTTGGCCATTTTCTGGTGTGTGGCAGACCAGGGGGTTTGATCAAAAGGTTTACACTGATTAGATACGGACACACGTGTGATAGCTCAGTTTCAAGCGTGGTTATTAAACCAATAAAGAAAAATAAAATAATAGGTATCCTCCAGGAGACCTCCTCCGGGTTACCGTCTTCTGGGCTCCGGGGTATTGCTGTCCCCTTTGGGGGGAAAACCAGAACCCCCTCGGTTCTAGCAGACGACTATACGGGAGCAACCTCTCTCCCCGAACCCCCCCCGTCATGGTCTGGGGCGGTGAGTCACAGCATCATCGGACTGAGCTTGTGATTGCAGGCAATCTCAACGCTGTGCGTTACAGGGAAGACATCCTCCTCCCTCATGTTGTACCCTTCCTGCAGGCTCATCCTGACATAACCCTGCATGACAATAAACGCAGTTGACAGTGAGAGGACGTTTCTGTTTTTGCTGAGTTTAGCATATTTTGTCCACACACAAAGTCCTCGAGGCATACTTTATACTTGACACGTCATCTATGTGACTCCCTACAATAATAATCTGTTTACTGTGGAGCAGAGTTCATGTTCCAGCACCAGCTTTAATGACCACTGTCATGAATAAGATAAATGTGGCAGGATCGGAAAAAGGTGTGGCAGGATCGGAAAAAGGTGTGGCAGGATCGGAAAAAGGTGTGGCAGGATCGGAAAAAGGTGTGGCAGGATCGGAAAAAGGTGTGGCAGGATAGGAAAAAGGTGTGGCAGGATAGGAAAAAGGTGTGGCAGGATAGGAAAAAGGTGTGGCATTATAGGAAAAAAATGAAAGACCTTGGTTATAGAACACACAACATCAACATGGCACCACATTAACACCTTGGACTATACCCTGTGGGAGCAGACAGCATCTGTAAGTGGCTCCCTAATATAGTAATACAATGATTTTCTGATAAAATATTGTTCATGTGCTACTACTGTATATTGGTATTGAACAGTGACTTTCTTTTGATAAGCAAGACATGCGTAACACGAAAAGACAATTTCAACTTGGTTACATAAGATACTGTTAACATTTAGTCACAAAAACAATGAAAAGATGAAGGCATCATATCCGGTTTTACAGCATTTATTTAGGATCTCCTTAAAAGTTTGAGAGTTTCCTAACAACAGTACTGGAAACATCTCAAATGCCTGAACATCCAGGCTGCAATCATAATAGGTAATGGGGAATAACAGTATCACGCAAGCACTCAACTCAGTGTCTCACAGACACAAGGTTAGGATGAGACCTGGCACTGCTAACAAACAATGGTTAAAGTTGACTATTCAAATATTCAATAATCTAACTTTTGCTCAACCATGAAATAAAATGCTATTCAAGGTAAATCATTGAAAAAAAAAAAATATATATATATATATATATATATATATACATACATACATACACACACACACGTGTTGGTACATTGAAAAAAGCATAACCAGTAGAAAACATTGACTAAAAGCATCAACTACAATGTAATCCTGCCATAATAGAAGAGCTCACTTTCAATTGATTGAATATTTTGTACAATATTGATCTCACAGAGAAGTTTAATTGTAGAGACGTTATAGGTGTGTTAATGACTGGGCAGCAAACAAAGTCTAACACTGAGGGATTGACTGCCACCAGATAAAGTTATGACAGTACGTGAATGTAATTCAGCCTGCAACTTCAGGGTGTTTTCATTTACTGAGCCTGAGATCATCTATTCCTGTGTATAGGTGTGGCTCTCTCTGTCTGTGTTTATGGTTGTAAGAGCATTTGCGTCTGAGTGTGTGTGTGTATATGTATGCAGGAACACTTCTCTAGTTGTCTGAGTCCAAGTCACTTTCTCCCCCGATGGACCTGAACTCTTCGCTGTCCTCCTCATCCTCACTCAGCTGCACCTGGGACAACACACTGGGACCTCTCCTCCGAGCTGCCTCTTCCTCCTCCTCCTCACTTATGCCGTAGCCCTCTCCATTGCCCATGCTGGAAGTCTGGGTGTGGGTCTGACCCTCATAACTCCCATAACTATGGGGAAGGGGGGAGAGAAAGAGAGGGAAGGGTAAAGTATGGGTTAATAGGGCCCAAGATCCAAACAACGATGCAAATACACCTTGAACTGTATATAATGTGTCGGCCATGGTGTTGTACCTGACATTACTGTCCTCCAGGTGGGTCTCATCCGGCACCTCTTCCCCGTATGACATCATGCTCTCGTCCTGCTCCAGGCCCATGCGGGCCGTCTCATGGTGGGGTCTGGGAGGGGGCGGGGGACGCACCTCCACCTCTCTGTCTGAGTCACTGCCACTCTCTGACAGGTGGATAGCTGGGGCGGGACAGGAGAGGCAACACAGTTAGAACCTCACATTTCAAACACAGTCCCTAGTGTACTCCAGAAATCCTCCAATCATAGGATGTAGATTTTAAAGGGAAAGTTCACCCAAATTACAAAATGACACCTAGGTTTCCTTACCCTGTAAGCAGACTATGGAGAAGGTATGACAGCAATCCATGCTTTGGTTTAGTTTCCTTGCTACTGTTTCCACATGCTAACATTTTAGCATTTGTAGCACAAATCCCATTCAAGTCATGGGACAGATATTAGCATTTTTCATGCATCATGTCCAAATCGTCCGAAAATATCTAAAATTGATTGTGAAGCTAAACAAAGTCACAGATCATTTTATCGGTCCCATGACAAATGCTAAAACGTTAGAAATGTGGAAACAGTGCCAGGGAAACTAAACCAAAGCATGGATTGATGTTATACCTTGTCTATAGACTGCTTACAGGGTAAGGAAACCAATATGTCATTTGGTTTCACCATCTTACTCCATCCTATGACAACCTCCACCCTAGTGTGACTCACAGGAGAACGGGTTATCTCCCTCCTCTTCGCTGGCGTCATCCTCTCCGTCTGACATGAGCAGGTCCTGGTACAGCACGCTGGCCTGGGCTGGCCGACTGGAGCCTTCATCCTCGTCATAATCATCGTCCTCGTGGCCCTGCAGCCTTCTGCGGGGCGGCAGCAGCAGCATCTCCTCTTCATCCTCCTCATCCTCCAGGTCTCCCTCACCATCCTCTGCCTGGGGAACAGGTCATCAACATCAAAATAACTAATTTTCCTGAACTACAGACTGTCTTCAAATCTGCCATGTCTCTCTTTCAAAAACCATCTCTCAAACCCATATTGTTTCTTCATGATCTGAGTCTTACAGGAGCTGGTGTCTTGGGCTTGCCGTCGTCATCCTCCTCCTCGAAGCCCTCGATGTCCACGTCCGACTCCTCCTCTCCTAGCCTTCTATGACGACCCTGGAGACACACAGAGAAGTTAAGCGACACTGAGACAGGAAAATATACTTCTGGGGAAAGACAGAGTGATAACTTGTGAAGCAATGGAGATGCCTGAAAATGTATAATTGGCCAGGCAAACAGAATGCTAGTATGACAGGCAGTCACAATTAGTAGCAAAAGTAACATACAAGCGAAACTGGAACCAAATTAGTTATGGGAAGGAACCATCTTTGTCTTAGGAATGAAAAGCACAAAGGGATCTTAGAATGGCTCCTAGTTAGGAGGAGCATGCACCAGTCAGGATCCACACTGTGGGAATGCAGAGGGAAGAACTGTAAGGGAGGACCAGGTGAATGTGCAAGGAGGAATGGGGGGAATGGGAGGGGAGAGGGAGGAGGGTGGTTAGAAGCCAGGTGACCCCTGGATGAGACAGACGCCCGTTGCACTCCTGAGTGATCTCTCTCCGTACCTGCCCTACCCCCCTCTTCTCTGGAACAGCCATTAGAGATGCCTCAACCTCAGAGAAAAGGCTGGTCTCTCTGTGCAGGCTCACAGAGGCACTGCTGTCAAACACATCAGCAGGCTGCCCCCCCCCCCCCACCCGCCCCCACCACACACACACAGAGAAAGGAAAGAGGGAGAAGAGATAAACACATGTAGGAAGGAGAATATACAGTGCCTTACAAAAGTATTCATCCCCCTTGACGTTTTTCCTATTTTGTTGCATTACAACCTGTAATTAAAATATATTTTTATTTGGATTTCATGTAATGGACATACACAAAATAGTCTAAATTGGTGAAGTGAAATAGAAAGAATTACTTGTTTCAAAAAAAATAAAACGGAAAAGTTGTGCGTGCCTATGTATTCATGGTATGACTTAAAGACTGCTGCACACCAGCGGAACCCATCCAACTTGAAGGATCTGGAGCAGTTTTGCCTTGAAGTATGGGAAAAATCCCAGTGGCTAGATGTGCCAAGCTTATAGAGACATACCCCAAGAGACTTGTCGCTGTAATTGCTGCAAAAGGTGGTTCTACAAAGTATTGACTTTGGGGGGGTGAATAGTTATGCATGCTCAAGTTCTGTTTTTTTGGTCTTCTTTCTTGTTTGTTTCACAAGAAAAAATATTTTGCATCTTCAAAGTCGTAGGCATGTTGTGTAAATCAAATGATACAAACCCCCCAAAAATCCATTTTAATTCCAGGTTGAAAGGCAACAAAATAGGAAAAATGCCAAGGGGGGTGAATACTTTCCCAGGCCACTGTAGAGACTAAGGCATAGATAAACTATAGAAACAGCTACTAAATTGACACATACAAGAGTGCTAAAGAGGAACGACGAGGCAGAGAAAGACTAGAATGTGAAGAGGTATATGTAATATGAAGGGAGAGACTACAGCAGACAGAGGTTAAAAAATAAGTATTTGGAGAAGAGTGGCATTCCCCAACTCTGGAGCAGGTGAGGGCGTGGTGTTGAGGTACTTTATTTGGTGACTCTAAGGTCTTATTGTTAGTATCTGGGCTGTTTCTGGGCCATACATGGGACAGGAACATTGCTACCTGTGGTGTGTAGGTTCCTGGAGTCATGGGGTCCAGGCTATCCAGGTCTGCTGCATCCAGAGCTGCCTCTTTAGCTGTGGAGATGTCCTTCTCCAGCTGGGTCAGGTGCTCATCATACTGGGGAGATATCAAGCAACAGTCAAATTATTAAATTATCCTTGGCAGAGGCAACATAATGAAGCCATAAATATGATTCATCATCTGACAAGGCATAAAGATGTCAATTAATTATACTGAACAAAAATATAAACAACATGGAACAATTTCAAAGATTTGACTGAGTTACAGTTCATATAAGGAAATCAATCAATTGAAATAAATTCATTAGGCCCTAATCTATGGGTTTCACATAACTGGGAATACAGATATGCATCTGTCTGTGACCGAAAAAAAAGTAGGGGCGTGGATCAGAAAACCAGTCAGTATCTGGTGTGACCACCATTAATTTGCCTCATGCAGCGTGCCATCTCCTTCACATTGAGTTGATCAGAATGTAGATTCTGGCCTGTGGAATGTTTCCCACTCCTCTTCAACGGCTGTGCGAAATTGCTGGATATTGGCGGGAACTGGAACACGCTGCCGTACACGTCGATCCTCAGCATCCAAAACATGCTTAATGGAATTGTGTTCAGATCCTTGCGAAATGGGGCCGTGCATTATCATGCTGAAACATGAGGTGATGGCGGCGGATGAATGGCACCACAATGGGCTTCAGGATCTTGTCACGGTATCTCTGTGTATTCAAATCGCCATCGATAAAATGCTGTTGAGTTCGTTGTCTGTATCTTATGCCTGACCATACCACAACCCCACCGCCACTATGGGGCACTCTGTTCACAACGTTGACATCAGCAAACCACTTGCCCACACGACGCCATACACGTGGTCTGCGGTTGAGGCCGGTTGGACGTACTGCCAAATTCTTTAAAACGACATTGGAGGCGGCTTATGGTAGAGAAATGAACATTACATTCTCTGGCAACAGCCCTGGTGGACATTCCTGCGGACAGCATGCCAATTGAACGCTCCCTCAAAACTTGAGACATCTGTGGCATTCAGTTGTGTGACAAAACTGCACATTTTAGGGTGGCCTTTAATTGTCCCCAGCACAAGGTAGCCCTGTGCAATGATCATGATGTTTAATCAGCTTCTTAATATGCCACGCCTAAGAAATGTCCACTAACAGAGATGTAAACAAATACGTGCACAACATTTGAGCGAATTAAGCTTTTTGTGCGCATGGAACATTTCTGGGATCTTTAATTTCATCTTATGAAACATGGGACCAACACTTTACATGTTGCATTTATATTTTTTGTTCAGTGTAGTTTCATTATGACCTTCTCTTGCAGTTCCTCTTTCATACACACACCTCTGCCAGGGTCTGCTTGCATACGTTGACTATCTCCAGGGCCGTATTGGTGTAAGGGCTGTCTGGTCCGTTGTACTTGACACTGTTGGTGTGGACCAGGCTGACGTCAAACAGGAACACATCCCGGTTCTGGTACTTGTGTTTGGATATGTTCTGTTGGACCACAGCACACAGGGAGACTTTTAAATAACACTAATGGTTATATTATACATATGATCATCTACCTGTATATTACAAATATTACCATCAACTACATATAGGTTTGATCCATCTTGGCATCAGAGGGATCCAAAAGGTGTCTTTGTTGTGGTTTTCCTCAAGGCTAAAACTGAAGTCTCCTTCCCATAACTCACCTTGCGGACATTCTCTAGGTCCATGGGTTGGACTATCACTTTGTAGTAATCTGGAACAAACTTCTTGTTGACTGGATGGTGGAACGGCCAAGACTGAAGAGGAGACAGAGGCAGAGTAAGGACAGTTATAACACTATCACACTGTGTGCTTGATTGAACTACTGGCAGAATTGTCAATTTTTTTGTACATTTAAGAGCAAAGAAAAAACTGCTCAGTGAAATGACTTAATTAAGTCACAAAGAAAATACAAATAGCAGATAGTCTCAGTGACATCCGAAGCGCCCGAAAGAAAGCAAACACCCTGATGATTGGGTGGAGCTCCACTCACGTCAGGCACGGCCATCATCTTCTGAGTGACGATGTTGTCCAGGATGAAGGAAAAGGCCACTTGGTCATCATCGTCCAGCAGGGGGTTGATGGCTTTCTCCAGTCTCACCAGCCTGTCTTCCTTCTGCACAGGACAAAGGAATGCACCCGTTTAATTATTAACAAGTACTATTGAAGGCCACTTCCATTGTCTCCCAAGAGTTGCTGAACATTTTCCTTCTACTTCTACACACAGTGGACCAGAAATTGGGCTGTGTCTAAAATGGCACCCATCCAGGAATCCATCAGCGTGAACATTCACACGTACCTCTTTCAGTTTCTCATCACAAAGGTCCAGCATAGTCTGAGCCACCTGGGTTATTGGATGCTTGGCACCTGAATACACCGCAACAATTACAGTCTCAATAAGTTACAGAACAGTCGGTCACAGTAAAATATTAGTCATTCTCTAAGGCTTCAAGTGGTTTAGAGTTGTACCGTTGTATGTCGCGCTGTTCTTGACAATGAGCTCCACGTTCTCTCTGAACTCTTCCCGGGAGGGGTACACACGCTTGCGCACATTCTCCCGTAGCGTCTGCAGATCCATGGGACGAGGGATGATCTTATAGTAGTCCTTTACCACCTTGGCATTGACTGGTGTGTGGAAGGGGTATGTCTGTGACAAGAGGTAAAGACAACCCAATTAGAGAGAAAAAAGTGTGTGTGTATGTGAGAGAGAAACCTATAGTGGTCGGAGGAGTGGGTTGTGTGTGTGTGGGGGTGTGTGTCTTACATTGGGGTGATCCCGCATGTCGTTGATAATACTCTCCAGGACTGAGGACAGGGTGACCATGGGGTCAGTGCGTCTGCGGTGGATGGATTTGTGGGGCCTCTGTGAGAGGATGAAACAAAACAAAAACCACAGAGAGCTAAGGCATAACTATCACAGTGTTAAATATTCTCCAGAGCTCGCTTTAACTGAATAGTCATACGCAACCAATGCAAAATATGGTAACTGGCAACCAGGCTCACATTTAGGTAGTCACAGTGTACGTTGTTCCCAACACGTCTCTTCTTCTTGGGGGGAAGCTGCTGTTTGGGGAACTTCAGCACCAGGGACTTCCTGCGCACCTCATCAGCACTGTGAGAGGAGACAACATGGTCCTTTACACAGCAGCACAAGGTAATATATCCCTAACATTTAGACAGACGTAGAGAGCATAAGAAACACTATAGGAGCTTTTGGTCCGCAAAGAGAGTGAAAAAGACTACTGATATTCAGTCGTGATTTGGAAAGAAATTAGAACTGCCCCCTTCTCCTGTCAGTGTGTGTGTGGTGTGTACCTCTCGATGAGCTGCTTGCCCAGGACGATCTTGGTTCCCTCCACTTTAATGAGTTCCTCATTGTCATTGTGGATGACAGTCTTCTCCAGCTCCTCCTCTTGCTCCTCCGTCATGGCAACCGGGTTGGAGGGCGGAGCATTGGTCTGGTAGTACAGTGGGCAGAACTTGTTGGTTCGCATGTGCCCGATGGCACCGCAAGCTCCGCACTTCAGCTAGGGCAGAGGGGGTAAGAAGAGATGTAGTTAACAACCAGACAAACACTGTACATAACAACGTGGACTGCAAGTCACTGCATCACATCATGCTACCTTCACTGTAGTACACCAAACACTACGTTATCATGCTTATTATAAGCAATATAATATATTGCTAATAAAGAAAAGTGTGAAAAAAGTGAGGAAGGTTTATCTTGAACTAAATTACCCTATTTTCGAGACAGCAGGTCAACAGGAAAACAGACGGCAGGTTATGGAAAAGCAGGTGAGGATAGTCTTGGAGATGAATCATTATGGGCTGGCAAGCTTACTTTTACCTTGAGGTCTGGCCTCTCCTTGATCTTCTTGGCCTTCTTCTCAGGGGGGCTCTTGAACCTGTCCTTCTCCTGGTTCCTCTTCAGCCTCCTCAGCTGCTCCTGGATCCGCCGCCGCTCCTTCCTCATCTCCTCTCTATGTTGCTCGTCAAACAGCGCAAACTTCTTTCTACATTGGCAGAAGGTAGACAAAGACTGTGTGAGGTTGGATACACTACACACAGACCAAACACTCATATTACACACACACACACACACACACACACACACACACACACACACACACACACACACACACACACACACACACACACACACACACACACACACACACACACACACACACACACACACACACAGGAACTTACATGAAGTCGTCGTCCTTGGTGGTTCTGATTCTGGTGTAGGCGTCAATGACGGAGGGTTTGCGGACCGTCTCACAGCGGACATACTCCTTGCCGTCCTCGTCTCTGAAGGTGCGGTAGATTTTGAGGCGCCGTCCCGTGGCGGACGAGTTCAGGCTGGTGACCGAGGACGTGTCGTCATCTTTATGGGAGCCCGTGGACAAAGCACTGGCTGCAGGGACACACAGAGAGAGATTTGACTTGCACACACACTCCAGTAAACACACATGAAAAAATCCTGAAACGCACATGCATACACACGCCACTTACAGAAGCCCTTGCGTGCTTTGCGTCCCTTGTGGTCGCTCTCCTCTCCCATCAGCATCCTCTGCAGCTCCTTCCTCTCCTGCTCCTCCCTCTCTCTGGACAGCTGGGAGCTGGTCTTCTTGTTCTGCAGCATGTTCTCAATGTTCTTCCCCATCTCCTCAAAGTCACTGTCCTCCGCTGAGCTGCTGTCTGTGTCTGTGGACAGGACCTCTGTGGACTCCAATACTCTGGGGAGCAAGTAGAGGGTAGAACATCACATCAACTTACAGCATCCCTATAGGAAATGGGTGGTGAATTATGGTAATCTGGATAAAGGGGGAATGGAGGATGAGATGGCCTCACTTGTTTTGCAAGTCAAAGATCCTCTGGCACTCCTCCTTGTAGCGCTCCTGGTGTTCGGCTACAGAGAAGCGGGACCCGCGGGCAAATTTGCTCATGGGCCCCTCGCCAGAGCGCGCCTGCTCTGTAGACATGGTCCTCACCACATCAATCACCTCCCAACGAGACAGCTTCTTTATCTGAAACGCACATATACACACAGGTTTAACAGATTGATCTGACCTTCATACTTAGGTTGGTGGAAGAAATGAGGGAACTTAAGACATTATTATGTAATATGCTATTACTACGTGATTACCTCCTCCTCTGGAACACCAAACTTGCGCAGCAGCTGCTTGGCGTTTTTTAGTGATAGTCTTCTCAGATCAGCGTCTGTCCCTGTCACAGTCTTCTTAGCAGGTTGTGGCTCCCGGTCATCCTGGGCCTAAACACGACAAATAACAAAATAACCTTTAGCTCAGTAATAAATGATTAAATAATCATCAAAAAACTATTGAATGGAAAATATTTTTGTCAGAAAGGCTATGACTGGAATTATGGCCCCCTGATCTGAATACGGATCTGGCAGAAGTGTTTCAGTGCACAAGCGTAAAAAAAAGAGGAAGTACCTTTTGTTGAGTGGGCTTGTTGGGCACTTTGACGTAGGAGAATCCCTCTCCACAACCTGTGGGGTCGGCCACCCCCATGACCTCCAGCAGACACTTCCCCTTCATGGCAGCGATGAAGGCTCGAGTCGTGTTCCAAGGGGCCGTACGGACCTAGGGTGGACCACAGAGAACACGGGTGAGATCATGTATGATCATCCTTTTTTTCAACATAAAAATCATTGTTTTATGAAAAGGAAGCAGAGTGGAGCTGAACCTCATCATCAATCTTCATCTGGAAATCTTCCTCGTTCTCTTCCTCTGGAGCAAAGAAGGACTTTTCACCATATCCAGCATCCTGGTGGAGAGAGAGAGAGAGAGAGAGAAGTTATGGTATAGTTCACACAGAATACCAATATGACAGATAGGCTCTTTGTTTAGGCACTGTCAGTCTTACCTTCAGTCTCTGCTCTGCCACCAGCATGCTGTAGTAGGCACAGCACTGCTCTGGAGACACCATGGCCCTGATCTCCTCCTCAGTAGGCAGCCTGAAGTCAGGCTTCAGCACCCACCAGTTAGAGTCCATCCCTGGGAACAGGGGGAGGGCAAATTATATTAAATCATATAACAAATATTAACAACGTTATCTTAACTCCACCCTTACTGCCCAACTTGCAGCTTTGTAAGATTAATGGACGCATGTAGCATGAGAATTCCCCCTCGCCAAAGATCTTATACCCTTTGGATATATTTTTTTTCTCCATCAACTGAAGCGTCTTGTAGGCTCAAAAACAGAGGTGTTGCAGGAGCAGAACAACAGATATTAACAAAGGGCCATGAAAACCTCTGGTACCTTACTGATGCTTTCCTCAGACCACACCTTACCTCCACAGTAAACTCCACATCCAGAATATTCTGACATCTCTCTTTCCTGACGCATGTCAGTCAAAAGGCACACCATCTCTGAGCTCACACAGCTAAGCATCAGAGTCACCTCTCTTTCTTACACCTCAACACTTCTCTGAGATCACACGGGAGTAGAAATATCAAAGGGATACTGCGAGATTGAGATTTAGGTTGTTTCTCTACTTACCCAGAGTCAGATGAACTCATGGATACTATTTTTATGTCTCTGTGTGCAGTTTGGGGAAAGTTTAAATCAGCAAACCACAATTGCTGGAAGTCTTCAGTTACAGTAGGCAGCTCCTCTCAAAAGCAGAGAACCTTGACCTAACTACTCCAGAGCTTGGTGGTTGGTCATTTATAGTCTTAGAAACCGTTGGGCAGCGCCAAAGAGACAGATACAATATTGCGATCTCTATACATCTCTATGCGACAACGGGACAGAGAGTGAGGATCTTGTTTCTTATGACTATCAGTAACATTTTGAGAGGAGCTAGCTACTGTACCGGGAGACTTCCAGCAATTGCGCTAAGCTAACAATATGATAACTTCAATAATATCCCAACTGTACGCAGAGTAGTGCTGAGCGATTTGTGCTTTTTGAGGTTGGTTCGGTTTCGGTTCGATTTAAAAAAAATAATCACGGTTTGCCGATTTCATATATATATTTTTTTACTATGCATTATGTGGGTTGAATGCTGTAACAGAATAAAACAATTAATAAAAGTACCACGATGGTAGTGAACACCCATTACTGCTTATCACTTATTAACCATCATTTATTCACATTACTTTAATAAAATATTTGCTTTATTTCATTACTTTATTATTTCATTATCTCATCTCTTTAAGAGCTGCTGCCTATGCTGTCTGACAAAATCACTATAATTAGTAGTTCTTCAAAGTAAATAATGCATACTTTTATGACTACTGAATACCAACTATCAATCACTTAGAACATGTATTTTCAGATAGCTTGGTTAGAGTGTTGGGCCAGTAACCGAAAGGTTGCTAGATCGAATCCCCGAGCTGACAAAGTATAAATCTGTTGTTCTGCCCCTGAACAAGTTAACAGTTCAGCAGTTAACCCACTGTTCCTAGGCTGCCATTGTAAATAAGAATTTGTTCTTAACGGACTTGCCTAGTTAAATAAAAACTATCCCTGATGAGCGCACGTTCCCTCTTCTCTCTGCCTCCGTGTCTGCTCCAAACAGACCAGACAAATAGGTGGACGCGCAATGGATTATGGTCATTGTAGTTAATTACCACGTTTTCTGCACTAAACTATGCAGAATATTGGCCTGTTGGAAACTACAACTCCTTACTACACTGCATAGTTTGGGCTTGATCTGATTTCTCTCTTCAGAAACTGCATATCCAGCTCAGAGAAAAAAACAGAACGAAATGGAATTCAAATAATTGAACCAACGTCAGTCAGTTGTTTAAAACAGAGAAATAGCAGACATTTCGCATAATCACTCAGCACTAGCACAGAGATACAAAAATGGTATCCATCAGTTTGTCTGACTCTGGGTACATAGAAAAATGACCTAAACATTTCGCAGTATCCCTTTAAGAGGAAATCAGGATTGTTTGACAGTTGTGAGTGACAAAGTTGACGAGGCATATTCACATTTCTGCATTACTTATTCATCTTTGTGAGAACAAACAATGAAGGACAGTGCGTCATACTGTACTACTGACAAACACAAGGCTATACAGTAGTATTGGGGTAAGCATAGTCTTGCGTTGCCATTCCTCCAAAATCACATCGCTTGGAGGTCTGAATACTTTTTTATTACAAAAGCGTTTTGAATGGTCTGCTGGCTCCCAGTGGCAAGACTTTGATTGGATGTTACATTTCATGAACCCTCGCCCCACATGCCCGTTGGTGGTACGTGTTATGTTCGTCTGTTTTGCCAGAAGTGTGCTCTATACACAAAATCAACATATATCAACATATTTTGATGGGTTTTAATCTGCAACTCAAGCAATTCTTACGCACTGTTGCACCTACAACACTAGGCATTTGATTTGTTTGACGTGTTGCGTAGCGTCACTGATTGCAAGTCTCCACCCATATTTAGCCATTTTTCTGCCATTAAAACTTCCCCAGGCTTCCCGTTTTAGGGAAGCCTGATTCTCGATAAGGCTAGGGTAAGTAAGGTTAGCTGTTTCTACCTGTACGCTTGAAGTCAGCACAGAGTTTTAGGCGTTTGCGGATGCTGCTTTCTGAATGTGAGGGGAAGGCTTTCTTTATGTCCTCCATACGGATTCTCCTAGGGCGATCTTTACTCTTCCAAAACAACCGATAGATAAACACCTGCACGGAAGAGGAGACATGAGTGTTGGCAAGAATGCATTCTTTAAGTGTGCTTTCTCTTGTGTGACAATGTGTGTGTGTGTGTGTGTGTGTGTGTGTGTGTGTGTGTGTGAGAGAGAGAGTGTGTGGATTTGCAGATGCTGTAATGTGCGCGTGTGCGTGTATGTGTGTATCGCAAGGTATACCTGCAGGAAGTCTCTGATATGGGTGTTGGCTCGTTTGGAGTTGGGTCCAGGGACCTCATAGAGCGGACACTGCTGTCCAACCACAAAGATGTCCACCAGCTCTCTGATGAAGTAGCCCTGCCGTGTACGCAGCACCAGGAAATCTGTCTCTGGCATCTTGTGGAGGTAGATGGGGGCGCGGAAAAGGTTGTTCTCAAAAGCCTAAAAGAAAGAAAGACATGACAGAGCTCTACATTTTTCTGGGTATATCTTTCTGGGTATCAGGCCCATTCAGAGCAAATTATTTTTCAAACATCAATAAATTGTCATGTAAATCACTGTAATGAATGTGGTACTGACCGGGAGCAGCTGCCCGGGGTGCAGGGAGCCCAGGAAGGGAGAGGTGTGGCAGTACACCGTCTCTCCGTACTTACAGTCTGGAGCTCCAGGGTCCTTGCCTGGTTTCTGAGGGGAAACAGCCATGTTTCACGTTTATTCGATTTTAAAGTGCATTTACACATGTTAACAAAACACAACTCATAGACAATAGAGGAAGGAAAATAACCACTGGGGTGGTTCTGTTTTTAGTAAATGCTAATCAATGTTGATGCAAGGGAAATGGTAGTTGAAAGACTAGTGCAGTGACTCACTCTCTTGTAGTAGTTCTTGATCTTGGTTGCCATGCCGACTTGCATGATGAGCGGAGGGTATTCCTCGCTGTACTCTGCCAGAATCAGGTCTCCGTCTTTCCCCGTCAGATCTTGAGCTGTCCGCATGAAGAACATGTCACCGCCACCGGAAGCCTGGCGTTCCTGCTCTCGCATCTATGGGCACAGAAAAATACATTTAACGCAAATCACACACAAACAGGGTTATCAACACACACAGACAGACAGACGCATTCCTGATGACCTGTGTTAAGACAGAGAGAAGGATGGAGGTGGATGAGGTAAGTTCTGGGGCCTCACCTTGGCCTTCTTCTTGATCTGTTTGAGTAGGGGCTGTGCTGCGTGGGGACCTGGCTGGGACAACGTCCCGAACGAGTACTTCTTCAGAGAGGGCCGGTGGAACCCACGCAGCTTCATGGGTCCCATGTGAGTAGGGAAGAACGGCTGCCTCAGCTCCACTGCAGAGATGGAGTGCTGGAGGGAAAGATAGACAGAGAAGGTTACATACAACTACTGTGAACATTCAGTACATAGCTAGGTTTATCCTACGCTATAGTTAAGATTATCCTCTTTAACTGCTGATCAATCTGTAGAGGAAGAGAGCTCACAGGAGAGAATCTAGTGCCCACCTGAATGATGTTGCCACCGAAGGTGCCCCTCAGGCCCTGCTGCTTGGGGTAATAGAACTCATCGTTGGACAGGTTCCATGGGTCCTTCACCTCAGGCTGGGACATGTTCTGTAGGCAGCAGACCAAACAGAAACGGAGTTATTCAGAATGGCATTTAAGATACAGATCTACGTTATGTTCTCTGTTTCAGTCCTGTAGTACCTGTTGAGGCTCCTCCTTTATGACCCCAGTCTTCCCCAGCAGGATGCGACTCTTCTTCAGTGCCGACTCCTTCTTGTTCTCCTTGGACGGGGAGTGGGACGTACGCTCAGACTCCTTCTCATCTGGGATTTCTGCAAGAGGCCAAGTTCAGAGGTTTGTGGATAGATCAAAGCATCCAAAAGGTTACAGACCATCAAGATATTTCATAATATGTTGAAACTGACTGAAAAATGGTGTGCACACAGTTCACTAAGAAAGGGGAATGACCTAAAATGATGTTCTCATCGTTGGGGTCCAGGGTGAGGACAGGGGGTGAGAGCATGCGGTCCATGGCCTGGTCGTCCCAGATGATGTTGTCTTCCCAGCGCCCGTACACCAGCTCCTCATTGTCAATGGGGAAGATGGAGAACCAGGGGGCGTCATCTTCATGAGAGGCTGTGGCGAGACCAATAGGGAATCAGTAGTGATAGATTTACTCTTTAGTGGTACGTTCACCATGTCAACTAACAGAGATAAGTAGGAATATGTTGTAATATCACGTTGTTCATCATTATAACAGTCAATTACACTCGACAACAGATACCATGTAAACTAGCCTCATCGTACCATAATGGTCATGGTGGTGTTTGTCTCTCTTGGAGCCAGAGCCGATGGAGGGGGCTTTGGGCATGGGTGGAGGAGTGGGGGGCACCAGCTGAGAGTTACTCCTACACAGACCTGTAGTGTAGATAGACATCATGAATACCTAGATAACCCAAAGCAGACAAATACACAACAATTATATCAGTTTATATTTGCCACTGTAGTCCTAAAACCCCTGCACGGTTGGGGTTTACACTTTGGTGATGGGATTTCAATGAGGTAGGAATCTCCAGTATGCAGGTCAGTCTGCGTTCATTGGTACTGGAGTGGAGTGGGTGGGTCTCTCACCCTGCTGTGCGTTGTAGGCATTGGCATTACGTGTCATGCTGGAAGGCAGCCACCCTGCCAGACTGGCTCGCTGGGTCTTAGTGCCTTTGTGTTTCACGTCCTCTCCGTTCCAGATGATGTCGTCCTCCCACTGAAGCTGGGTGACCATCAGAAAGAGCTCGTTCTCCAGGGCCTGTTCATCCTTTTCGTCACCACTGCCCTCCTAGACAGAAAAAAACACAAAGAACACGGTAAGTCTTTATAGAATGTTGTCTGTTCTCTTCTAACTAAGAGTTGAAAGAAGGTGTAGCTAGAAAATGGAAGATTGAGAATCAAAAAGGAGCTAAACCCAAAAACCAACTTCTCTGGTTGAAAACGGCCTGTGGCAACGATATTGTTCTTAAACAATTGTACTAGTTGCAACATTTACTAAAAAGTGTAAGAACTATGGTCATAATTTGCAAGATTTAAGGAATCTAGGGTACGTCACAGTTTTCCTTGGGTTGGGTTAAGATTTAAATCCTGCCCAAATGCCCACGGCTGGCAGCACCCAAATAATCATTGATTTGGAACACAGCTGCGACATAACATGAGACAACGAATGAGACGAATATCGTCGGCAATGTTATTTTGAAAGAATGAGACTTGTTTGTTATACACGGCTTGGTTTTTTCCCAACTCCAACATCCTCACATTCGTGTGCTAACTTTAGCATCACAAACACAACTTTCATTAAAGATTCTGATACTCTAGAAAGCAGGAAATGCTCTGAGCTTGGGATTCTTGACCAATCACGTTCACGTTGTTATGCTATGCCGTGCGGTTGCTAAGCCATTCATCACACATACGGTGGCTGTTTGGGATATTTCAAGTAAAGAGGAACACACAACGGTATCGAACATAACACACCCACTTAAAACTCATTGCTTCTAGCATTTCTTAATGAGGATGTGGAAAAGCGAGGCAAAATGAGTGAGTTCAGCCCTAATCCTAAAGCATCAGTGAAGTGTATGGGTTGCCAACCTCTTTGGGAGGTTGTGAAAATGGTGGTGGTGGTTCTGGCCTCTCCTGCTTCTCCTGCTCATCTTCCTCTTCCTCCTTCAGTTTGAAGCCATAGTGGAAACCACTGCCATCCTCAGGGACCCCCATCATGTCGTACCAGAGCTGGGCCGGACCATAGCGCCACTCTGCCACCTTGGGCCTGGACTCTGTCACCTTGTCCCCGTCTCCAGAGGTCTGGGAGAACTTGGACTCTACTGGGGCCATCATGGTGATCTGGGGGAAGGGGAGAGGGACAAGGAATTAATTATTGAAGATGATCTTTTTGAGTAATCTCTTTTGTCCATTTCATTTTCTAAGGAGAGAAAACCCATACAGAATTATACTGCGACTGAATCACATTACTAAACCTTGTAAGCTCTCATAAACAAGCTGTGAAAAATATACAGGTAAATAACCACACAGTTTCACAGGGATTTCAAACACGTTTTCACAGTTCTACATATCTCTGACTAAGAGATTGTTGCACACTGACCTCGTCATCAGACAGGCACTGTTCTGGGGGTGGAGGTGGGGCGTATTCATAGTCCCAGCCAGACTTCTTCTCTGGTCCCTGCTGCTCCATGGGCTCAGCGCCCTCTGGTGGGGGTGTCTCTGGCTGGGGGTCGCGGTGCTTCCTCTTCCTCTTTCTTCGTGCACTCCGCCACACCGACGGCATGTTCTTCCCAGGGCCAAACAGTCGAAGGAACCGCAGCACCTGGATGGGTTCAGAGGAGTGGGTGGATAGATGTTAATTTATGCTCTCTGATATTTGGTGACCTATACAGTGTGTCCAAGGAGGACAGCTCACCCTTCCAGGCCTGAACTCTGGGAAGAGCTGTGTGACACCAGGCAGGGCTTTGGCAGCATCCTTCTGCATGATGCCAGCCAGGGGCAGGCTGAGGCAGGTTGGAGGACCCCCAGGCCCAGAGCCTGTGGAAGGGCGGTCTGTCTCTGACTCAGAATCTGAGGAGCTGCTGAAGTCCACTTTATCTACTAGAGATGAGGGAGCGATGATGGAGGGCAGGATGATCCCGTCTCCTTCATCCCCAACTGTGGAGAAACCAACAATAGCAGACACTGGGGTTAGAGCCCCTCTGACTCAATGAGTGCTAAATTACTAGCATGTATTCTTGACATTAAATACATCAATATCCCTGTATTTCTTTCCAGATTGTGAAGAATCATGCTTGTTCAATATAAGTACAAAGTATCTTTTCACGGGCACTTTTGCCCCTTCCTCATCCAATCCTTACCACTTGCAGCCGTAGCAGAGGAATCCTCTTTCTTGCCACCAGGCGTGGGGAGACTTGGAGGAGGTGGAGGGGGCATAAGCTTGGCATCAATATCCTCACAATCCGCATCATAGTCATCCTCATCATCTGAGACAGAGAGAAAAAGTGTCCAGTTATCGTCCATGCAAAGTCTCTGATACAGAAGGTGGAAATTAAATACCATGCATTTATCTGTTCTGGTAAACTAGGGTACATGCACTCCTAGATGGCTGTGTACAGTATATACATATACATATTTGGGGTTGCATGGGTATTACTGCACCTGTTCTCCTGGTAGGCTGCAGGCTGCCCATGGCCTGATGATACTTCTTAGTCTCATCTTCAGCCACCTCGTTGATGTCAGAATAATCAACTGCATCGGCATCGTTCTTCACCCATCCTGCATAAGAAAAAGGACATGAAACCGTCACTCATTTATCACAGTATTTACAGACACACAACTTACAAACACAACTAAGGAGCATATTGACTGTCATGTTGAGCCAGTTAAATAACAGTTCCCAGCCACGGTACTACCCCACCCACAGCCTTACTTCATGCCCTTCCTCTTACCCTCTGCATTTGTGCCATCTGTGTCTCCATCCTCGTCAGGATCGTCCTCCTCACTGGCTGTGATCTCTGTGATGAGGTTGCCCAGGCCCAGAGAGCCCAGGCCAGCCAGGTGCTTCTTGGACTCCTGGGGTGTGGAAGGAAATAGCATTGTCAAACAAACATCGCATTTGATATGCCAAAGTGTATTGGAATATACCAGGTGTGAAAATGTCTGTTGTCTTTATAAGTAACATTGCACCAAAGACATAGTGGACAAGTGATCAACATAACACAAAACCCATATTCAGCAAATGTACATCTCAGTCCTGTTGTTAGGCATACTTTAGTGTGTGTTCAAAACAGTTGTGTTTATTTCCACACGATGCAGAATGCTTTATTCTTTTAACAAAATATAGTCACTCACAGTGTCCAGCACACTGTCTCCCTCCAGCTGACCATCTTCATTGATGTTCCCGAAGAGAAAGCCAGTGAGAGAGAAGGGGCGGTCTTGGTCTTCATCGCTGTCTGAGTCTGACATCCTGAGAGAGAAATGAATGTCAATGTGAGATTTATCTATTCTCTCTTGTTTATATAGTCCTCACAGTAGATGAAATGCAGTTAACTGAACAAAAGTGAAACTAGACATTTTAAAATACCAATCCTGTTTTTGTGACAAAGGGGTGGCAAACCCACCCATGATAATCAAAACAAACGTGATGGAATGACAAACTAAATGAATAGGTATGTTGAAGGTTTGATCTTATTAACTTGCGTTACTTTTACACAGTTAGGAAGGCCAGTTGTCCTCGGATTAAGGCCAGTTTGATAATATCCTCGTACCCAATTTGCCGCTAGCTTGGCAAATTAACGTTAGTACCCTATGCGACCTCCGTTCACTACGCCAGTATCCACACGCGGTAAAAGGGTGGGTACCTCACCGACCCGTTATTTCGAAAGAAAATATATGGGTTTCATTGTTTTCAAATGTAGTCGATGCAGACACCAACCAACATTGAGCAATGCGCGTGCGCATAGTTCATTTCCGCTCCATGAAGGATGGCAAGTGACGGATCGCCCTCCCGCTTTTTTGTTGCTTTTTTTTTAACCGTTGACGCGTACTTTTGTCGCCACCTACAGGATAGTGTATTCCATGCGCAATTTTTCATTATTTTTGCACAAAGCCGTTCAATGCAACCACAGACTGTGTGAAAGTGCAGTAGCACACTGGCACAGTAGCACACTGGCCACGTGATGTTACCTCAACAACAAGACTAGTGTTGTTTAATACGTGATGTAACAAGTTGGTGTTTGTTACCTGATGTGACCTGACCTGACTCCTAGCCCTTCTTAGGCCTTAAGTAACCAAGCTCACTGGTCTGAGAATGTCAGTGAACACCCATGGCTTGGGTTGTCTCTGCCTTTATGACATAAGTGTCTTGCTACATTTATCATGTTCACCCAAAGAATTAGGTGTTAGCAGTGTTGGGGAGTAGTGAACTAGATTAACATAGTTCAAATAGTCATTTAACTACATTTTGCAGTAGCTTGGTTATAGTTTAACTAAATTCAAATCTTGGTAGTGTTTTCAGTAGGTGAATAACTTTTTTTTTGCCATGTAGTGGTGTAGCTAACTACTAGAACTACACACTACTCTTTTTGCAAAAATAAAATAAAGGTGAAGTAGGCAATAATGTCCTTTCTTTTTTGGCATCAGACCTGCCTAATTCTCACTTGAAACATTGATTTTGTGTTTAATAAGCTAAATTACTAATTCTGTTAACATATTACACCAAAGTGATATTTTCTTGCAATTTGTCATCTATGACATTTCAGATTTAAATATGATAATTTTTGAAGAAGTAGTTTGGATGTAGTGAACTCCTTTTTCAAAGTACATTTAGTTAATTAAACAATATTTTCCTTAAGGGTAGCTTAACTTCTTTCAGAGTGAAGTAATTGGTAGCTTGGTAAACTACATTTTCATAGTAGCTCCACCAACACTGGAAATTAGAATATAGTCATTTAATAGATATATATAGTCATTCTATGTTCCCACCCATTGAAATATAATTAATTATATGGTTCCCACTACACATCTATGTGCCCACCACCAGGTCAAGAGCCCAGTCATCCATGCTTCAGCACAGGCCATGCATTTACATTTTAGCAGACGCTCTTATCAGTAGAGCGACTTACAGTAGTGAGTGCATATATTTTCATACTGGTCCCTCATGGGAATCAAACCCACAACCCAGGCTTCGCAAGCACCATGCTCTACCAACTGAACTACACAGGAGCTACACCAAGCACAGTGACAATGAAATGTTTGTGTACAGTGGTGTCACAGCAAAGTATGATGTAAGAGTGTTCAATGTGAATGCTGCAGCTGCTCTCTCTGTCCTTTGTTGTGGTATGTGAACAAACTGTAAAACCAAATCTAGGCGCTTGTCTCAGAGTATATTGAAAGTGTTTTTTTTTTTGGGGGGGGGGGGGGTGACTTCCCCTCACTGGCTCTGTCAATGGAGGTGTTGAATATTCCTCATGTTTATACAAGCATACAGTCTAATATTTAATCCGTTTTTGTGCTGAGGTCTTCATCATTCAATAGTGCCTCAAATATACAATGGAAGACATGTACAAAGTTGAGAAACACAAATGTAAACTTTTGAATTTATTTGGCATGACTGATATTTTCAACAGAATTGTTATTCAAGTGGGTTGCAGTTAAAATGACTTTTTAACACACAAATCAAAAACCACATACCACCATACACTCCTTCAAGGCCAAGTCATCCCTTTCAGCTAAAGGAGATTAAAAAAGGCCGAACTTGAGTTTTCAGCAATTTTAGGCTGTGTGCAGCAGGGCAAGTCTGGGGAATACCAAATATATGGTTTGGGTTCACTGTACCACACAGGACCCAGCCTTTCAGTGATTTGTAAGTATAGCAGAGAAACTCCCCCAAAAATGTTTACTTAGGTGATGTTTCCTTGATGCCTGCTCTGACGACACAATAGATTGAAGAAATTAGTTGCCCATTCTTTTACATTGCCGTAATTATATAAGCATAAAAATCTAATTTTAAGAAATTGTTATCAAAGTAATTTGTAACGGTAATGCATGTGTTACGACATAATCATTTATCTAAAATATTATGTATTGTAAAGTACACACAGACTTCTCATTGTAAAAAAGGGTTAAATCAAAATATATAATCAAGTCGAGTGTTTACACATAATAGGTAAAGACCACTTACATCTGGAATTTAATGGATTATAAAATATCCAATGCCAAATGTCTTTTGGATCATAAATACCAAACCAAGCATCTTTAGTCTGCAGTACAGAATGGCATTGAGCTGCAAAGATACAAGGGAATATGTATGGCGTATTAAAAAAAAGTTAACAAAATTGCACTTCTTAATTTAACCTTTATCACCTGTTATACATGTCATGGCAGGTTAAATGTTAAGAAACCTATGACATTCCACCAGAACCCATTTATTATCGGGTAGTGGTGGGGGGCAATCCATCTGTTTGAGAAGACAAAGACTTCCACACAGAGGAAGTGCAACTTTAGTTCTCAAGTGCTAGACTCTGTAGGTTTCCACCACATGTATCGTCCAGTCAGCAGATTTACTATGACTTATAAAACAGGTGTCCATCAAATGCAATACTTTATATTCAATTCAACCAGCTGACCCTGTGGCCCTTAAGGACATAAGGTGCACAGACCCCATATGACATCACCAAAGGCACGAGGCAAACGACAGAACTAGTCATACCAATAATAACCATCAGGCACTGAAAGAATCCTGCTAGAGTGGTTTGGATAAAATATGTAGTCACGCACCTCAGGTAGGCATCTGCCCTGCAGCAGAGGCATTTAACCTTTCCACAACATTAGTAACTGTTAGGGTTGCAGCTCCTGTTGCAGTATTAGTCATACATACTTGCCATTACACCTAGATAAGTTAACACAGTTAGCCACAAATGAGTAGCATCACTGCTGACATCTGGTACCTTCAAAACACATACGTACCTACATGAGGGAGGTAACGCTAAACAGTACAGGATTTTTATGTCATCCTAATGTGTAGCATTAATCAGCACATAGATTTCTGTGACAATATAACATGGAATGTATTTGCCTTGTGGTTTCTGTTTGACTTCAGACAAAAAAAAGAAAGTTTATTACACATAAGCAGGTAAGCAGACAAAAGTTTGACTTTTGGGGGAGGGGTCTCAATAATCACTCATAAAATTATTGCTTCCCAACTTCTTCCAACAACAGCGATACAAATGGAAGATTCATCTTTGGGATCTGTTTACCTAGCAGACATAGACATCCAAATCTGTATTCAATCTGAGACAATCAGGACTTTGTTTTAACAAGAAAGCATTGTGTGCAATGGCAAGCTCATGGCTTTACAGAGTAAGAGAGAGAGGAGTGTGAGTAACTGAAAGAGCAATAGGAGAAAGACTAATCTAATCAGTGTGCCTGTGTTTGGGGTAACAGTGTCATACATACACCCACCCTTGCTTGTCTCATTCCAGTAAGGCTAGTTCAGCAGATGTCCTGCAACCACGGGTTATGAGCCACGTTAGATGCAAACTGTATATCTTATTGACAGCTCTAATGGCACAGGGGATGAACAAAATGTTTAACATGGTAGATATTGATTGACACAAAATTCCTGTAATTCACATCAGATGAAAACAAGGGCAAAGTTAACAGAAAAAATCCAACACATAAGACTGGCCTGATGAAGGAGAAAAGCAAAGCAGATGTAATCTTCTTAAACATGTAGCTGTAACATGACACTTAAGGCAGCTGAGAAGACCATTGAAATCCCTTGGCATCTTCATTTTGGTTTTTGATTTCAGAGGTACAAAAAAAATCCATAGGAGGTTGATGGCATCAATTAAAACCATATCTTAGTTGAGAGGACCTCTTGACAATCAATTAATATAGAAGCCAGGCAAAGCGAACATTGGTGAGGGTTAGAACGTGGAAGGCCTATTGGGAGCCAAAATGGCCTAGCCAATCATTTGAGTCTCTTCCCCCAGTCCCCCTGCAGTCTAGGCACAAAGTTATAACAGAACACACTTCTTGTCATTCTTCTTGGTAACGGGGTAGAGCACAGCTCGCACAGCCTCTGCGAACACCTCCCTCACGCCTTCCTGCATCAGAGCTGAGCACTCCAGGTATTTGACAGCACCAATCTGCTTGGCTAAGGCATTGCCCTGCTGTTGGGTGGTGGGGGTCAGGCCGTGCTCCTTCAACTTCTTTACCGCCTCCGTATCTCCACGCAGATCCTGCTTGGTGCCCACCAGCAGCACTGGAACTCCGGGGCAGTGGTGGGATACCTCTGGGTGCCACTTGTGCCGTACGTTGGCATGGGAGGAGGGGCTGCCGATGGAGAAGCAGATGATGAAGACGTTGGTCTGGGGGTAGGAGAGGGTGCGCAGTCGGTCGTATTCCTCCTGGCCTGCCGTGTCCCACAGGTTGAGGCTGATGGCGCGGCCGTCCACACTTATCTGGGCGCTGTAGTTGTCGAACACGGTGGGGATGTACTCCTCTGGGAAGGCGTTGGTCGTGTAGGAGATGAGCAGGCAAGTCTTACCCACAGCGCCATCACCCACCACCACACACTTTATGGTCTGCATGCTTCCCTCAGCCACACTGGCGACTAGGGTGCCTGAAACAAGGGGCAATGAGAGTGAGTCAAGAAAGGGAAGAAATATGACCATAAGTTCTGACAGTGAACTCAGAGGATAAAACAAAGTGTTTTTCAACACTTATTTTCAATGTGGTCCTCAATGTCAAGAGGCAGATATGGTTTACCAACACACAGTAAGATAAAAAATACATAACTAGAACATTCGCAAGAATATAGGTAAATGCATGCAACAAATATGATAGCCAAATATTAACGTTACCTTGCTAAAGTTACTTGCTCAGCTAGCTACTTCGTTAGCAAACAAGATAGCTAGTTCACTTTATTTCTCGTTAGTTAGAAGAAAGTTATACTATTTACTTTGCGAGTTAAGTAGACAAACACAATAGTATAATTGAATGAAATTAAAATGGTTATGTCCAGGAAGGACAGCCGACTGTTTTAGCTAGCTATCCGGCAGGAAAACCAGATAGCAAGCTAGTTGGCTCAAAGTTATCTAACTAGCCACCTAGCACGCGCTTGTTTCCGTAGCTAGATAACGTTAGCTAGCTATGAACTTTAGCTAGCGTTAGCCACACGCTAAACTAAACGCTAGGTTGTAAAGTTGGCCGAGAATAAGAATAACTTGTTGGAAAGACAATCTGTAACCAGGCTAAATTAAGAACACAACTCACGATGAATTTAGTAGGGAAGTTGAAATGTTCCATTAACTGAGCTGAAAGTCAGGTTATTTTGATAAATTACCCCACCACTTCTTGTCTCGCGCCCTCCTCCTTTCGTTGTTGTAACAAGTATTTCATCCGGGGATTCTTGCCCAAATTGTATTGTGTTCTGGTTGTTGTAGTAGCTAGCTGCTACAGTACAGTCTGTGTACAGTGGAGGAGTCAGTTATTTAACAAAAGCCACACAGATAACATACCAAATTACATTCTCGAAGTTGTATTGTTTTGTGTAGAGTTGGAACTAGCATGAACACAAGGTACGAAATATAGAAACTTTCAATGCATTTTCAATTAATCAAGTCACCTACAAGCACACTTCTCTGTTCATCCCCTCATCCATTCACTCCATATTCAAGCATCTTGTTGAATATACCACCTCATCCATCATTTTTCCTTTATTTTGGAACATTTTATTATTACAGGTAAATTCACCAGACCCATTGGGTGTTCTTTTATTACATACCTCATAATATTAATCACACTTTCAGTAGTAAATCATTATAAAAATAGATGCATCTATTAAATTAGCTGAATAAAAAAACAGCATACAGATAGTGATGAGCAAACATTTCCAATTATTTCATTACCTTGAATAATAGTTCTGGCATAGTAATATAATATTCTACTTTCAAACTTTCACCACAGTTCTCACCTCAGTTCAACATAATTTAGGGTAGCCTACTCAGCTAAAGCCAAGGAAGTGTGATATTACAAATACTTGTAATTTTCTTGAATCCTAATTAGAATCTGTTCATATTAGATCTGAGGGTTTTTATGTACGTCTGGGTCACAGACTGAGTGAGTGTGGGCGGCCTCACTTCCACATGGATAGTGGAGTTGGGAGCTTCGACCTGGGGCCAGGCAGCTTTTTAACTGGGGTTTTTGGTACTGTGGACCGGCTGCTCCTGTCCTTATTCACAGCCGCAGCAGCAATGACAGCACAGTGTATGACCTTGGCACTGGTGGTCACAGAGCTCTGAAGGGCACGGCAGGGTATAGAGGTATGACAGTCAGGGTGCAGGGGCAGCCGCTTGGACACACACAGAGCTGACTCCATCACTGGCTACACTTTGACTTCCATCTCCCACCACTTTAGCTTCGTTTTTATCTGCTTCTTCTCCTCTGCCTTTTCCCTCTCATTATAATTTGCCATCTTCCTCTCCATGTCCTTCTCTTTCTCATTGACCTTCTACCTCTTTCCCTCTTTTCTTCTCATCCTTATGCTTTACCTTCTCTTTCCCTCTCCCCTCTCACTCCCTCCCATGATTTCTCCCTCTCCTTCTCTAACCATCTCTCTTTCCTGCTCTTTTATCTTCTCCTTCGGTTTGTCTTTTTCTAGTAGTCAACGAAGTGGATTCTTTTTTTTGTCTGCTCATTCAGAGAAATAATTTTCTCCCTAACAATCACTTCCTGTCTGACCTCAGTATAATCTCTGGAGGTGGATGGAGTTGGGGAACGCATTGAGTCCCTGAGAGGGAGAAGTGAGGACCATGTGGAGGTTGCCTCTGACCTGCCCTGCATTTTGGGGATGGCAGAGGCTGTGGAAGTGGGGATGGCAGAGGCAGCAGAGGAAAGGGTGGAAGTGGGGCTAGCAGAGGGTGTGGACGCCCTGCTCCTGGGCAGAGTTTTTCTCTGCAGCCCAGAAGCTGGTGTACACAACTTATTGCTTGCATGTTATCCTCCTGGATCTGGGGTGCTGCCGCTCTGTGGACCTGGGGTGCTGCCGCTCTGTGGACCTGGGGTGCTGCCGCTCTGTGGACCTGGGGTGCTGCCGCTCTGTGGACCTGGGATGCTGCCACTCTGTCCTGCTCCTGCTTGTCCCTCAACTGTGAGCAGCAGTGGGCACTCTCCCGAGGCAACTGTGGGCTGTCCACCGGAGGTGTGGTCTCCTGGGCAGGCTGGGCTGGCATACTGTTGATGGGGTCAGAGGGGGGAGCAGCCACAGTCTGCTGAGGCTTTGTCTGGGGTGGTGGACCCATCTCCAGTGATGAACAGGTGGCTATGGAGCGACGTCTCCCTGTCCTGTCCCGGTCCCTCTCCATCCTCCCCCCTCTGCTCGCTTCTGTTCCTGAAGCTCCACTGAAACACAAACGGAAGTGTAATCAAATTAGAATAATAATTTAGGGCAAATAAAAGTACATCGATGGAGGTCTTGCCAACCAGCACACATGCATTATTGTAGCAAAATAATATTAATTCATATTACTGGGAGAAGTGAAAATATGGTTGAACTCAAACAGATGCTGCTTAGTTGCTGACTTCTAAAGATGTCTGAAAGCGAACGTTGAAGGAGTAAAAGATGCTGCAGGCCTCCTCCAGCTTGAACGTGACATCATCCTCACAGAAGAAGTCCATCAGGTCCTGTTGGGCCTGCAGTAGAGCTTCCACCTCTGCCTCCTCCAGTCTCCCCTCAGTGCTCTAACAACAGACCCCAACAGAAGTCTTGCAAACTACCTTTCATAACTTACGATTGTTAGTCCAAATTCCAATCAAATTACTTACAATATAAAGTAATTTCTGAAACATTGAAATGGCAGTCTTGCGGCCTTATTTTGAGATATTATAAATTATTTCACAGGAAGCACTTACCTACAGAAAGGATTTGATTTGCTGTTGGAGAGCAGATTCAGTCTGAATTCTCATCTCTAGTGCAGTTAGTCTGCTGTGCAGCTGAGACAGATGCCCATGCACCACATCCACAGACAGTCTGATGGGTGAGAGAGAACCGCAAGAGGTGAGATTAGTCTGTAAAGGGACCTAACATTGTCATTAACAATGGACTGAATGAGTGAATGAAAGAATGAGTGAATTAATCGATGGCTCAATAAACCAACCAATCAACATAATTAATTACTTTACATCTGTTTTTGAGCTGGGTAAACCCCTCAAACATGCAAAAACTGTTACAGTCGTGGCCAAAAATATTGGCACCCTTGCACGTTTTTAAAATAATGCACAATTTCTTCCAGAAAACTGTTGAAATAAAAAAAACATTTTGGTATCCATGTATGTCTTTGGTTTTCAGTTGAACAAAACAAAAAAATTGTAAAAATATACCAAATATTGGCATATTACACAAAGAAATTCTAAAACGGCACGGACAATGTTATTGGCACCTTCTAGAAGTAGTTTGAAATAATTAGATTTCAAGCAGGTGATGCTCCTTTACTTTGGAATTGAACTCACATATGGTGAGTTGCAGGTGCCTACAATATATAAATAACTAATTCAACCAGCTTTAACAGAGGAAAGGACTCATTCTCCTGTTTTGTGTCACTATGTGTGCCGCAATGAGCATGGAGAAAATAATTATATGAGGTCAGACAAGATTGTAGCCAAGCATGGACAATCTCAAGGCTACAAGTCCATCTATAGAGACCGTGATGTTCCTGTTTCCACCGTACGTAATGTTATCAAGAAGTTTAAGGCCCATGGCACTGTAACCAACCTCCTTGGACGTGGCAGCAAGAGAAAACTTGATGGAAGATTGTAGTAAAGGATTGTTTGAATGGTGGAGAAAGCACCTCGATCAACTGCCACATAGATTCAAACTGACCTTCAGACACAAGTTACGACAGTTAACTCGCACCATCCATCACCAACTCAATGAATGGGGGTTATATGGTAGGACACCCAGGAGGACCCCACTGCTGAGAGAGAGAGACTTAAGAAAGCCCGACTGCAATTTGCTAAAACACATCTGAACATGTCAAAATCCTTCTGGGAGAATGTCATGTGGACAGGTGAGACCAAATTAGAGATTTTTGGTAAAGCACACCATCTCTATGTTTACAGAAAACAAAATGAAGCCTTCAACGAAAAGAACACCTTCCCTACAGTCAAAAGCCAGCTGGCTAATCTTTTGAATACAGTGTAGCAACAACATAACATTAGCTAGCTAGATAAGGTTAGCATGCTAGCTAGCTACACTGACAGCTGTCAGTGCCCTACTTCTTGTTATTTCTCCACTCCATGTGGAAATCTCCACAACATTCCAAACCCCAATTCGCGAATATGTATTAGCAGCCTGCATCATTCTTTGGACGTGGAACCTAAACGAGAAATTACGCTATAGGACAGGAATTACGCTGAACTAGGGCCTGCATTGCCCTCTGGTGTGGGTCTCTGAAGCTAAATTCCAACAACTCATGACTTATGCCATGTTAAAATGACATCGGAGTGAGAATGATTAAGAAAATCAATGGGGGCCCGCTGGAGGTCAGGGCTCCTGGGCGCGTCCCCTGCGTGCCCAGTCAGCATTCGGCCATGATTACTACAAGTTAAGATAGCTGGCTAGACTAACTACCAATCAAAGATTTGACATGGCTAATTTTCAGCTAATTGAGTGACTGACATAATGAGAGAAATTGCTGATGCACAACCAAATTTCGAAATTGCACCTGGTGTTTTTTACTTTTCTTACTCTCAATAATAAGTTGAGACCCAAACTGAGTTTTGGGAGGGTTAGTGGGCCTAACCGACTGCTTATGTCGCATATGCCTGAAAGAGTGTTTTAACATCCATTTGTGAAGTATTTAGCAGATTTTTACCATGACCACATAATGCAACAGGTTCATGTCTGGTTGGTTGGCTTTGGTGTCAGCGAGTTTGAGCAGAGAGGCGATGCGGAACCCAGCAGCATTACCCGTGTAACCTCCCTGTTGATGAAGGTCAGAAGGTGTGACACGATCAGATCATTCCCTCCCACTTTCACTCATTCATACTCATGCACTCAACACATTTGGAAAGAAGAGAGAATAATGATTTTCAATATCTGGCTCCATTGGCTGTCTAGGTGCCAGATGACTGCTACTCCTGGCATTCATGTAGTTTCCTGCCCTCGGGACCAGCCGTAGGATGGAGTGCAACTCTGGGCAGCTCAAAAGCTATAAGAAAGAGTGAAAGAGAGTAATGTCACTGAGATCAAATCAACAGGCAAGTCAAATAAATCTTCTAAGAAAGTTCAGGAATCTGAGAAAAACAATCGCAATCACTCTGGCTCACCTGTGGCTGCAGACACCATGCAGCATGCTGAAACACACAGTGAAGACCAGCCACCAAAAAAAAATGTAATCACCTGGGCACCTCCACTAGTAGGAGCATGAAGAGGTCAGAATCTTCAAGATGGTTATGCTCCGCCCGGTATGCCCTCAGACGTCTCTCCTACAGAACAGGACACATGAGTCAGTACTCTGTAGGACAGAAAACCATGTAGACATAAAGACCTCTAAATACAGACAGATGATATGAAGAGACAGACAGAAATCCACTGTACCTCCTCAGTCTCATGCAGCATTTTGCACAGTTCACTGAGCATGTCACTCCCATAATGCTGCCCAGCCCCCTGTCTTCCACTATCTCCCTCACTGCATTATGAAGACATGAGACAACAGCCATGAGCTATAATGAGATATAGCATGGGTCATACCTCTGTCTCTAATGTTTGTTTGGCCAGGGACATGTTACATGGCAGTGATTAAATTAAAAAAATTGTCTGATAGTGACATTATTTTGCAAGCCTGATGAAAGTGGGCTTAAAATATGTTTCCCACCTCTTGCACTGCTGGAGGAAAATCCCTTCTTTCATACTGTGCTTACCTGTAGGCATCACGAGAAGTCAGACATACAGAAACAGAGAATAACAGTCAGAACAACAATCAACATTGTTGCTTGATCCTGAAACACCTCTATTATTCCCCAAATGCTGTCCCTTTTCATAAATTGAGCCCCTTTTTTATCCTCCCTTTCTTACATGTCACTGTCCTTCCTTTCCTCACTTTCATACCCTTGTTATTTCACTCTGATTCCTTAAGATGTCATCCTATGGCTGTTTATGTGCTATATAGCGTCTTGAATAGATTCAGAGATGGTATGAACAACTAAAACAACATATTGCAGTGTATTTTTAGCATATCTCATGAGGTAATTACATTTAAATTGATTAAAGGTCTATTTTGTGCAATTTTACAGCTGGGCAGGACCCTGTCCCACTATTCAAACCCCATTCAGGGGAAATGTGACAGTACTACCAATCAGATTTTCATAAAATATAAAAGCTGTTTACATGAATGGTTATTATATTTCAAAGCAATAACAAATATTAATTTTAACACCAAAAGCTAGATTGTTGAATTATAATTGGCAGAATGACAGCCTTATCATTCTAGAGCAATGTTTAATAGTATGGCAGTTTTTCATGGTTTTCAATGGGTCACCTCATCTAAGAAACCTGACCACACACACTAAAATGATGTTACACTAACCAAAACAATTTTTGTCATTCAAAGAACACATTCAGCAACAACCCAATAACATCTGTTGTGATTAGGTTGCCAAATTACCATAGTACAGTAGCCTACCCTCAAACACAAAATGTTCTACTACATCTGATGTTCCACTAATGCTGACTTTACCCTAAATGCCATGCCAATATACACTACATATACAAAAGTACGTGGACACCCCTTCAAATTAGTGGATTTGGCTATTTCAGCCTCCCCCGTTGCTGAAAGGTGTATAATATCGAGCACATAGCCATGCAATCTCTAGAGACAAACATTGGAAGTAGAATGGCCTTATTGAAGAGATCAGTGACTTTCAACGTGGCACCATCATAGGATGCCACCTTTCCAACAAGTCAGTTTGTCAAAGTCAGTTCGCTGCCCCGGTCAATTGTAAGTGCTGTTATAGTCAAGTGGAAACATCTAGGTGCAACGACTTAGCACGACGTAGTAGCCCACATGATGTGGTAGGCCACACAAGCTCACAGAATGGGACCACCGAGTGCTGAAGCATGTAGCGCATAAAAATCGTCTGTCCTCGGTTGCAAAACTCACTACCGAGTTCCAAACTGCCTCTGGAAGCAACGTCAGAACAAGAACTGTTCGTCAGTAGCTTCATGAAATGGGTTTTCATGGCCGAGCAGCTGCACACAGCCACACACAAGCCATTCGTCGGCTGGAGTGGTGTAAAGCTCGCCGCCATTGGACTCTGGAGCAGAAGAAATGCGATCTCTTGAGTGATGAATCACCCTTCACCATCTGGCAGTCCGCAGGACGAATCTGGGTTTGGTGGATGCCATGAGAATGCTACCTGCCCCAATGCCTGTGCCAACTGTAAAGTTTGGAGGAGGAGGAATAATGGTCTGGGGATGTTTTTCATGGCTTAGGCTAGGCCCCTTAGTTCCAGTGAAGGGAAATCTTAAAGCTACAGCATACAATGACATTCTAGACGATTCTGTGCTTCTAACTTTGTGGCAACAGTTTGGGGAAGGCCCTTTCCTGTTTCAGCATGACAACGCCCCAATGCACAAAGCGAGGTCCCTACAGAAGTGGTTTGTCGAGATCGGTGTGGAAGAACTTGGCTGGCCTACACAGAGCCCTGACCTCAACCCCATTGAACACCTTTGATATTAATTGGAACGCCAACTGTGGGCCTTAAAGCCCAACACCAGCTCCCAACCACTCTTGTGGCTGAATGTAAACAAGTCCCCGCAGCAATGTTGCAACATCTAGTGGAAAGCCTTCCCAGGAGAGTGGAGGCTGTTATGGCAGGAGGGGGGGGGGGGGGGGGGGCAAGTCCCTTTTAATGCCCATGATTTTGGAATGAGATGTTCGACAAGCAGGTGTCCACATACTTTTGGTAATGTAGTGCATTCTCATAACACTCACCATAGCAAATATATTGTCAATATATCGCTAAGCACCTGATATCACAATCCCCATTTAATTAACTAACATTGTTCAATCTATAGCCAAATTTATAATAGAGCAATTCAATTTATGGTTTGGCACCAAGGTAAAATTAGTTTAATATTGGATATTTGGTTTTCTCTCTTCAATAGTTATTGAACCAAGAATGCCATGACTATGAAAATTGTATATTCTGAATCAGGGGTGGAAGGAAAACATTCCAGACGTTTTTGTGTGAAAATAAATAAATACAACTTCTGATTTCAATCTTCAAGAAGTCTTAAACAGTATGCCGTGACTATGAAAATGTTTTGTTGAAATTTAGATTATTCTATAATCAAATCTCAACAACACAAAAAGTGTGAATTTTTCTCCCTTCTCCATTGATTCAGAATATATAATTTTCACAGTTATGGCAGGCTTTGTTTTACCCTTTACACTCGTGGGGATTGGCTAATTTGGATAGTGCTACATGTAAATGTTTCTTACAGAATAAATATGAAAAGCATATTCCTAAACCATGATAGCAATTTAAGGGGAACAATTTGGAGAAAATTTAAAAATGATTAGACCAAAGATGAGTACACAACACCTGACAAGACTAAATCCAAACATTACACCGTTTTTTTATGTGCATTATACATTTACTGTACTTTTTTTGCAGCGTTTGTTAATAATGAAATCTGAAAATACTCTGGATACATTCAGTATCATGATAAGACTATTCCTGGGAAATGTGGGGGTACGTGCAACATGAGACAAATAAATTATTAGGGTTTAAGTGAGAGAACTAACTAGTGTCTCGAAGTGGCCACCACCTCTCCAAAGTGTGCAGAGTTCCTAAGCAATTTAAATGCACTTTTATGACTCAAAGAAGAGTCTTCAACTATAAGCTACTTTTGGAGCTCTCCTAGCTGTGCCGTCGAAGAACTAGAGCAAGCACACTTGTAGAACCATGCATCCCCACAATCACACAATTACTATTACACACAATTCAACCATTATTGGGTTCAAATACCCATTTAGATTTGTGAACAGCCATCCACAATCCGTAAGGCACAAATAACTAAATGAGAGAGGAGCAGTGTGATTCACATCAATGCACTATGTAGATATCAATAATAAATTATATCGGTATCGCCGTAGACTACACCACTACTGGTGTGATACAAATTTGCATTTCGTCTTTATAATAAGTTTAGGAAACAACATGTGATATTGATCTGATGGTCTAAGATATTGGTCGCTCCCATGGGGGACCCAGGTTCATATCACATAAGATGGCAAGATGCAGTAGATGATATAGAGTACAGTATATACATATACATAAGAGATGTGTAATGTAGGGTATGTAAACATTATATTAGGTGGCATTGTTTAAAGTGGCTGGTGGTACATTTTTACATAATTTCCATCAATTCCCATTTTTAAGGTGGCTGGAGCTGAGTCGAGTTTGTTGGCAGCGGCCGCTAAATGTTAGTGGTGGCTGTTTAACAGTCTGATGGCCTTGAGATAGAAGCTGTTTTTCAGTCTCTCGGTCCCTGCTTGGATGCACCTGTACTGACCTCGCCTTCTGGATGATAGCGGGGTGAACAGGTAGTGGCTTGGGTGGTTGTTGTCCTTGATGATCTTTATGGCCTTCCTGTGACATCGGGTGGTGTAGGTGTCCTGGAGGGCAGGTAGTTTGCCCCGGGTGATGCGTTCTGCCGACCTCACTACCCTCTGGAGAGCCTTACAGTTGTGTGCGGAGCAGTTGCCGTACCAGGCCCGTATGTTACAATGGTGCCCAACGTGGGCGGTCTCTTATGGGGGAGGAGATCAAAGGGGGGTAAATGTAGCGGCCATGGTTACGTGATGAGGTAGCCCCGCCTGCAAACTTCCAAACCAATGAGATGATGAGCAAGCTTGACAGTTATCTAAAGAAAGATAATCTATCTGAAGAAGAGGAGTCTGTATTCAAGTCTTTACAACTAGAATTAGAACAGCTTTACACGGATCTGGCAAAGGGTGCCTTTGTAAGGTCAAGAGCAAAATGGATTGAAGAGGGGGAAAGAAACACTAGTTACTTTTTTGCACTTGAAAAGAGAAACTACAAAAGAAAATCTATAACTGCACTCAAAATTAACGATGTTTTATGCAAAGATCCCATTACAATATCATAATTTGTCAATTCCTTTTATGAAAACCTTTACAGCTCTCAATTTCAGGAAGATGGTTGTGAAAGCTACATTTGCCACATTCAGAATTATGTCCCTGTAATTGAGGATGATTTCCACTCAGTTTGCGATTCACCTGTGTCAATTGAAGAAATTATAGAGGCTCTGAATTCAATGACAAAAGGGAAATCACCTGGCCCTGATGGCCTGTCAGTTGAGTTCTATAGACAGTTTTGGAAGTTACTAGAAGACCCGATTTTTAATGTGTTTCAAGATTGCATTAAAAGTGGGGAAATGGTCTCCACTATGAAACAGGGCCTTATTTCATTGATTTCGAAGCCCGATAAAGACCCTTCTCTCATTGACAATTGGAGACCAATTAATTTATTAAATATTGATTACAAATTGATTGCTCTGGTTTATGCCAAAAGATTAAAGAAAGGAATAGATACCATTATAAATGAGAGTCAAACAGGGTTTATGAAGGGCCGTCACATAAGCTCTAACATTCGTTTAGTCTTGGACCTTATAGATTATTCAGATGCAATTGGCCAACACAGTCTCACATTCAATTCGCGCATATATGTACAAAATGTATTTCAGCAGATTTCGTGCGTTTTTGTGCATTTTTGGGGTGTTTTGGGGTGGTTCAATTCGTTTGAAAATACACGAATTTCTGTGCTACTTAATTCGTGCGAAAAGACACAAATTTAACCAGTAGGTGACACACAAGCCGTTGCAACAACCATGTAGACGCGATAATTTGTATTTCATTTTTGTTCTTCTTAATGGCTAATTCAACGTCATGAATATACAGAAATGTTGTCTTTGTTTAACCATGTTTTAAAATGTGTCGTTGTATGCCTATATGTACTGTTTTAGACTTGCTGAACAGAAATTTTGAGAAAAGACGCACATTTACCTGCGACTTAATTCGTGGGAAATATTGTTTTATTAATGCCAATGCTGTTTTCTGTGCTTGATTTCGCTTAATACTTTGGATACTGGTGCACTTGTAATCAGAACGCCTTTTTGTCATGTAGGCAACCATACACGATTTTCTTCATAACCCATTTCATATTTCGTGGAGCCTAAATTACACCATTTTCTTCATAATGCATGTATTACATGTTAATGTAAAATAATGAATTATGTTGGCTTACACTTATGGCCTTTCCAAGGCCTTTCCATATCTTAAGGGAACATTTTAGCACTCGCCATATGGTTAGTGAGAAACGCCACATTGTAAATGTAAGGTCCCTTACTAGACGTCCTGCAACGTTTCTAAAATTTGCGGACGGCGTCGGGCCGTGCATGGGGGAGAGATCTTTCAGGAAGTCATCAAACTAAATCTCTCGGACGTTCGGTTTCCGTTTTATAAAAATAACACATTTTGGTCATTTTTCCGCAGTCTAGGAAATTCCCACCAGAGGGAAAATAAATAATATTGTGCAAATGCATGTGGCCTTTTCTCCTAAACGGAAAATATTTCGAAGACGTAATGGACAGTTGGCCCCGAACAAGATGGCGTCGAGGCCTCAACGCTTTTTGAGTTATGGCCATTTTTCTGGGATTAAAGGTCAAAAACGTAAAGTAGGGTGCTAATTTGACCGCTTCACGTCAAAGTACATAAGCATACGGTGTCAGGAAAAAAAGAACCAGCCATTTATCTATCGTAATTTAAGAGAAATCGTACATTGACAAATTGGTCATGTTCACAAAAAGGAGTTAAAAAAAAAAAAGTTACAGATCCAGTTGCAGTGTGTTCAGACGAACATTTTTTAAGTGGGTCTCGAAGCTCTGCCACTGCATCGCAGTGCTAGCTGCGCCACCAGAGTCTCTGGGTTCGCGCCCAGGCTCTGCCGCAGCCGGCCGCGACCGGGAGGTCCGTTGGCCTAGCGTCGTCCGGGTTAGGGAGGGTTTGGCCGGTAGGGATATCCTTGTCTCATCGCGCTCCAGCGACTCCTGTGGCGGGCCGGGGGCAGTGCGCGCTAGCCAAGGGGGCCATGTGCACGGTGTTTCCTCCGACACATTGGTGCGGCTGGCTTCCGGGTTGGAGAGGCGCTGTGTTAAGAAGCAGTGCGGCTTGGTTGGGTTGTGCTTCGGAGGACGCGTGGCTTTCGACCTTCGTCTCTCCTGAGCCCATACGGGAGTTGTAGCGATGAGACAAGATAGTAATTACTAGCGATTGGATACCACGAAGAAAAGGGGATAAAAGGATGGAGTGAAAAAGTACGGTGCTTAAAGACACACAAAGCCTGCAATGGCATTGCCATTATCTCCAGGCCGTGCCGAGTTCAACGAGATGCCCCGCTTGACCGTAGCTAGCTCGGTCTGAGTGCAGCGACAGGGACAAGAAGAAGGACCCAAATGACCCTTTGACCTCAATTTCATATTTTTTTGCTTTTGGGAGATAGAGAGAGAACCGTTAAGGTTAGAAGCACAATTTGACCTCAGGAACGTTCCTAAGGTCCTCCCGATCTGTGCAAGCCTAACATTGACCGTGTGGCATTAACCCTTAATAGTTAAAAGAAGGTGTTTACATCAAACAGTTTACAATGACATGTCTCCCCATAGGAATACATTGCCTGCTCCCCTAAATTCAACCTGAAGCCTATGTGGGTTAATAATGCCTTATGAGCCTGTCTTCGATGACAATCCATCAGGCCACTATGAGGTCTACCTGTGTCGATTCTAAGCTTCCTGGAGCAACCGGAAGTGGTTAAATCACCCTAAAAGTGTTTGCCATACCCAACCTGCAGTTTGAGAGAAATAGTGCATTCAACCCTATGTAAATCAGTGAGTTCTTAACGTATAGACTTAAAACTCAGGATTCTGTAAAAGCCCACTCCAATGAGGATATGTGTTTACTTTCAGCTTCCTGTGCCAACCGGAAGTGCCATAATTGGTGTCAAAAGGGCTGTTTCGAAGGGTTAAAAAAGTCAAATCTTTCCAAAACTTAATATGTGAATAGGCAACCCTCATGAACTGTAAATCAGTCATTCATCCCATCAGATTTCAAGGAAAAATTTACACACCCACACAGAAAGGATGGAGTGACACACTGAGGGGCTTAGAGGCAGACAGTGCCTGCAATAGTTACTTTTGTTTGAACTTTTAAAGAACCGTCAGACCTAGAGTTCTGAAACTTTACAAACCTGTTCTAGAGCTCAGGTCGATTAAGCACGGTGAGTTATGTGGCTCTAGAAGGTTCTCGGACCGATAAAAAGCCTCGGTGCATTTGCATTGACTTCAATTCATTTTGAGCATTACAAAATGGTGACATTTAGAAAAGTCCCAGAGTTGCAAGACTAGGTGCATTGAAACCGGCTCGGCCCATAGAGACGGACCCCGACATTTCTGTCCGATAGCTCATTCAAGGACCCCGTAGCAAGGCATGGAAAAAAGTGGAATTTCAGCACCAATTAAGGTTTTGCTCGGGCACCGAATGACCTATCGAGCCGAAACTTGGGATTCAAGGTCGCCTCACATAGGGCTAAACATAATGTGAAAACTGGACCCGCAGCTAGAACATAACTACGTATTATTTGTTTTATTATGGTTTAAATGGAAGGCGCTGTGAATTTTGGGCCTGCTCTGAAATATGTGATAGTTGGCTTCTAAACGAGTTGGAAAAAGTGAGTTTGGAGTCAGATGGTATCAGTTTGGTGTCTGAAAATATCTAATTGGCTGATGGACACTGACTTGCTAGTTGACTTTTGTGCATTTGCAATATGTTTCAACAGTGAAAAACCACCAAAATAGCATTCTGAAATCACCACTAAAAATGACATCACCATAGCCGTGCCGAGTTCAACGAGATGCCCCGCTTGACCGTAGCTTGCTCGGTCTCGGTCTGAGCGCAGCGACAGTGACAAGAAGATGACCCTTGACCTACATTTCAAGTCTTTTGCATTTGGGAGACAGAGAGAGAACTGTTAAGGTTTAGAAGCACAATTTGACCTCAGGAACGTTCCTAAGGTCTCTGTGCAAGCCTAACATTGACCGTGTGGCATTAACCCTTAACAGTTAAAAGAAGGTGTTTACATCAAACAGTTTACAATGACATCTCACCCCATAGGAACACATTGCCTGCAACCCTAAATTCAACCTGAAGCCTATGTGGGTTATGAATGTCTTATGAACCTGTCTTCAATGACAATCCATCAAGCCACTATGAGGTCTACCTGTGTTGATTCTAAGCTTCCTGGAGCAACCGGAAGTGATAAAATCACCCTAAAAGTGTTTTGCCATACCCAACCAGCAGTTTATGATATATAGTGCATTCAACCCTGTGTAAATCAGTCAGTTCTTAACGTATAGACTTAAAACTCAGGATTCTGTAAAAGCATACCCCGATCAGGATATGTATTTACTTATAGCTTCCTGTGCCAACCGGAAGTGCCTTAAAATGGGGTCATAGGTGCTGTTTCGAAGGTTTAAAAAAGTCAGATCTTTCCAAAACTTTAAATGTGTGAATCGGTCAAACCTCATGAACTGTAAATCAGTAATTTCGCTAAACAGATGTCAAAGAAAAGCTCTCACACACACACACAGCAAGGATGGAGTGAAAAAGTATGGTGCTTAAAGACACACAGAGCCTTAAATGCTTTTAGGGGGGATCCAGACTTCCATACCCGCTCTGGGAGCGCTATACTACCGCCCCAAATCAATGGGTGCTGGCCTGAGTGATTTAGGGAGGTTTTCAAAAAATATTCTGTTTTTTCTTCTGGAAAATATTTTATGTTTTTTCTTCTCGAGTCAATGGCCTGAGTGATTTATGGAGGTTTTCAAAAAATATTCTAAATCCAAACTTTTCATGCACCTGGTATTTTTTTGGGGTTACCAGGCGTCATTTTTCAAAACGGTTGGAATTGCTTTTAGGGGGCATCCAGAGTGTCACATGACCGGATGAGGTAACTATTCTTGTTCTTCTTGTAACTTTCCGGTAGGCTAGAAGCTTTCCGGTGTTTTGCTGCTCGACACAGGTCGACGCAGGTATTGCACTTGATTTATCGTTATCGTAACCGTAGGTGCAGCCAAGTGGAAATACGAAAGCTTTCTAGCTATTTCGCACTGACGGTAATTTGAACACAAGAACGTTTCTAGTGAAAAGGTGCTTACACTCAGAGCCATGTATTTACACTCAGCCACCCTAGCCTTATTATGGGTTAACGTTTTGGTAATTTTGGTTGGCCAACTAAATGTAAGACTACAATGACTGCATACGTTTCCCCAAATGTTATTGATGGACAGGCTGCCATTGTATTTTCCGTTACATTCTGTTCAATAAAAATGGTTTACACGTTTATTTTTTAAGAAATACATGGAACTACAACCGAATAAAACACCATTAACCATCATGCATTGCTTACATTCGTTCTATCCTGAAAAGTCTGTTCAGAAAAATCGAAAACAGTACATATAGGCATAAAACCACAATGTTTTAATAGGGATTAAATAAAGACAATATATATATAACCTCTTATGGTTAAATGGTTAAAAAAAGACAAAATATCTATATATTCATAACGTAAAATAAATAAATACAGGCGATCGCGTCTATGGTTGTTGCAACGGCTTGTGTGTCGCCTACTGGTTAAATTCGTGTCTTTTCGCACGAATTAAGTAGCACAGAAATTCGTGTATTTTCGCACGAATTAAGTAGCACAGAAATTCGTGTATTTTCAAACGAATTGAACCACCCCAAAAATGCACAAAAACGCACGAAATCTGCTGAAATACATTTTGTACATATATGCGCGAATTGAATGTGAGGCTGGGCTGAATTGGCTCAGATGCGGTTGTCTTATTTCTGTAAAGCCTTTGACACAATTGAACATGAATTTCTCTTTAGGGCTCTTAAACTTTTGGGATTTGGTGAAAATGTACCAAAGTAATTCGCATGTTTTACAAATATATAAATAGTTCTTTGTTACTAAACCTTAATACTTCCAAAAGAGTCATTATCAACAGAAGTGTACGATAGGGATGCCCAATTTCACAATTTTTTATTCATTTTGGTTGTGGAACTTCTATCTCTAGATATTCTGAATAATGCAAATTTGTATGGCTTAACCATTTTTAACAAAGAAATCAAAATCTCCCAACTGGCTGATGATACTACTATTTTCTTAAGAGACAAAGACCAGGTCGCCCATGCCCTTAATGCTATAACTGCATTTTCTATTGCATCAGGATTAATGCTGAATGTTTCTAAATGTGAAATCTTATGTTTCTTTCACTCTGATGATAAAGAAATAGAAAATATTCCGGTAAAGGACTGTGTTAAATATTTAGGAATACATCTGTCAAATAATTGGCTACAAAGAGATCTTTCTATACTTGGGAGAGTACTTCTGTCCAAGGCAGAGGGACTGTCTCGTTTTGTGTACCCCTCATTATCGTTATGTGTAAATCCAGCTACTTGTAAAGAGATCAATAAGACCTTTCTTGACTTCATCTGGAAAAATAAGTCTCACAAACTAAAAAAGTCACTCCTTTCTAACAAAAGAGCTGAAGGCGGTCTAGAAGTGTTGGATTTTGTTGACATAAATAACACTTTCAAGATCAACTGGTTGAAAAGATGTATGATCAATACTGAATCAATATGGTATTTCATTCCAAATAATGTGTTTAATAAGTTGGGAGGTCTTCAATTTTGACTGAAATGTAATTATATTCCTGAAAGATTACCTACTAAATTGGCTAGGTTTCACCAACAAGCTTTAATGGCCTGGAAAATATGTTTCCTGCACAATTTTTCCACACTGAAAGCTCTTTTGTGGAATAATTCAGACATAACTGTAAGGAATAAGTCATTGTTCTACCCCAGCTGGCATGAGAGGAATATTGACTTTGTTCTTGATGTTTTCGACAACAAGGGTAATATTCTCACATATGAACAATTTATAACATTGAAAGAGTTTCCAATATCTTTCAGAGAGTTTATTTCTGTGATCAAAGCCGTTCCCAGTGGTCTAACTACACTAATGAAAACTCATCTTAGCTTTGGTAATGATCACAACGTTTATCCAGAACTTAGATTGGAAGGCGTGGGCTTACTTGAGAGATCTTGTTGTAATAAATATATAAGACAAATTCTTAATTCACAAAACCAACTTACACCGAGAGGAAAGTTTTTCTGGAACATGCTTATTCCTGACATTGTCTGGAAAAATGCATGGTTAAGGCCTTACAAATATTGTATACCAAACAAAGTTAAGGAAGTGCACTTCAAAATTTTACAAAAGATATATCCATGTAATTCTATGATATCCAAATTTGTGGCAATTGATGATATCTGCGTTTTCTGTCTCACTTGTTCTTTGAATGTAAATTTGTGTCAGAATTTGGGGAAAACCTTACAAAATACTTATTTACCAGTGTTCACACTACCTATGTTTTTGACATGAAATATATAATATGTTACTATTGCAACGATAACAAGAACACTGAAATGATTGTGAATTGTTTTATTCTTGTTGCCAAATACTTCATACACAAACAAGAATTCCTAAATTCTATACCAAAATTACAAGTTTATTTGATTGAATTTAAGTATTTTATTATAATATTAACCCTAGTGAACAATAACAAGAATAACATTTTCCTAAACCATTTCAATAAGATTTTTTCAGAGTGATTACAATTGCACTAGAATTGTTTATTTTTTAATCTTTTTTGTTTGTTTCAGTGTTTTCTCGTTAATACCTGCGTTCTGTTTTGTATGATGTAAGAATGTAAATTGTTGATCTGTAATTAAAATAAAAAATAATGCGTAGAAACGTCATCGGGTCTAATGACGGCCGTCTCGCGTCAAACTGCACATATGCTGGCTGTCAAATCAAAGGCACTCCTATGATATTATGTTATTTTTTAGGAAAATGTAAACGTGTCAGTTTGTCACTTTCACAAAGTTGGAGTATTAACATGTTCAACTACTTAAGACATTTGCTCGAATCTAGGTTGTGACTTTAGATTTCTCATTGACTTCACAAACCCCAAACCCAGATTCAGAATATACCATTTTCATAGTCATGAGATGCTTGGTTCAATAACTATTGTGGAGAGAAACCCGAATAGCCACCGAATATCCAATATTAAAAAGTTACTTTAACTTTTTGGCTGCAGTTCAGTGTTGCCTCCAGTAATATAATTCCACTTACTAAAGTTTTACAACTTTTGGACTGTCCAAGCGCCCGAACCCGATGCACTGAGGTAAATGAGGCTACCCCCACTGATTGGGACGCACTGCTGAGCTTGGCGTTATTATTTTGTAAAACAAATCAACGTCTGACAAATGCACTATGTAAATCTTCTCAAAGTTTAAATCAATCACCTGAGTAGCAGTAAAACACTTTAAGGTAAGGATATTCTTGTCTGGGCAGTCACCAAAGGACATAGAATAGGATAACTCAGAAAACACATTGCTCACAATATTTCATTCTGTAGCTAGAGGACTCCTTGTACAGTATTTCCAGGAGTGATAAGTATAATTATTTTGTCTTTATCTGTTGTGGTCTAATACTGTATTTTTGCTAGCTATGGCCATCTACTTTACGTGTTGCATGTCTTCCCAGTGGCCTACTTGGTGTGTGAACTGCTGACTGCTCATAATTTGCAGATAATTGTAGACACATCAACTAGTGCACACAACCCATGTGGAATTCCGGGTCTCTGGCAGCATTTGGAACTGCCAAACTGCAGTCAAGAAAACCAAGATCATCTCAGCCTACAGTGCATTCGTAAAGTAATCAGACCCCTTGACTTTTTCCACATTTTCTTATGTTACAGCCTTATTCTAAAATGTATTAAATATTTTTTTTCTTCTAATCTACACACAATACCCCATAACGACAAAGTGAAAACAGGTTTTTAGAAATGCTTGCACATTTATTAAAAATAAAAAACGGATCATATTTACTTAAGTATTCAGACCCTTTGCTATGAATCTTGAAATTGAGCTCTGGTGCATCCTATTTCCATTGATCATCCTTGAGATGTTTCTACAACTTGATTGGAGTCCACCTGTGGTAAATTCAATTGATTGGACATGATTTGAAAAGGCCCGCTTGGAGTTTGCCAAAACACATCTAAAGGACTCTCAGACCATGAAAAACAAGATTGAATGCCAAGTGTCACGTCTGGAGGAAACCTGGCACCATCCCTACGGTGAAGCATGGTGGTGGCAGGATCATGATGTGGTGGTGTTTTTCAGTGGCATGGACTTGGAGAGTAGTCAGGATTGAGGGAAAGATGAACGGAGCAAAGTACAGAGTTCCGTGAGGAAAACCAACTCCAGAGCGTTCAGGACCTCAGACAGGTTCACCTTCCAACAGCACAACGATCCTAAGCACAGAGCCAAGATAACGCAGGAGTGGGTTCGGGGACAAGTCTCTGAATGTCCTTGAATGGCCCAGCCAGAGCCCGGACTTGAACCTGATTGAACATCTCTGGAGGGACCTGAAAATAGCTGTGCAGCGACACTCCCCATCCAACCTGACAGAGCTTGACAGGCTCTATAGAGAAGAATGGGAGAAACTCCCCAAATACATGGTGTGTTAAGCTTGTAGCGTCATACCCAAGAATACTCAAGGCTGTAATCACTGCCAAAGGTTCCTCATCAAAGTACTGAGTAAAGGGTCTGAATACTTATGTATTGTTAGATTCTAAGTGAAACTTGGAACATTGTTATACGCAGAAGCATAGTATATAAAGGAGTGAAAGAGATTGGTTTTTACATCAGAAGTTAATGGTTATCTGTAGGAGACAGATTGCTTTGGAATGTGTTGGGTGGACAGGAGGAAGTCACAGGATTGCTATAGGGGAAGCGAATGGACATCTGTGGATTAGGCGAAGGAGGGGTTGAGGTCAGATCCCCTGAAGGGAGAAATGGTTTATTACCCTCTTCCTGTCAAACCATAAGATGTAAGGATTGGAGCGAAGGAGTGCCTAAAGTGGAGTGTGTGTGTGTATGTGTGTGTGTATGTGTATATATACTCTGCTCAAAAAAATAAAGGGAACACTTAAACAACACAATGTAACTCCAAGTCAATCACACTTCTGTGAAATCAAACTGTCCACTTAGGAAGCAACACTGATTGACAATAAATTTCACATGCTGTTGTGCAAATGGAATAGACAACAGGTGGAAATTATAGGCAATTAGCAAGACACCCCCAATAAAGGAGTGGTTCTGCAGGTGGTGACCATAGACCAGTTCTCAGTTCCTATGCTTCCTGGCTGATGTTTTGGTCACTTTTGAATGCTGGCGGTGCTTTCACTCTAGTGGTAGCATGAGACGGAGTCTACAACCCACACAAGTGGCTCAGGTAGTGCAGCTCATCCAGGATGGCACATCAATGCGAGCTGTGGCAAGAAGGTTTGCTGTGTCTGTCAGCGTAGTGTCCAGAGCAGGATACAGGCCAGTACATCAGGAGACGTGGAGGAGGCCGTAGGAGGGCAACAACCCAGCAGCAGGACCGCTACCTCCGCCTTTGTGCAAGGAGGAGCACTGCCAGAGCCCTGCAAAATGACCTCCAGCAGGCCACAAATGTGCATGTGTCTGCTCAAACGGTCAGAAACAGACTCCATGAGGGTGGTATGAGGGCCCGACGTCCACAGGTGGGGGTTGTGCTTACAGCCCAACACCGTGCAGGACGTTTGGCATTTGCCAGAGAACACCAAGATTGGCAAATTCGCAACTGGCGCACTGTGCTCTTCACAGATGAAAGCAGGTTCACACTGAGCACATGTGACAGACGTGACAGAGTCTGGAGACGCCGTGGAGAACGTTCTGCTGCCTGCAACATCCTCCAGCATGACCGGTTTGGCGGTGGGTCAGTCATGGTGTGGGGTGGCATTTCTTTGGGGGGCCGCACAGCCCTCCATGTGCTCGCCAGAGGTAGCCTGACTGCCATTAGGTACCGAGATGAGATCCTCAGACCCCTTGTGAGACCATATGCTGGTGCGGTTGGCCCTGGGTTCCTCCTAATGCAAGACAATGCTAGACCTCATGTGGCTGGAGTGTGTCAGCAGTTCCTGCAAGAGGAAGGCATTGATGCTATGGACTGGCCCGCCCGTTCCCCAGACCTGAATCCAATTGAGCACATCTGGGACATCATGTCTCGCTCCGTCCACCAACGCCACGTTGCACCACAGACTGTCCAGGAGTTGGCGGATGCTTTAGTCCAGGTCTGGGAGGAGATCCCTCAGGAGACCATCCGCCACCTCATCAGGAGCATGCCCAGGCGTTGTAGGGAGGTCATACAGGCACGTGGAGGCCACACACACTACTGAGCCTAATTTTGACTTGTTTTAAGGACATTACATCAAAGTTGGATCAGCCTGTAGTGTGGTTTTCCACTTTAATTTTGAGTTTGACTCCAAATCCAGACCTCCATGGGTTGATAAATTTGATTTCCATTGATAATTTTTGTGTGATTTTGTTGTCAGCACATTCAACTATGTAAAGAAAAAAGTATTTAATAAGAATATTTAATTCATTCAGATCTAGGATGTGTTATTTTAGTGTTCCCTTTATTTTTTTGAGCAGTGTATATTACTTGTGGTGGTGGAAACATGTTTTTGTCTGAATACAGCTGTGTTGACCCTTTGGGAAGAATTACAATTGGTTAAGCTTCTCTAGTGTCTGAGTTATTTACTGAAAATTAGAACGTAACAGTATGTGATATTTCTTCTTTTTTTGACAAAGATTTCTAAAAACCTGTTTTTGTTTTGTCATAATGGGGTATTGTGTGTAGATTGAGGGGAAAAAATGATTTAATACATTTTAGATTAAGGCTGTAATGTAACAAAATGTCAAGGGGTCTGAATACTTTCTGAATGCACTGTATAGGTGATACTAGGATGCATTCTTCAAATGTATTAAACTATAATTATGATAATTAACCTATTCAGAGAAACCCTATCACAACCCAAAACAGTGGTATGAAGTATTGAAACTGGTAACCTAATGTTGGAGAGTAGGACATTGTTTCAAGGTGGATGACACAAGGACAGCCAGAGATTAATTGCTGAATCCCCCCAGTACTGTGGATGTGTTTCGATTTCAACTCTCATCAGCTTTTGTTTCACACACGTGCGCACACACCAGACCACGGGAAACATACAAAGGCAGGTTTCACTTGCTAACACTGCAACATTGTATAGTCATATCCCTCAAAGCTATTGGGTTTACTTCTCTACAGTTGTTTTAATCATTCATCTAAATAGGATAAGTAGAGCTGCATTATACTGTTCTGTGGTCACTTTAACACTATCAGATTTAATTGTTTACTTAAGGTAGCTATTGTTGTCTAGATGGACTCTGAGGAACACGGAACATAAATCCTGATCTTACTGTATAAATACATTCCTTTGTTGCTGGGCTGTTCTTCCTGCCAAAAATGTGACTGGGCCAGGAGACCTACGTCAACCTTTGTTGTACCGAGGAAACATTGTCTTTTCCCTGTCAGATACCATGACCTTATCATGCACTGTTACCTCTTGAGTTCAAGGTACAGTGAATATACAGAAAATAAGTTTGGTTTTAAATAGGGCTTTGACTGGAGTACACATCTAACATCCACTCAGAGCTGTGAGCTACAGTTCTACTGATGGGCTCAAGTGGGAGCCAGACAACCTAGTCTCTCTCATGGAGGCTACAACACCACCACCATCTAGTGGTGTAGAGAGCACAAGCTGCAAAATATATCACCTGGTGTTGATGGACATTCCCACTGACAGCTAGGAGGAAGCCTCCACATGTATCATGTTATCCGTTACGTTTTAATCATAAGCATTATACACACCAGCACACATATCCACTGTTATGTATCATATCTAAGTGGCAGGAGGAGTAACACTTTTTATCTGTTGAGATGCCACAGGAGAGAGCTTCCTCTGCCTGGTATCTCAGCTGCATTCCTTAAGCACCTCAAACTTACCAAGGCCGATCAAAGAAGGACCATGCATGTGTAAATACAGTGTATCAATTACACATTGCTCTTGTCTACCTTAGCCCCTAGAAGCATGGATGCCAACATTGTTGTATGACGAGTGTCTCTTTCAGGTCAAGCTGTGCCATATTTATGGCCACTGGCTGGCATTGGAAATAAAACACTATAATTGTATTCATCATTATGTTTTAGATTGTTTATTTGTCCCTTTATGAGTTACACTCTTTGGAATTATTTGTGTAAATATTAGTTTTGAGTAATAAAATTGCCATGCGTGCTCTTACATTTTAAAAAATGTGTTATTTCACCTTTATTTAATCAGGTAGGCCAGCTGAGAACCAGTTTCCATTTACAACTGCAACCTGGCCAAGATAAAGCAAAGCAGTGTGACAAAAACACAGTTACACATGGGATAAACAATCGTACAATCAATAACACAATAGCAAAATCTGTATACAGTGTGTGCAAATTAAGTAAGGCGGTAAGGCAATAAATAGGCCAATAGTGGCGAAGTAATCACAATTTAGCAATTTACACTGGAGTGATATATGTGCAGATGAGGATGTGCAAGTATAAATACTGGTGTGCAAAAGAGCAGAAAAACAAATATGGGGATGAGGTAGGTAGTTGGTTGGTTGGATGGGCTATTTACAGATGGGCTGTGTACAGCTGCAGCGATCGGTAAGCTGCTTTGACAGCTGACGCTTGAAGTTAGTGAGGGAGATATGTCTCCAACTTCGGTGATTTTTGCAATTCGTTCCAGTCATTGGCAGCAGAGAACTGGAAGGAAAGGCGGACAAAGGAGGTGTTGGCTTTGGGGATGATCAGTGAAATATACCTGCTGGAACGTGTGCTACGGGTGGGTGTTGTTATGGTGACCAGTGAGCTGAGATAAGGCGGAGCTTTACCTAGCAAAGACTTATAGATGACCTGGAGCCAGTGGGTTTGGCGACGAATATGAAGCGAGGACCAGCCAACGAGAGCATACAGGTCGCAGTGGTGGGTAGTATATGGGGCTTTGGTGACAAAACGGATGGCACTGTGATAGACTGCATCCAATTTGCTGAGTAGAGTGTTGGAGGCTATTTTGTAAATGACATCGCCGAAGTCAAGGATCACAAGGATAGTCAGTTTTACGAGGGTATGTTTGGCAGCATGAGTGAAGGAGGCTTTGTTGCGAAATAGGAAGCCGATTCCAGATTTAACTTTGGATTGGAGATGCTTAATGTGAGTCTGGAGGGAGAGTTTACAGTCTAGCCAGACACCTAGTTATTTATAGTTGTTCACATATTCTAAGTCCGAACCGTCCAGAGTAGTGATGCTAGTCGGGCGGGCAGCAATTGGTTGAAGAGCATGCATTTCGTTTTACTAGCGTTTAAGAGCAGTTGGAGGCCACAGAAGGAGTGTTGTAATGGCGTTGAAGCTTGTTTGGAGGTTTGTTAACACAGTGTCCAAAGAAGGGCCAGATATATACAGAATGGTGTCGTCTGCGTAGAGGTGGATCAAAGAATCACCCGCAGCAAGAGCGACATCATTGATATATACAGAGAAAAGAGTCAGCCCGAGAATTGAACTCTGTGGCACCCCCATAGAGACTGCCGGAGGTCCGGACAACAGGCCCTCTGATTTTACACACTGAACTCTATCTGAGAAGTAGTTAGTGAACCAGGCGAGGCAGTCATTAGAGAAACCAAGGCTGTTGAGTCTGCCGATAAGAATACGGTGATTGACAGAGTCGAAAGCCTTGGCCAGGTCGATGAAGATGGCTGCACAGTACTGTCTTTTATCGATGGCGGTTGTGATATCGTTTAGGACCTTGAGCGTGGCTGAGGTGTACCCGTGACCAGCTCGGAAACCAGATTGCATAGCAGAGAAGGTACGGTGGGATTCGAAATGGTCGGTGATCTGTTTGTTCACTTGGCTTTCGAATACTTTAGAAAGGCAGGGCAGGATGGATACAGGTCTGTAACAGTTTGGGTCTACAGTGTCTCCCCCTTTTGAAGAAGGGGATGACCGTGGCCGCGTTCCAATCTTTAGGAATCTCAGACGATATGAAAGAGAGATTGAACAGGCTAGTAATAGGGGTTGAAACAATTGCGGTGGATATTTTTAGGGGGGGGGGGGGCTTGGGCCAGTTGCTGCGGGGGGTGCAGAGCTGTTGGCCGCTGTTGGGTTAGCCAGGTGGAACGCATGGCCATTATGCTTCAGTGTTGGGGAGTAGTGAATTACATGTAGTTCAAATAGTAATTTAACTACATTTTGCAGTAACTTGGTGGTAGTTGAAATAAATTCAAATTAAAGTAGCTAAAATTGATTGTGTAGCTCAATGAAGTGACTTATAAATGATTTGGACATGAAGTGCGGAAATGCTAATATACTGTAGGTACCATTGACTTGAATTGGATTTGTGCCACAAATGCTAAAATGTTCTAGCTTTAAAAACAGTGGCCAGCTAAACAAAACCAAAGCATGGATTACTGTCATACCTTGTCCATAGACTGCTTACAGGGTAAGCAACCTGGACTCAAATTTGTATGATATGTTACATTTGGTATGGTCTGTATTCATTTGTGGATGTCCATCATCAATTGTTGTTGGACGGATAACAATTCATATGATATGTTGCAAATTGCAATTCACATGATATATTACGAATTCCAATATGTTGTGGCTAACGTTAGCTAAGTGGCTAGGTGGCTAACACTAATGTTAGCTAGATGGCTCACGCTAATGTTAGCTAGGTGGCTCACGCTAATGTTAGCTAGGTTATGCTAACGTTAGCTAGGCTAAGGGTTAGGAGTTAGGTTAAAGGGTTAAGGTTCAGGTTCAGGTTAGGGGAAGTGTTAGCTAAAATGCTAAGTAGTTGCAAAGTAGCCAAAAAGTAGTAAGTAGTTGCAAATTAGCTAAAATTGTAAGGTTGTCTGTGATGAGATTCAAACACGCAACCTTTGATTTGCTGGATGTTAACTTTATACGGCCACCAATCCACCCTGACCAACCACCCTCCTTTCATTTTTGCCTTAATAAGTAACCTTCTGTCTTATTTAACCATACCAAATGTAACATATCTTAATGATTTAAGTGTCCCGGATTTTCGTTTAATATGTTATGTCTAGTCTATGAGAACAGGCTGGGTTAAGGAAACCAATGTGTAATTTGGGTGAACTATCCTTTTAATAATGGTGGCTTTAGTATCTGTATCACACAAGTAACTTGACAATATTTAGTGTGTAGAGACTCTCAAAGCCGGGAGGAAACAACTGGTTCTCACATTATGGTATGAACGATTATCTTTCTGCTTTTATTATTATGTCATGTTCCTGACCTTATTTTCTTTATTTTGTCTTTGTTTAGTATGGTCAGGACGTGAGCTGGGTGGGCATTCTATGTTATGTGTTTCTATGTTGGGTTCTTTTCAATTAGCCTGATATGGTTCTCAATCAGGGGCAGGTGTTTTACGTTTCCTCTGATTGAGAACCATATTAAGGTAGGCTGTTCACACTGTTTGTTTGTGGGTGATTGTTCCTGTGTTAGTGTTTATGCCACACGGGACTGTTTCGTTCGTGAGTTTGTTCCTGTTCGTGAGTTTGTTCCTGTTCGTGAGTTTGTTCCTGTTCGTGAGTTTGTTCCTGTTCGTGAGTTTGTTCCTGTTCGTGCGTTTGTTCCTGTTCGTGCGTTTGTTCCTGTTCGTGCGTTTGTTCCTGTTCGTGCGTTTGTTCCTGTTCGTGCGTTTGTTCCTGTTCGTGCGTTTGTTCGTGCGTTTGTTCCTGTTCGTGCGTTTGTTCCTGTTCGTGCGTTTGTTCGTGCGTTTGTTCCTGTTCGTGCGTTCTTCGTTGTCTGTAAGTTCTCATGTTCAGGTCTGTTTACGTCGTTTATTTTTTTGTCGTTTGTTAAGAGTTTTTTTCGTGTTCGTCTTTCTTTAAATAAATCATTATGTCTTCATACCTCGCTGCATATTGGTCCGATCCTTGCTCCTCCTCAGACGACGAGGAGGAGAACGAACGTTACATATTATCTCTAAAGGGCTTTCACTGTCTGGTGCTACTAGTGTTAACCTCATTATTCTACATGCAATGCATGGTCGTTCTGAGAAAGTTGCACCTATACCCTCCTGTATCAGGCAAACTATGTACCCTCCCTCCTTAACCTGTTCTTTTGCATGCCTATGTATGTTCCAATTAGATTAACACCAAGGTTGGCTCTAAGCTAAAGAACATGGTCACCACACACAGGGCTGTCCCAGACAACCCTGAGGCTACGGCTGAGGACAGGAACAAAAACAAGAAGTCCTGTTATGACCTCCGCAGAGTCATCAAACGAGCAAAAGGCCAATATAGTAATAAGGTGGAATCATACTACACAGGTGCCGCTGACCGCCACATGTGGCAGGGGCTACAGTCCATTACAGATTATAAAGGAAGACCCAGCTGTGATCTGCCCAACAATGCCTCTCTACCAGACGAAATCGTTGCATTTTATGCATTCTTCGACAATAACAACACCCTTCCGGGTGTGAGGACCCTCACCAACCCAGACGACTGGATGCTCTCGCAGATGTGAGTTAGGTCTTTAATAATCAGGTCAACACTAGCAAGGTCATGGGCTGACGGTATTCCTGGGCGTGTTCTCAGAGCATGCGCAGAACAGCTGGCAGGCATATTCACGGCCATTTTCAAACTCTCCTTGACCCAGTATTTAATTCCCCACATGTTTTAAGATGACCGTCATCATTCCTGTTCTATGTAGCACTCACATCTGTAATCATGAAGTGCTTTGAAAGGCTGGTTATGGCACAAATCAACTACATCATCCAAGACACCCTAGACCCACTCCAATGTGCATACCACCCCAACAGATCCATAGACGACGCAATCTCAATTTCCCTCACCCACCTAGATAAGAGGAATACCTGTGTGAGAATGTTGTTCATTGATTACAGCTCAGTGTTCAATACCATTGTCCTCTCCAAGCTCATCACCAAGTTTAAGACCCTGGGACTGAACACATGCCTCTGAAACTGGATCCAGGACTTCCTGACGGGCTGACCCCAGGCAGTGAGGGTAGGCAACATCGCCTCCGCCACACTGACCCTTAACACGGGGGCCCCGCAGCCTGCTGTGTGCTTAGTTCCCTCCTGTACTCCCTGTTCACCCACGACTGCGTGGCCACGCACGACTCCAACACCATCAAGTTTTCTCACGACAAGATGGTGGTAGGCCAGACCTGGCAATGTGGTGCTGGGACAACAACCTCTCTCTCAACATCAATAAGACCAAGGAGCTGATCGTGGACAACAACAAAACGCCCCCATCCACATTGACAGGGGCTGCAGTGGAGCAGGTCGAAGGCTTCAAGTTCCTCGGTGTCCAAATCACTAAGGACTTAAAATGGTCCACACACACATGCACAGATGTGAAGAGGGTGCGACAGCGCCTCTTCCTCCTCAGGTGGTTCAAAAAGTCTGACATGGGTACATACAGTGCATTCGGAAAATATTCAGACCCTTTGACTTTTTCCACATTTTGTTGCGTTACAGACTTATTCTAAAATGGATTAAATAAATAAAAATCCTCAATCTACAGACAATACTCCATAATGACAAAGCGAAAACATGTTTTTAGAAATTTTGCAAATGTATTAAAAATAAACAACAGAAATACCTTATTTACATTTTCAGACCCTTTGCTGTGAGACCCGAAATTGAGCTCAGGTGCATCCTGTTTCCATTGATCATCCTTGAGATGTTTCTACAACTTGATTGGAGTCCACCTGTGGTAAATTCAATTGATTGGACATGATTTGGAAAGGCACACACCTGTCTATATAAGGTTCCACAGCTGACAGTGCATGTCAGAGCAAAACCCAAGCCATGTGGTTGAAGGAATTGTCCATAGAGCTCCGAGACAGGATTATGTCAAGGCACAGATCTGGGGAAGGGTACCAAAACATTTCTGCAGCATTGAAGGTCCCCAAGAACACAGTGGCCTCCATCATTCTAAAATGGAAGAATTTTGAAACCACCAAGACTCTTCCTAAAGCTGGAGGACCGGCCAAACTGAGCAATCGGGGGAGAACGTCCTTGGTCAGGGAGGTGACCAAGAACTGTTCCTCTGTGGAGATGGGAGAACCTTCCAGAAGGACAACCATCTCTGCATCACTCCACTAATTACTCCTTTATGGTAGAGTGGCCAGACGGAAGCCACTCCTCAGTAAAAGGCACATGATATCCTGCTTGGAGTTTGACAAATGGTACCTTAAGGACTCTCAGGCCATGAGAAACAAGATTCTCTGGTCTGATGAAACCAAGATTGAACTCTTTGGCCTGAATGCCAAGCGTAACGTCTGGAGGAAACCTGGCACCATTCCTACGGTGAAGCATGGTGGTGGCAGCATCAGGCTGTGGGGATGTTTATCAGCAGCAGTGACTGGGAGACTAGTCAGGATTGAGGGAAAGATGAAGGGAGCAAAGTACAGAGAGATCCTTTATGAAAACCTGCTCCAGAGTGCTCAGGACTTAAGCATTTCACGGTAAGGTCTACCTACACCTGTTGTATTTGGCGCATGTGACAAATACAATTTTATTTGATTTGATTTTGACCTCAGACTGGGGCGAAGGTTCACCTTACAACAGGACAATGACCCTAAGCACACAGCCAAGACAATGCAGGAGTGGCTTCAGGACAAGTCTCTGAATGTCCTTGAGTGGCCCAGCCAGAGCCTGGACTTGAACTCGATCGAACATCTCTGGAGAGACCAGAAAATATCTGTGCAGTGACGCTCCCCATCCAACCTGACAGAGCTTGAGAAGATCTGCAGAGAAGAATGGGAAAAAAATCCCCAAATACAGGTGTGCCAAGCTTGTAGCGTCATACCCAAGAAGACTTGAGGCTATAATCTCTGCCAAAGGTGCTTCAAAGTAGGGGAGAGCGAGGTATGTGGTCACACTTTTCACGCTGTCTAACATTTACTGGGCACAATACATCACAAAGGTATAAATGTCATAGAAAATGAAAGAAGGAAGTCTTGGGCACATATTTTGTATTCATTACAGGTTCCTATCTTATTTCAATACGGAGTTGTACACCGTTAAATGGTGTGCACTTGTGACAATTTGCCCCATCAGCGGGTAAAATTGTCACACTACATCGGTGTCACGCTCGTCGTCCTCCTCTTGAGGAGGAGAAGTTTGAAGGATCGGAGGACCAATATGCAGTGTGGTAAGTGTTCATCTTGATATTTATTAACACAGAACACTTAACAAAACTATACGAAAATAACAAACAACGAACGTGAAGCTATAGAAAAATAGTGCTGACACAAAACACTACACATAGACAATCACCCACAACCCACAATGACAAAACAGGCTACCTAAATATGGCTCCCAATCAGAGACAACGACAAACACCTGCCTCTGATTGAGAACCATATCAGGCCAAACACATAGAAATAGACAAACTAGACATACAACATAGAATGCCCACTCAGATTACACCCTGACCAAACAAAACATAGAAACATACAAAGCAAACTATGGTCAGGGCGTGACAATCGGGTAAGTTGTCACATTGGATTATCAACAAATAAGAACACAACTAATTAGTTGTGAATATTGATTTTAATTTCAAATTCAAAACCAAATTTAACTTAATTAAAGAACTCAATCAAAACAATCATGCCTAGAGAATCTGGCAAATCATGCCTTTCAATCAAAACAATAATGTTGGCAGAGCACACATTAATTAAGTGGCACGACCACTTTTACTTTGAACTGGCGTGCACATAGATGCACGGTAATTGTTTAAATCGGAATGGAATGTAATGCTGCAGATAACTTGCTTAAATGTCGAAAGTCTTAACAAAACAGACGTGGTGTTTAAACACACTAATGCACTAATTGTAACGGCAGCCTGTAGCAGGGATCGGACCAAGACGCAGCGTAGTTTGTGCTCAACAAATTTAATAAAGACGATAAACGTGAACACTTAACAATTACAAAATAACAAAATGTGGCAAACCGATACAGTCCTAGCTGGTGCAGAGAAAACACAAAGACAGGAAACAACCACCCACAATCCCCAACACAAAACAAGCCACCTAAATATGATTCCCAATCAGAGACAACACAAAACACCTGCCTCTGATTGGGAACCATATTAGGCCAAACATAGAAACAGACAAACTAGACATACAACATAGAATGCCCACCCAGCTCACGTCCTGACCAACACTAAAACAAGCAAAACACACAAGAACTATGGTCAGAACGTGACACTAATACACAGTTTTGTAACAGCCTATACAACATACATCCGTATCTGACTAATCAGACTCATCTTCAGTCACAGTTCTGGCACACAAATTGCCTGGCCTGAGGTGCAAGCATCATGGGCCCATTTGTTGCATCTCACACACTTCACCCAAGTCTCCTTTAGAAGGCTGTTTGAAAATGGCTCCACACAGACGAGGCAGAAGCACTCCTCTTCATCTGATGAATCTTCTACAATTTACATTTTTTAAGCTGCTGCCTTGTTCTTTGTAGATCCAGATTTTGACCCCCCCCCCCACCCCCCCTTGCTTCCCTTTCTTTCGGAAACAGCCTTTTGCTAGATTGTGACTTATTATTTTCTATTCATAGTACCTGCTTCACTAGTGTGTCAGATAGAATTGCTGTTTTGCGCCGTTTTCTTCCTTTGCAAGCTGGTTTTCGGGGGCCAGCTTTTGGATATGGCAGGATGTCCTATGGAGTTGGTAGTCCGCTGTCAGCAATGGCATTGCTGGGCAAGGGTGAGCTGGTGCTAGCATAAGAACTGGGCAGGTCTGTGTCTGATCTCGTGCTAAGCAGGGCTGGAATGGTGTTGGGGCCTGGCAAGTTAGTGCTGGGGCCTGGCAGGGATGAAATGGTGCTGGGGCCTGGCAGGTTGGTGCTGGGGCCTGGCAGGGCTGGAATAGTGCTGGGGCCTGGCAGGGATGAAATGGTGCTGGGGCCTGGCAGGTTGGTGCTGGGGCCTGGCAGGGCTGGGATATTGCTGGGGCCTGCCAGGGCAGAGCTGGTGCTGGGGACTGGTTGGGTTCTGAATGGGGAGATCTGTAACGTAGGATGGCGCAAACTCGGTTTCCAGAAATACATCCCTGTTGTAAGATTGTACTCCAGCCACCCTAAAGCCAGCCTGAATGTTCAAGGGGGTTGCAGCCAGAGGATAGGCGATTGCCACTATCCCAGGAATATCATAAATTGACAATGTCTTCCGGGAATGTTCCTCATCCAGGCATCACACGCGGTGTTGATGTGCCTCTTTAGCGGCCCATAGACAGACCTGTCTAAGGGTTGAAGCCGATGAGCGCAATGGGGTGGGAATAACAGCAAAATTATGCAATTTTCTTTGGCATAATTGAATCAATCAATGGATAGATGAGACTCGTGATTTTGTCCAAAAGGAGTAAACAGGGCTTCTCCTTTGAGCACTTCGTATGCTCGACAAAATGTTTCAGGAAGTCAACAAAGTGCACATCTTTCATCCACCCAGAGGGATTTGCCCCTCCTTTGCTGCCAGGTGTCCCGTTGATCAGGAAATGATTGCGGAAGTTGACACGGGGGAAAATAAAATATGGAGGTATACTATTCCCTGTTGCTGAGACAGCACAGGCCAGTGTGATGAGGGTTCCCCTTTCAGTGGAGGTCAGTGACCCTACTTGCATGAATCCACATCTGCCCACACTTTGTCAGGTTTATGTACAGTGGTCACCCCAGTTTCATCGACATTCCATATGTCTCCTGGTCCAAATTGATATCTCTGTAGCACTTCTGCTACATCGTCGAAGAAAGCATGAACATTTTCTCTGAAGCTACTTGCCCTGGCAAGGCTAGTAGCCTCTGGCTTTCTCAACAACAGCGTTGGGTGCCGCTTTAAGAAGCCTGTAAACCACTCCGAGCTGGCCTTTTTCTTTTTCTGCCCACATTGGCGCGAACTTCAGCTGGTGTGCCACAGCAAACTGGTGGGCAGGTCTTCTGACCTCACTTGGCGACAAACCAGAATAAATGTCAGCTGACCTAGTAATATACTGAACAAGCTGCATCTCCAAATCAGGTGAATAAACCTGCCGTAGCTTTGTATAGCCAACTACTGTTGTTGGCATGACTGTCTGACTTTCAACTTCTTCTTTGGTAACCTTTTGACAATACCGAGTCAGAGTACGGTAATTTGTCAAAATCCTTCCCTGTACTCCTGATTTGTTCTGCAACTTCACCTGCCTCACTGCCTTTAACATTATGCCAGGTGGTGTGCTGCCATTCTGTCTTTCTTTTATAATTTCTTCCCCTCTTTCTTTCCTGCCATTTCTCCTTCAAAAACACATTTCCTCATTGCAATTACATATTCATTACAGGCTTATTACGCCCATCTCCCTGTCTACTATCCTTGTTGCCACAATGCAATTCATTACACCACACTAAATTCATGACACTGTATGAAGTAGTGTGTGTGTGGATATACTGTCTCATACAGTAGGCATGTAGTGTGTTAGTTCACACACACACACACACACACACCAGAGCCTGTCTTGTGCAGTCCAGGGATATGTCTGCTGCTCTAAACTATACGTGCATATATAATAATCCATTTACAGTAACATTTAATCTTATCAGAGCTGATTACACAATCACAATGATTTTTTTGCATTTTCTATGAGTCTATGTATACTGGGGCAAGTTGTCAAATGTGAAGACTTGCCCCAAGGTCATTGAGACAACTTGCCCCAAACTGACATGTGTGCTAATGTTGGCTAAATCTCAAGGTTAGCTCAACATAAGACTGCAGCTAAAGTATCAAAAGACACGTTATTGTCTCTACTCAGTGCAAAATTATAATTTTGAACATTCATACCTAACAAAGTTTTATTGCATAAAATGTAAAGTGCCAATTTTTTACCTTTTTGAAGGGGAAAAATAAGAAACTTGTGCTCACCTCAGATTAGAGTGACCTTGACCACATGTGAACAGGAAATTCACAGTTTGTGTAGTCACGCAAAGTAGCTATTTGATTTTTGAGATAGCATCTCTTGTGTTGGAGGTATGAACAGTTTGACAACTTACCCGTGTGACAACTTACCTCGCTCTCCCCTACTGAGTAAAGGGAAATTTGCTAAATTTCTAAAAACCTGTTTTTATTTTGTCATTGCGGGGTGTGTAGATTGATGAAGAAAAAAATAAACATTTAATACATTTTAGAATATGGCTGTAACGTAACAAAATGTGGAAAAGTCAAGGGGTCTGAATGCTCTCTGAATACACTGTAAATCACTGGGGCCTAGCTCTATGCCATCCAGACTCCAAACTCAAGCCACCCAAGCCATAGACTGTTTTCGCTGCTTCCACAAGGCAAGCGATACCGGTGAATCAAGTCTGACACCAACAGGCTTTTATCCCTATGCCATAAGACTGCTAAATAGCTACATGGACTATCTGAGTAGACCCTGGCATTTTATTTTTGTCTCTATGCACACTCACAGGACTCTACAAACTCATGCACACTGACAGTTAAACACACACACACACACAACATGCACACACATTTATACTGACTCTACACACACACGCACACACACACTTACAAATGATCATCATATAGGCTGCTGCTATTCTGTTTATCGTATATCCTGATGACTACTCACCTTACCCCACCTCTATCACTCCAGTATCCCTGCACATTGGAAATATGGTATTGGAACTGACTGATCCCTGTATATAGCTTACTTACTTTCTCGTATTCTTCTTATTTCTTATTTTTATTGTTTTTTTGTTCTACCTTATGGTATTTTAGTGCTACATTGATATCGATTATTGCATTGTTGGGCCTAGGAAGGTATTTCACTGTACTTGTGCACGTGACATTCAAACTTGAAAATAACAGAACAGATCAGAATGTCCCAGCCTTCTCATGTGTCATAAACAATCTTCATTGTGCTCTGTCTGAGAATGATTGGCCACTGACATGAATCATCAGTCCACAGATGCCGAACATTGTCTTCATATAGTTATGTTTTTTCCTTCTGTCTTTTTTGGATACAGTGAGGTGGATTCAAATGCCACAAATTCCCATCGAAAGCCCCAGGGCAGAGGGAGGTAGACTGAGAGGGGAGGTTCTACTGGTTCCATATTGTGCTTAGATGGTGGGTAGGAATGAGGGGGGGTGGGTGGATGAACAAACCTCTTTGTTGGGTAAAGCTATTTGTGTTGAATCTTAAGCTTGCAGTCTCAACCATCTCACAGTGAGAGGAGGACCTGACGTGCTACAGTCCCAGACCAGGTACTGCGGCACTGCTATCATCCACAGTACTGATTCCAACAGGTGAGTTCTGCCTGCCTTTGATCTTTTAGACAACAATCTGAAGACTTTATAAAATACTGGGAGGGAGAGATTATGTTGCTAATTCAGACTGCTCTCACCGCAGAACATTTAAATGATTTACATATGCATACACATTATCTTTAAACCGACATTTATGTTGTTGCTTTTGCATTCCTTGAGAAACACTTTCAACAGGTTTCACTACAGGTCCTTAGACTTACATTTGTTTTGGTGCTGCTAGTCTTGACCATCTGTAGAGTATGAATAATCCATTACTCAGTGGAGAGTGTGTATAATGTGAGTGTGTGGATGCATACACAGTTACCAGAATGATTGGAGCAGCAAATGGAGAATATATTTTACAACTGGTTATAGATTAATGTACAATTTGGCAAATTTCCATTCTTTGGAGTAGATCACATGACTCTTCCAACATCCTTGCTTTGTTGCAGTCATTGCAGATTGTAATAACAATGTCTGGACACTATAGAGCATACCTGTTAATACTGTGTCGGGGGTAAATGTATAATTATTTCATTCATTACTGGAACTGATTTTGCCAAGTGCATCTGCGCTCTCTGTTTAGCAGCAGTCTCTGATCAGTTTAGCAGCTGTGCGAGTGGGAGGGGCGGTTCACCGGATCTTTTTCTGCAGTTAATTGAAGATCACTCCGCGACACACACGCTGCAGCGTCGTTCAGCAGCAGATGGCAGCCACTGTTTTGTCGTTGTCACTCACCTCTGTCATCAAATGGACTCAAGCTAGCCACATGTTCTGACTGAGCTCATATAGCGATACATATCGCTATATGTATCGCTATACATTTATCTCTCTTGGTTTCATACACGTCCTGACCAAACGTCCACAGCATGAAGGTAAACCCAGGGAGTTATTTAGAACAGGGCACAATGCTTCAGGAAACCGTGCTTCGACAGTGGAAAAGTAATTCAGCTAGCAAGGCATTGTCATTTTCTAACGGGTGATGATGATAAGCAGAAATAAGGGAGTAACGTTACTATCGCTCATAGTACTAAAGTAGATGTGAGTTTCTCTTTCGAACAATCCCCATGTACACAGCTAATAGCTAGCTAACGTTAGCCAAACCAAGTTAGTTAAAGTAGCTACTGTACTTAGTGCAACCCTACCTAAGTAACAGTACAGATGAAGATACATAATTATCTGAACTACTGTGCATCTTACTGTATAAATTATTGTTAAACAATTCCAGGTTGGAACTGTTGCTGTTAAAGTACAAGTAATAATTTTTATTCTGGAATAAACTGATTGAAGCAAGATCCTTTTTGAGGCAAACACACTCACACAGCTTTGAGTTGCTCATCTACAGCAGGAAGCTGCCCCCTGTCTGACTGAGAAAGCAGTAGGTATTCTTTTCCAGTTTGGCACCACATACCTAAGTCAGGGCTCTCAACTCTGGTGTACCTAAAAAAACAAGTACAGAAACAGACCCATTTCTGAGCATGACCTCAGGGTTGCACTATCAAAAACTGAGCGCAGAATCAGCATACTCACCTCTCCTTATGACTGTGTGTGTTTGTTTTCTGGTCTACATCTGTGTGATCAAAAGGTTTATTCCAGACAAATTAAGAAAATATTTATTGTATTTTAACAGCAACAGTTCTAACCTAGACCTTTTTTTCAACAATATGTTCTACAGTAAGATGTACACTAGGCCTGATAATCTTTCAATGTACTGTTACTTAGGGTTACACTATCAAAAACTGAGCCTGTGTGTGTGTTCTCTTGTACATCTGTGTGATGTGATCAATCAGTTTATTCCAGTTAAGAATTAAATTATTTATTGTATTTTAACAGCAATAGTTCCAACCTAACCAGATGTAAGAGTCTTTTTAATGGGGAAAAATAAACCATTAATTGTTCTTTATATGGGTATTTCATTGTTATTTGTTTTTGTCTATATTGCATTTGTTTTAGGCATAAGGGCAATTAAATGTACTGATATTTACGTATAGTTTTCATAAGCTTGGGTCCCAGGAAAGCACAGCATTTCTAATTTGGGTCCCAGGCTGTAAAACATTAAGAACCCCTGCTCTAGAGGCCAATAATTGGTATGTTCATGTACATCTGTACATATTTGTTGTTACATAATTTTGTGAGTTTTGCATATGTTGGTTAAATGTGATGCCGATCATTCCTTTGGAGTCCCAGAATGCGGTAACACTGGTTGCTAGTAAAATGTTGGCCCATAAATTGTGTGTATATAAACTGAGCGCATGGTAAAAAGATGGATGACTGACAGAATCAAAGCTCTAGATCTTTCCCTCAGGGCTTTCAGCTCCACTGAGTAATCTAATATCTAAAAAACATTCCTTACCCCTGGATACTTCAACTGGTGATTTATACAGGAGAAAAAAGTAAAAGGAGCACTCTGTTTCTCAAGAAACATTCTGACCCTCTTCTGAGGCCTATAGTCTGTGGTAATAATAGCCTCACGGAACCCCTATCCCAATTTGTTTATTTTTTCCTCACAGCTTTCTTTGGCGACACCACTGACGTGCTAAAGATCCTTGAGAATGTCAAAGATGAATCTAATGACATACTTACAAACATCCCCCATGCAGGAGGCCTAGAAGCCATCTCCCACCATATACACACCCTGAAGGTCTGCTGCCCACTCCTGGTTTTATTTTGACTTTAACCGAAATGGTGTTAACTATTAACTTTTTTCAATATGCGATGGAAGCGACAATTGTGCCAAATTATGTTCATTTGATTATAGCTTTCTGGAAAAAAGAAATTAATTAACAATGCTGTATCTAACACATTATTTTATAATATTGTCCTGTGGCGCAGATATATGTATGATATTCTGGTAGCCTGTAGGGGCACAGAGGTTCACCCACCTGAGTAGATTTGTGTTGTATGCCAACTCCCCATTTTTTGTTTACAGAAGAGCATTGCACTTCCTATTTAACACTTATTTTACCAGGTAAGTCAACTGAGAACACATTCTCATTTACAACAATGACCCGAGGAATAATACAGGGGAGAGGAGGGGGAAGAATGAGCCAATTGGATGCTGGGGATGATTAGGTGGCCATGATGGTCAGATTGGGAATTTAGCCAGAACACTGGGGTTTTTTTAATGATGATTTTTTAGGGGGTAAATCAGCTTTAATATTGCAGATAGATTGTAGCTTCCATCAATGTAATTGTCTGCATCATTTCCAATCCACCATATATATATTTGTAAATATACAGAACCAGTCAAAAGTTTGGACTCACCTACTCATTCAGGGGATTTTCTTTATTTTTACTATTTTCTACATTGTAGAATAATAGTGAAGACATCATCAAAACTATGAAAATTCCATATGTGTTATATGTCGTAACCCCCAAAATATTAAGCGACTCAAAATTATATTTGAGATTCTTCAAATTCCTTTGCCTTGATGACAGCTTTGCACATTCTTGGCATTCTCTTAACCAGCTTCACGAGGTAGTCACCTGGAATGCATTTCAATTAACAGGTGTGCCTTAAGTTAATTTGTGGAATTTCTTTCCTTAAAGCGTTTGAGCCAATCAGTTGAGTTGTGACAAGGTTGGGTTGGTATACAGAAGATGGCCCTATTTGGTAAAAGACCAACTCTATATTATGGCAAGAACAGCTCAAATAAGCAAAAAGAAACGACAGTCCATCATTACTTTAAGACATGCAGAGGATAAGTTCATTAGAGTTACTAGCCTCAGAAATTGAAGCCTAAATAAATGCAAAAAGACGCATTCTTGCGTTCTAACTACCCGCTATTCAAAGCGCTCTGAACAAATTAAGGGAATTGTTCACAAACATTGGCACATTCTAAAATCTGATGATGGTCTCGGTAATGTGTTTTCGGACCTTCCCTTGGTCGTATTCTCGTGGGGCAGAAATCTCAGAGACCAATTGGTACACTCTGATTTACCACCCCAAGATATTCCTGAACAACGTCTATTTGCGCCCCTACTGGATGGAAATTACAAGTGTAATGGCTGTGCTCAATGCAATGGCACTTATAAATGTAGATCCTTCAAACACCCACAAAGAGGGAAATCGATCCCAATCAAAGGTGTTATTACGTGCTCCACTAAGGCAGTTATTTATTTTATAACTAGCCCTTGTGGTAAAATTATGTGGGTTAAACAAAGCGCGAATTAAAAGTTTATCTCAGAGCATCGTAGCACCATTAGGTGCAAAAACTTGACTTACCCAGTTGCGGCCCACTTTTTGGAGGCAGGCCACTCGATTTCGTCTCTGCGTTATATTCGCATCGAACATGTCACCCTCCCTAAGAGAGGGGGTGACCTTGATCATTTATTGTTAAAACGAGAGGTTGCCTGGATCTTCAACTTAAAGACCCTTGCGCCCTTCGGTCTCAACGTAGACTTGAGACTTGTGATTATTGTGACTTTGCTATTGTAATTGTTTGTAAGCTTGTGTAGTCTAAAATGAATCTATGATTGTATGCCATCCATTTGTTTTTGTATGCTGTTCTTTGTATGCCATTTTAATATTTGAGAATTAACCAATGATATTAGGCCACTCTTGGCCATGATTAGACACCTGTGTCTTTTGACACTATATAAACGAGTCATCCCGCAGTGTTTGTGATTATACCCTGTTGAAGACAGCTTGGCTGTCGAAACGTTGGATATTACATTTTTGCATCTGAGCTCCTAGAGTGCGGCTCTCCTTTATTCACAGAGCTCAAGTAACAGACACATCTCAGCATCAACTGTTCAGAGGAGACTGTGTAAATTAGGCCTTCATGGTCGAATTGCTGCAAAGAAACCACTACTAAAGGACACAAATACGAAGAAGTTACTTGCTTTGGCCAAGAAACATGAGCAATGGACATTAGACCAGTGGAAATCTGTCCTTTCGGTCTGATGAGTCCAAATTTGAGATTTTTGGTTCCAACCGCCGTCTCTTTGTGAGACACAGAGTAGGTGAACAGATGATCTCTGCATGTGTGGTTTCCACCGTGAAGTATGCAGGAGGAGGTGTGATGCTGTGGGGGTGCTTTGCTGGTGTCACTGTCAGTGATGTATTTAGAATTCAAGGCACACTTAACCAGCATGGCTACCACAGCATTCTGCAGCAATACGCCATCCCATCTGGTTTGTGCTTAGTCCCACGATCATTTTGTTTTTCAACGGGACAATGACCCAACACACCTCTAGGCTGTGTAAGGGCTATTTGACCAAGAAGGAGAGTGATGGAGGGATGCATCCGATGACCTGGCCTCCACAATCACCCAACCTCAACCCAATTGAGATGGTTTGGTGTGAGTTGTACTGCAGAGTGAAGGAAAAGCAGCCAACAAGTGCTCAGCATATGTGGGAACTCCTTCAAGTCTGTTGGAAAAGCATTCCAGGTGAAGTTGGTTCAGAGAATGCCAAGAGTGCAAAGCTGTCATCAAGGCAAAGGGTGGCTACTTTGAAGAATCTCAAATATAAAATATATTTTGATTTGTTTAACACTTATTTGGTGACTACATGATTCCATATGTGTTATTTCATAAACTCATTAAAAAATGAAATGTCCTCTCACTGTCAACTGTGTTTATTTTCAGTAAACTTAACATGTGTAAATATTTGTATTAATGTAAGATTCAACAACTGAGACATAAACTGAACAAGTTCCACAGACATGTGGAATTGAATAATGTGTCCCTGAACAAAGGGGGGCTCAAAATCAAAAGTAACAGCCAGTATCTGGTGTGGCCACCAGCTGCATTTGATTTATTTCACCTTTATTTAACCAGGTAGGCCAGTTAAGAACAAGTTCTCATTTACAACTGCGACCTGGCCAAGATAAAGCAAAGCAGTGCAACAAAAACAACAACACAGAGTTACACATGGGATAAACAAACGTACAGTCAATAACACAATAGACAAATCGATGTGCAAACGTAGTAAGATTAGGGAGGTAAGGCAATAAATAGGCCATAGAGGCGAAATAATTAACATTTTGCATTAACACTGATAGATGTGCATTAATTACTGCAGTGCGTCTCCTCCTCATGGACTGCACCAGATTTGCCAGTTCTTGCAGTGAGATGTTACCCCACTCTTCCACCAAGGCACCTGCAAGTTCCCGAACATTTCTGAGGGGAATGGCCCTAGCCCTCACCCTCCGATCCAACAGGTCCCAGACATGCTCAATGGGATTGAGATCCGGGCTCTTCGCTGGCCATGGCAGAACACTGACATTCCTGTCTTGCAGGAAATCATGCACAGAACGAGCAGTATGGCTGGTGGCATTGTCATGTCAGGATGAGCCTGCAGGAAGGGTACCACATGAGGGAGGAGGATGTCTTCCCTGTAACGCACAGCATTGAGATTGCCTGCAATGACAACAAGCTCAGTCCGATGATGCTGTGACACACCGCCCCAGACCATGACAGACCCTCCACCTCCAAATCGATCCCGCTCCGGAGTACAGGCGATAAACGACGATTTATCGACGATAAACGCAAATCCGACCATCACCCCCGGTGAGACAAAACCGCGACTCGTCAGTGAAGAGCACTTTTTGCCAGTCCTGCCTGGTCCAGCGACGGTGGGTTTGTGCCCATAGGCGGCATTGTTGGCGGTGATGTCTGGTGAGGACCTGCCTTACTACAACAGGCCTACAAGCCCTCAGTCCAGCCTCTCTCAGCCTATTGCGGACAGTCTGAGCACTGATGGAGGGATTGTGCATTCCTGGTGTAACTCGGGCAGTTGTTGTTGCCATCCTGTACCTGTCCCGCAGGTGTGATGTTCAGATGTACCGATCCTGTGCAGGTGTTGCACGTGGTCTGCCACTGCGAGGTCAGCTGTCCGTCCTGTCTCCCTGTAGCGCTGTCTTAGGAGTCTCACAGTACGGACATTGCAATCTATTTCCCTGGCCACATCTGCAATCCTCATGCCTCCTTGCAGCATGCCTAAGGCACGTTCACGCAGATGAGCAGGGACCCTGGGCATCTTTCTTTTGGTGTTTTTCAGAGTCAGTAGAAAGGCCTCTTTTAATGTCCTAAGTTTTTATAACTGTGACCTTAATTGCCTACCGTCTGTAAGCTGTTAGTGTCTTAACTACCGTTACACTGGTGCATGTTCATTAATTGTTTATGGTTCATTGAACAAGCATGGGAAACAGTGTTTAAACCCTTTACAATGAAGATCTGTGAAGTTATTTGGATTTTTACGAATTATCTTTGAAAGACAGGGTTCTGAAAAAGGGACGTTTCTTTTTTTTCTGAGTTATATAATTTCACTGTGACCTGATGCTGACTGTGAGGCAGGCGTTTGCTGAGTGTGTGAGTGGTGGGGAGAGCAGGAGGGGTGTGTGAGAGAGCACTACATTACTCAGATAACATGTGAGAGAGAGGTTATGAGCAGATGAGCTCCCACACTTTTCAGCATGTTTTTAAAAATTGATAGATTTAGAGTTAGACAAACTTAGATTTTTTGGGACGGACATATTCTGGATGCTACCCTAAATAACATAACCTTCACTCCAAATGAAAACTCCAAACCTACAACTTGATTTTGGATGGAATTACTTGGAAGGCTTCCTACATTCAAGGATTATTATTCCCAAACTATACATCAAATGCTCTGGAAAACAAGCAGACCTGAAAACCCCATCCAACCTGGAGCTGAGTGAGGCATGCTTAGTCTGAAGCAATTTGTTTACTTTCAAAAGCCAAGAAGAAAAATTCATTACAATTTTTGATTTTTCTTAATAAGGACTGAATGCTCAGGCTACCAAACTTTGCTAGGACAAAGAAATACAACTTCAGTTAGCACTGACGTGTGAAGCGAGAGGTGTCGAAGCCTTTGAGCCCAACAAATGGTAGGCTACCCCACCCAAATCCAGAGGCCTTGAAGCCTCCTCCTGCTGTTCAGAGACCATCCGCTGGCATTTTCACAAGAAATCTGCCTCCAGAAATAAAAGCTTCTCCCAAGGGGTTGTGACACCTACTCCCGTTGCCTGCTGCACTGCTGCTTGGATTCCACCTGGCGATCTGTTCACCGTCTGCCCTGGCCTATCTCCCCCTGTCTGGTACTGGTACCCCCCCACCCTCCCGAGCTTTCGCTCACCTTCAGCACACGTGCACTGTTGGGGCGAGTGACTCTAAACTTACAATGGTTAGCCCCAAGTTGTTATATTTAATTTTTTTCTTGTGCATTTTGCTATTTGCCTCATGACTCCTGCATGGTTTGTTGACTACGAACTTTCTTTACCAAACCGTGGGACAGTCTATGTTTGTTCCCACACTTGGGACTCTGACTCTCTATTGGTTACACAGATTTTTGGCCTCCCATCCCATTCTAAACACCACTCGCCGGCTTTGTATTCATGTTACCTGATGAAGTTGCTGTACAATATGATCTTGTTGCCATCTGATGCACATTCAGATGTCATAAATCAGCACCGCAGAGCTCTCCCTGTACTATGCTGTGCCTTGATTGCATTACTGTTGATGATATCTGGAAATGTGCGTGTACACCCTGGCTTATCTACTGTTGCTAGCCCCAATTCTGACTTGTGCTCTGATATCTGCTTCACTGATTTCTGCTCTCGTAAAAGCCTGGGTTTTCTGCACGTTAACACTGGAAGCTTATTACCTAAAATGGATCAATTGAAAGTGTGGGTTCAGAGCTCCAATCCACATGTGTTGGTCATTACTGAGACATGGTTAAGGATGAGTGTTTTGAATACTGATGTTAACCTTTCTGGTTACAACCTTTTTCGTCAAGACAGATCTTCCAAAGGTGGGGGAATGGCAATCTCTACCAAGGATCACCTTCAGTGCTCGGTTGTCTCCATCAAGTCTGTCCCCAAACAATTTGATTTGCTGGTTTTAAGTATCAAGCTTTCAAATAGCTCTTTGTTGACTGTTGCTGGGTGCTATCGTCCTCCATCAGCACCGGCCTGTACCCTACCTGCCCTAAGCTCTCTCCTGGCCCCTTGCACCAAGTTTGAATTTGTCCTGCTAGGTGACCTAAACTGGGACATGCTTAAACCACCTGACCAAGTTCTTAAGCAATGGGAGTCCCTAAATCTTTCTCAGATTATTACCAATCCCACAAGGTATGACTCCAAACACCCAGAAAAGGCTACTCTTCTTGATGTTATCCTCACAAATAACCCTGATAGGTATCAGTCTGGTGCTTTCTGCAATGACCTTAGTGATCACTGTTTTACAGCCTGTGTTCGTAATGCCTGCTCATTGAAACGACCTGTCCTGATTTGTCATAGACGCTTGCTAAAAAACTTTAATGAGCAAGCCTTCCTTCATGAACTGGCCTCTGTAAAATGGTATAAAATCAGCTTGATCCCCTCTGTCAAAGAAACTTGAACATTATTTGTTGATATTTTCAGTGGTATTGTTAACAAACACGCCCCCATAAAGAAAACGAGAATTAAAAACAGGTTCAGCTCCTGGTTCGACCGTGATCTTGCAAAGTTACTCCACCTCAAGAATTGCATTTGGCGAAAGGCTCGGCACACGCATACTCAGGCTGACTGGCTCTCGTTCAGGCAAATGAGAAATAAGTGCACTCAGGCTATCCGGAAGGTCAAAGTTAGTTGCTTTAAGGAGCAGTTCTCTCTGTGGGTCTAATCCCAATAAATTCTGGAAAATGGTTAAAGACCTGGAGAATAAACCCAGCTCCTCATAGCTGCCCATGTCCCTTAAAGTTGATGTGGTTGTTACTGACAAGAAGCACATGGCTGAGCTCTTTAATCACCACTTCATTAAGTCAGGATTCCTATTTGACTCAGCCATGCCTCCTTGCCCGTCCAATATTTCCTCATCTCCCACCCCTTCTAATGTGACTATCCCTGATGCTTCTCCCTCTTTTCCACCTGCCCCACTACAAAGTTTCTCCCTGCAGGCAGTCACTGAGTCCGAGGTGCTAGAGGAGCTCCTTAAACTTGACCTCAAAAAACCATCTGGGTCAGATGGTTTAGACCCTTTCTTCTTTAACTTCTTATGGGCAGGTGGGACGTTAGCGTCCAACATCTGGTGAAATTGCAGAGCGCGAAATTCAAACTACAGAATTATAAATATTTAACTTTCATAAAATCACAAGTGTAATACATCAAAATAAAGCTTAACTTCTTGTTAATCCAGCCGCTGTGTCAGATTTCAAAAAGGCTTTACGACGAAAGCACACCATGCGATTATCTGAGGACAGCGCCCCGCATACAAAAGCATGAAAAACATATTTCAACCAGGCAGGTGTGCCACGAAAGTCAGAAATAGCCATATAATAAATGCCTTACCTTTGATCTTCTTTTGTTGGCACTCCAAAAGGTCCCAGATACATCACAAATTGTCCTTTTGTTCGATAATGTCCTTCTTTATATCCATAAAAACTGGCGCGCTTTAGCTGGCGCGCTTAAGTCAATAATCCACCCAGTTTCCCTCCATCAAAATGCATACAAAATGAATCCCAAACGTTACTAATAAACTTTTCCAAACAAGTCAAACAACGTTTATAATCAAACCTTAGGTACCCTAATACGTAAATAAACAATACAATTTAAGACGGAGAATCGTTATTGTCTTTACCGGAGAAAAATACAAAAGAACGCGCTCTCTTCCACACACTAGGAAACACTACAGCCAAAATGGGAGCCACCTAGACAAATTACAATTTCTGGCTAATTTTTCCAAAAACCAGCATGAAACTCTTTCTAAAGACTGTTGACATCTAGTGGAAGCCCTAGGAACTGCAATCTGGAAGGATTTCGCCTTATAATAAAAGTGACAGCCATTGAAAACATTGGTAGGATGAATTTGTTGTTGTTTTTGGGATGGTTTGTCCTCGGGGTTTCGCCTGCCATATCAGTTCTGTTATACTCACAGACATAATTTTAAGTTTTAGAAACTTTAGAGTGTTTTCTATCCAAATCTACCAATTATATGCATATCCTAGCTTCTGGGCCTGAGTAACAGGCAGTTTACTTTGGGCACGCTTTCCATCCGGACGTGAAAATACTGCCCCCTACCCAAGAGATGTCCGGGAACTTGCAGGCACCTTGGTGGAAGAGTGGGGTAACATCTCACAGCAAGAACTGGCAAATCTGGTGCAGTCCATGAGGAGGAGATGCACTGCAGTACTTAATGCAGCTGTTGGCCACACCAGATACTGACTGTTACTTTTGATTTTGAGCCCCCCTTGGTTTAGGGACACATTATTCCATTTCTGTTAGTCACATGTCTGTAGAACTTGTTCAGTTTATGTCTCAGTTGCTGAATCTTATGTTCATACAAATATTTACACATGTTAAGTTTGCTGAAAATAAATGCAGTTGACAGTGAGAGGATGTTTCTTTTTTTGCTGAGTTTAGTTGAAGACTCTTCTTTGAGTCATGAAAGTGCATTGAAATGACTTAGGAACTGTGCACACTTTGGAGAGGTGTGGCCACCAGTTAGACCTCTCACTCAAACTCTTGTAATTGTTTTGTCTTATGTTGCACCTACCCTAAATTTCCCAATAATATTCTTATCATGTTACTGAATGTATCCAGAGTATTTTCAAATTTCGTTATCATCAATTGCGGCTAAAAATACAGTAAATGTATAATGCACATAAAATCAACAGTGTAATGTTTGGATTCAGTCTTGTGTCAGGTTAACTGTTGTGTCCTCACCTTTAGCCTAATAATTTTGCCTTAATCTCCCTTTGAATTGCTACCATGGTTATGTATATAATTTCCATATTTTTCCTGTAAAAAACATTTCAATCTAGCCCTATCCATATAGACCATTTCCCAGGAGGGTAAGGGGTTAATGTATTCACTATGAAGTAGCCAAGCACATCCCCAGCTCCATTAAAATGAATGTTACCTTACTTTGTTTTATGCAATAATAGATTTTGTGCACATTTAGAATATAATTGAGGAGAAATATAGATAGCAGGTGCTGTTGTACACCCTGCCAGAAGTAGTATAATGGGTGCTTGAATCAGTTACTGCCATAAAGCGTATTTAAGTGCTAATTCTGTGACTGATTTACAGTAGGCCTGAGGAGTTGTCAGAAGCTGTGGAGGAGTCGGACCCATCAACAGCAGAATCAGAAGACAAATCTCTTGGGAAACCTGTGGAACAACCTGCGGTGGAGGATATCTGTAGATGAACCAGCAGCTGGAAAATCTGTAGATGCACCTGCTGACCAACCAGAGGCAGCAGAGCCCTCTGAGACAACGACTCAGGAACCTGCATCTGTGGAAGAAGCTGTTGGAGAACTCATCGCAAAACTCACTGCAGGACCCACAGTGGAACCAGCAAGTGAAGTTCAATCAGAAGAGGCTGCTGTAGAATCAGTCTTAGAACCTGTAGCGAAACCTGTTGACAGTGTTTCTGAAGAACCTGCAGTTAAACCTGTAGTTGAGCCTGTGGCTGCAGTTAAACCTGTAGTTGAGCCTGTGGCTGCAGTTGAGCCTGTGGCTGCAGTTAAACCTGTAGTTGAGCCTGTGGCTGCAGTTGAGCCTGTGGCTGCAGTTAAACCTGGAGTTGAGCCTGTGGCTGCAGTTAAACCTGGAGTTGAGCCTGTGGCTGCAGTTAAACCTGGAGTTGAGCCTGTGGCTGCAGTTAAACCTGGAGTTGAGCCTGTGGCTGCAGTTAAACCTGGAGTTGAGCCTGTGGCTGCAGTTAAACCTGGAGTTGAGCCTGTGGCTGCAGTTAAACCTGGAGTTGAGCCTGTGGCTGCAGTTAAACCTGTAGTTGAGCCTGTGGCTGCAGTTAAACCTGGAGTTGAGCCTGTGGCTGCAGTTAAACCTGGAGTTGAACCTGTGGCTGCAGTTAAACCTGTAGTTGAACCTGTGGCTGCAGTTAAACCTGTAGTTGAGCCTGTGGCTGCAGTTAAACCTGTAGTTGAGCATGTGGCTGCAGTTAAACCTGTAGTTAAGCATGTGGCTACAGTTGAGCATGTGGCTGCAGTTAAACCTGTAGTTGAGCCTGTGGCTGCAGTTATACCTGTAGTTGAACCTGTGGCTGCAGTTAAACCTGTAGTTGAGCCTGTGGCTGCAGTTAAACCTGTAGTTGAGCCTGTGGCTGCAGTTAAACCTGTAGTTGAGCCTGTGGCTGCAGTTAAACCTGTAGTTGAGCCTGTGGCTGCAGTAAAACCTGTAGTTGAGCCTGTGGCTACAGTTAAACCTGTAGTTGAGCCTGTGGCTGCAGTTAAACCTGTAGTTGAGCCTGTGGCTGCAGTTAAACCTGTAGTTGAGCCTGTGGCTGCAGTTAAACCTGTAGTTGAGCCTGTGGCCACAGTTAAACATGTAGTTGAGCCTGTGGCTGTAGTTAAACCTGTAGTTAAACCTGTAGTTGAGCCTGTGGCTGCAGTTAAACCTGTAGTTGAGCCTGTGGCTGCAGTTAAACCTGTAGTTGAGCCTGTGGCTACAGTTGAGCATGTGGCTGCAGTTAAACCTGTAGTTAAGCATGTGGCTACAGTTGAGCATGTGGCTGCAGTTATACCTGTAGTTGAGCCTGTGGCTGCAGTTATACCTGTAGTTGAGCCTGTGGCTGCAGTTAAACCTGTAGTTGAGCCTGTGGCTGCAGTTAAACCTGTAGTTGAGCCTGTGGCTGCAGTTAAACCTGTAGTTGAGCCTGTGGCTGCAGTTAAACCTGTAGTTGAGCCTGTGGCTGCAGTTAAACCTGTAGTTGAGCCTGTGGCTGCAGTTAAACCTGTAGTTGAGCCTGTGGCTGCAGTTAAACCTGTAGTTGAGCCTGTGGCTGCAGTAAAACCTGTAGTTGAGCCTGTGGCTACAGTTAAACCTGTAGTTGAGCCTGTGGCTACAGTTAAACCTGTAGTTGAGCCTGTGGCTACAGTTAAACCTGTAGTTGAGCCTGTGGCTGCATATAAACCTGTAGTTGAGCCTGTGGCTGCAGTTAAACCTGTAGTTAAACCTGTAGTTAAACCTGTAGTTGAGCCTGTAGTTGAGCCTGTGGCTGCAGTTAAACCTGTAGTTGAGCCTGTAGTTGAGCCTGTGGCTGCAGTTAAACCTGTAGTTGAGCCTGTGGCTACAGTTAAGCCTGTAGTTGAGCCTGTGGCTGCAGTTAAGCCTGTAGTTGAGCCTGTGGCTGCAGTTAAGCCTGTAGTTGAGCCTGTGGCTGCAGTTAAACCTGTAGTTAAACCTGTAGTTGAGCCTGTAGTTGAGCCTGTGGCTGCAGTTAAACCTGTAGTTGAGCCTGTAGTTGAGCCTGTGGCTGCAGTTAAACCTGTAGTTGAGCCTGTGGCTACAGTTAAGCCTGTAGTTGAGCCTGTGGCTGCAGTTAAGCCTGTAGTTGAGCCTGTGGCTGCAGTTAAGCCTGTAGTTGAGCCTGTGGCTGCAGTTAAGCCTGTAGTTGAGCCTGTGGCTACAGTTAAGCCTGTAGTTGAGCCTGTGGCTGCAGTTAAGCCTGTAGTTGAGCCTGTGGCTGCAGTTAAAACTGTAAATGAGGAGTCAACATCTGCCACTCAAGTCGTGGCAGATGATATAATAGCACCTGCATCAGAACCTGCATCAGAACCTACACCATCCCCTTGTGGGGGTCAGGTTCCATCACTGTGAGTCTGCCCTCATATTAAGTTGTCCTAATCTTTTCCTATTAGAGACAATACAATTATTTTCAAGTCATTTGAGCGGATAAGTTAATCAGTACAGTAAACAAGCACACATTTCAAATGTACATTTACCCTTTAAGTTATTCGATACATGCATACATACAGTCAATACATGCAGTAGTAATGCAGCAAGACACCCGCATAGTATGTACATTTTCTACATTTGGGCAGTGCAATTTCAGTGTCTTATTTGTTTCTGTAACTGTTTCAGCATTCAGCAACAGGAGGATGCTGAACCACAGCATCAGATAGTCCATGACTTTCGTCACACCGAGTAAGTGTTGTCATTCTGTCCATGTTCAGACTATATTAGGCCTAAAAGGAGCACACCTTTACTATAAGTAAGGGGAAGACCGTTTTTTTTATATTACACCAATAATTACAACAGCATAACTACTACTACACATTGCAGGATGCGCATTTCTCCTCATAAAAGTACAGTGGTGTAAAGTACTTAAGTAAAAATACCTTAAAGTACTACTTAAGTAGTTTTTTGGGTATCTGTACTTTACTATTTATATTTTTGACTACTTTTACTTTTACCTCACTACATTCGTTAAGAAAAAATTGTACTTTTTACTCCATACATTTTCCCTGACACCGAAAAGTACTCGTTACATTTTCAATGCTTAGCAGGACAGGATAAGAGTCCAATTCAAGCACTTATCAACCGAACATCCCTGGTCATCCCTACTGCCTCTGATATGGCAGACTCACTAAACACAAATGCTTCAATTCTAAAAAATGTCTGAGTGTTGGAGTGTGCTCGAGGCTTTCTGTAAATAAAAAAAACAAGACAATGGTGCCATCTGGTTTGTTAAATATAAGGAATTTGAAACGATTTATACCTTTACTCAAGTAGAACTTTACTGGGTGACTTTTACTTGAGTCATTTCCTATTAAGGTATTTTTACTTTTACTCAAGTATGACAGTTGGGTACTTTTTCCACTACTGTAAAAGTAAACTTATTTTGTGCCAATTGATAACAATCGAGTCTGTTTTAGCCATGCCAAAGGTTATAGTGTATTTTCTATACTTAAGAAAGAGATGTTTTGACCGTACTCGATAGTGAGGAACTTCCCCTCTCCCCTGCAGGGATGGCAAAGCCATTTGTTCATACTGTGACAAGTCAATTGATGGAAATGTCAAGATCACAATCAATTACCCACAAATCTACAGCCACCCAAACTGTTTTATGGTACAGAACCCCAACCCTTGTCCAGACACCTCATTGTTAAAACAAATCTGTGTCAGTGAACTGAACATTGACACTTGTTTTTTTGTGATATGTTAGTTCTCTCTCTCTCTCTCTCTCTCTCTCTCTCTCTCTATCTCTCTCTATCTCTATCTATCTATACTGAGGGGAATATTTCCTTTTTTCAGTGCGGGTTGTGCGGTAAGGCCTTAGGGGACATGACGACCGCCATGTTCGTGCATGGGAGAGTGATCCACTGTGATGGCTGCTTTATTAAAACCATGTAGGCCCCAGGGCTTCTCATCACCTTGACACAGAGGGCACAGCAGTGTCATCCCTGGAACATCCCTATCACCAACACAACCATTTTGACAGATTACTTGCTAGCATTGTTCAACATTTTTTTTGTAAGATGTTATATTTCCAGAGTTATCATCAATTTTCCTAGCCTGACACTGAATGCCATTTTTTTGTGAATGTAAGACTTTTTTCTGTAAACAAATAATTAGTTTTTTCCCCATTTATTGTGTTTTCACCATGTGGAGGGCATGTATATCTGTAATGAGAAAAAAAATATAAATGATTTATGGCAGTTTCCATAATTTGTCAATAATTAACTTCTAATAACATTTGTCTTGTTTGTTGTTGTGCATTATATTACCCATGTGGACAACCTCACTGGAAGTTTTGTTTTGACATTTGCATGACAATGAAATGAAGCACAATATTTTAATACCTTGGGTTCAAAGGCTTTGATACATTTTAATGGCTAATCAATTCAACACAGCATTATGTACACACCCAATCCAGTAAATAGCATAGCAGGCCACTCACCAGCCAGAAATCCCCTGGAAATCATCAAACACTACAGTTTAAAAGCAGAGAGCATTAATACATATGGAGAATGAAAACTGAACATCTTATTTAGCTTATACCTTATAGCACATCCATAGAATTGGCTTTCCTTGCACCACACACACAGTAATCAGTCAAAAGGACAAACAATAGGTACTACATCAAGAGTGAGTGCAAAAAAGCTGCCATAAGTGCTTTGACACACTTAGACAAGAGCGACTCCCACATTACACTCCCACATTTCACTTGAGCGTTGTAGAGAACTTTGGCACATTCTGCTGTTTGCTCTAGTTACAGTAATGGACAGCTCATTTACTAACACAATCTAAAGCAACAGGAGCTAGATCATGTTCACAATCTATATACATATCAGTAAGCAAGGCGACTGGGGTCGGTTTTTTAGTTCTGATTAGCATGGAGAGCAGCCATCTCTCCAAGTCACTCAGATTTAGAGAGCTAAATAGAGCCCACAATCTGACAATGGCATCAGTGACACTTTATAAAAGCTTTAAAAAAAAAGGTGTGAACCAAAACCAGAGACGCTACATCCAATGTGAAAATTAGCAACAGACATCAGAGAGGCATCCTCCTGGACTGACAACCAAGGGTATAAGACTGGTGAGCAGGGGAAGGGGCTTAAAGTTATAACGACCCATTTAGTATGACATATTAGGTTACATTATGAATGGAATAGCGGTTGTACAATATCATACAGTCATGGATTGCGCCCACCCCTTTTTGACCAACCTCCCTACTTTCGTTTCTGTCTAAAGTAACTAGACCATTAGTAGGTATCATACGTCTTGGAGGTGCTCAGAAATACATAAAGTATGGCTCTGAGGCTAGGCTGAGGTGATAAACCAGATGGTCAGATGAACCATGTGTCAGTAATTGGAGCCCTCCAGGGAAGCAGCCAGCAGTAGGTAGGGGACCCAGGTTGCAGGTGTGTCTCACAGGGGATGGATGGAGTTCAGTGGTGTGATGTGTAACTGCCCCCCTCAGGCCCAGTCTATGGGGTGATGGAGACGTGAAAGGGCACAGTTTTTAACAGCGCAGCCCTTTCCTGCCCAGGAACCGCAGGACTGCATAGTTATATGTGGTGGCTACCACATACATAAACTAGAGAGAACGATGAAGAGTGGGACAAAAGAAAAACTATTAAAAAATGAAAAAAATCCAAAATATGTTTTTGCAAAAGTGCAGCTTCATTTAGATGACACACTTATTCAATAGCCTCACAAGCTGATCTCTCTTCGTGCACACATTGATCACTTCCATATGCCCCTACAGTTACGCCTCTATAACACTAAGTCTGTTCTCTATTGGTGAGCTTTTCTCTTATGACCTGGCTGGTCTTGTCATCTTAATCATTGTTGAAAATCAATAAAGACTTAGCTACTGTGCTGATGGACAGTATGATACATTTTTCTATTTCTCTGTTATTATTCTTCTCTGCCAAAGAGCCTCAAATTAACCCCATACCTCTTTGGTGGTATGCCTTAAACTAAGCCAAATGGAGCTGCAAAATTCAAGTCGGTAATACTTTATAATAACTATCCTTTATAAGCCATTTAAGCCAACTAAATATTACCAAATGATGTATACATCTTTGTAAATGATTAGTACATTATTAGTAACTGCATTAGTTAAACATAATACTTTTTGTAATTTTTAACTAATATAGTTACTAGTAATGTACTGATTTTTAACTATTAATAATCTGCTAATAGTTTATTTATTTACTAATTTATAAATGGTTTATAAAGGATAGCTATTATAAACTGTTACAATCAAATCATACTCTGAACTTAAACCAAGAGGTTGACAGGCCCCATAGACTCATCAGTCTCTGGGTGGACGTTCTTACTCACCAGAGCCAAGAGAGCGATCCCTGCACCAGCAAAGGCAGCAATATATAGGTCATAGGTGACGAAGAACTGCAGAGACAAAACAAGCAAATATGATCAAATGCATTTTAGTACACATTATAAAAAGAGGCCTCATAGAGTGCATGTATTGTACATTGAATTGCTATGCAGAATGATAATTTAGCTATGTGTTTTGTGGTTTAAAGGTTACATAATCCAGGAACATTCATTCTTTCAAAGTAGTTTTATTGTCAGACTGAGCTACCACCAACTCACCTCTTTTGTTTTGCAAATGGATGCCAAGGTCATTCCACAAGCCTTCCCTGGCATTGCATTCCAGGGCAGCAGTCCTAAAGCGAAGCTTGTCTCATTAATGTGAAATGAAGTACAGTACATTTCAAATGTAAAAATTGTATTAAAAAGAAAATAACATAAGGTGGCCCGGCTGGGCCCATCATAAGCTAAACGTACCATACTGCCGGGCATCCATGCAGATCCAGCCATGCTGGTTGATGCTGGGTGTCGTCTCAGCCAGGATGTTGATGGTGTGGCAGGTCTGTGCCATGTTGAAGAAGAAGAAGACGGGTATGGCTGTAAAGGCAAACACCGCCAGCCAGATCACTGCCAGGACGTATGTCACAATGATGAACTGTGTAGCAGGAAGCAGAGTAGGAGGTCACAGGAAGTTATTGGTGAAATTCCAGGGAATCAGAATGTGACATAACATGTCCCATGAGGCCTTATTACTGCAGTAATACCCCACCACAGAGGGTAAATACTCTAACATGAGCCTAATATCCCCAGAGCATAATATATGAGGGATTCATGGATAATTAACTGATGATTAATTAACCATTCTATTAATTGTTTATGGATTGTTTTTCAACCTCTATTGCAGTGGGTGGGTTACAAGCTAGAGTACAGTAGGCTATAGTGTCAATATTATTTTAGCAACCTAACAGAGAGGTGACGTCATTCCCTCCTCCCCCTTGCCCCCTCACCTCTCTCTCTCCCACTCCCCTACTCACCGTCAGACTAAGGCAGCGGCCACATCTGGTGCTCCGGAACTCTCCGAAGGTCTGCTTGACGGCACTGGTGGTGTAGAATCCCTCGGCCAGCAGCAGGATGCAGTAAAGGAAGAAGAAAGAGGCCAGGCCATAGATCACGTACTGGAAGTACTTGATACTGGGAGACAAGGACAAGTCATAATAAGGAGAGGTCAGATATAAAAATTTGCTGTTGAGAGGTGGCTGCTCTCAACCTACCTAAAGGAAGTGGGTACTACTACTACTACTACTACTACTACTACTAGTACTACTACTACTACTACTACTACTGTAAGAGTCTTTACATTTATGTTGCTTGATTTGCACAGCCTATCTACAAATACAAAACACTTACTAGGAAGAAAATTCTACTCATCAATTAAAAGGACCACTCAACTCACAACGAGGCCAGGACAACATAGTCTTGTATGTTACGAGCGAAGTAAGTCTCGGCGAGAACCTCTGTGTTGGCCAGTGCCTCGTGCCCACAGCCACAGAACAGTGCCATGCCGGTGAAGCAGAGCAGAGTGGCCACCAGGGAAGGGTAGGGCACTGCCCCCAGGCAGCGGATACAGCAATCATAACAACCTGGTGAGGGGGCATAATACATCAACACACAGGCGGCACACACCGCACACACCAACACACAGCACATCTACGCCACAGTCCAGACACCTGTCAGTCACCCTACTTTGGGAGCTGTTGAAAAGAAAGACCCCACTGTTTCTGCTGAAAATCCATCAACATCCACCAACAACTTCCATCAACAGGCATGAAAGCAACAGAAACATTTTAGCGAAACACAACAGCGAAACCAAGTGCAGCAGAGCAGCGTATCCAACCAAGTAACGTTAAAGCGCCCATACAAAACCAGCCGCCAATGACTTCACAGCACTCTCATACACTTCCTCCAATGTAAGCTGTGCTGGGGAAGCAGATAGGAAACATCCAGACTGTTAATGGCTGTATTGGTATAGGAATCAGAGAGAGAGATGCACCTAGGGCTTTGCAAAGCCAAGGCTGTCTGACCGGAAACATTTGCTGCTTTCGATCTTGTGCTCCTCAACAACAAGCAAAGAGTTTATGAACCAGTGATGCTAAAGGCTCTTCTGCAGGATATTGCAACTAAAGAACAGCTCTCTGCACTGGTTTCATCCGTGTGTAAAAGCTCCTCAACTCCTGCCAACAACTCACAGTTCAGCCCCTCTTCTCCCCAGAGTCCAACCCTCTTTCACCACCACCCGCCACCATAGGCGTCACCAAGAGAGGAGAGAGAGAAGAGGGCACTGAAGGATGGGCTCCAGGGGCTTAGAGAGAGAGCCTGTCTTTGTGGTGGGATACACAGTGCCCTTTGTCTTAGCTAGGAGTGGAGGAGAACAAATGCCAGCGATGTCAAACAAACAAAGACCACACTAGCACCACCTCTCACACACACACACACACACACACACACACACACACACACACACACACACACACACACACACACACACACACACACACACACACACACACACACACACACACACACACACACACACACACACACAACCCAACAATCTAATAAACAAGCCATCGGGCGCCTGGGCAGGTGGGGCGGAGGTCAGGGGAGTATCTCCACCACCAGGATTCTCACAGTACCGCTGGCAACGTCAGTGCTATTCACCCAGTCCAGCCCACAGCTACAGCTGGCTGGGACTGGTACTATAAGTGTCTATGTAAGCAGGGGCAGGGACTGCGGTTCAAGTGTTCAAGGGTGGGAGGAAGCACAATGAATGGGTGGGGGGAAACTGAAATATCTTCACAACAACAACCAAGTGGCTCATCAAAGTTGTATGATCTACAAACCCCATTCGGGAATGGCAAACACTGTCATGATCATACATAATAGATGACTGAGCAACTGTTGCACACTGACTAAATGTTCCTGTAATATTATGGTTTGTGAAATATAATGAAATATACTGCCATTTAAATAAAAACAGCAACAGCTGGAAAGTTGTTTGAGTCCCTGGAAATTACATCAGCTGCAAACGGCCCTCTTCAGCTGTGCTTTGAAACGCCACGATAACCTATTAATAAAATCACAGCACAGATACCACTGAAGGTTCATACCAAACTAAGTCCTTAAATCATGCTAAATCTGAATCAACTGTAGTGCAGAGTAACTATTTTGTTTGAAGAAATAGTAGTGAAGGAGGAATAGTTGGTCGAATTAAACTGACTCCAGAGTCAGATCTACCGCGTGAATCAAAGGATTCCATGCAGATTTGCTAATTATGCCCTGGACAAGACTGGAAATGTGAGAGCCTTTGACGTGATCGACCTTGCATGACCTCTCCCTGACAGCAGCCTGCGCTGGTCCTCTGTCTCTCTGAACCCCAATGAGTTCAATCCACCTTTTAGAAAATATTTTACTGATATTAGCTGTGTGAGAGCTGGTTTGATTTTAATTTTAATCTCATTTATTAGATGATGATCCTGAATGTATTTGAATCGCATGTTTTATTTTCAAGGAATTGCAATCAATATTTTGAGTAATGAGTATCAATAAGCTTAGCTTATCTAAATTGTTCCAAATTGACTATTTAGTCTACAATATTATCTACATGCAACCTGGAATAATATTTGAGCAATCCTGCCTATGTTTCTAATGTTGCAATATTACCAATGTTGTGTTATGAATAACCCATGAGGTACCCACAAGTGGACATTATAATCTTATCAGACAATCATACAATCAACTTCCAATAAAACCAGAAATTATCACAATATTAATCAAGCCTTCATATTGTTCTCAAGTGAAGCAACAATTATATTTTCTAAAATATATATATATATATTTCAAAAGTAGATTAATTATATTCCACAGACTTTTACTATTAAGATAGTCATAGAAAATATTAAAACTCATTAGATAACCACTTACCCATGTTCAGAAAGAGGTATGGGGTTATTGAGGTTTAGCTTGGCGGCTTTGTGACTGTGATTTGAGAAGTTATTCCCCACCACTCCTATATGAATCTGACTCACGCTTTTGTCTGACCAACAATAGACAGACCCCCAGCTCCCAGAGCCAGCAGATCTTAAAGACACAAAGTCCCTTTTCAGCCACTGTCCATCACTAATGCAGCCCTGGGTTCAACATTAAGGACAGTGCAGGGGTCAAAGACCCGTAGACCCTTGCTTTTCAGTCACTCTCATGCATAACAAGTTCACACAAACACATAGCCTTTTCTGTGTAGTACACTTGCAGCAGACTTCATTGTAAACATTGCTGTGGCATGTCTCCCTATAAATGGCTTTGGATTTTAGGAGTAAGTTATTACATAGATAAAGGCTGTATTAACTTTACAGGCATGGGTGCCCTTGATTTATAACTTGTTTTAAATGTTAGCAATCAGATACAACTCAATGAGCAGCACTTCATATCATTTCAAAAGATATGCCATACTTTTCAAAATTTCTCCTAGACTGAGTATGACATCCTGTATTCACCAATCCAGAGCAGACACCTTATAACAATTTCCCTAAATACAATCCTATTCCTATGCGTACAGATCTACTATCTTAATTTGAACACAGTTTTTGCGGAGAATTTTCCTGCGCAGGAAGAAATTCAAATTATAGTGTATTTGAGGTTTAAAAAGGCTTCTAAAGTTTGTAATTTCCACTTTGAAATGTCAAACTTGATTTGCCCTAACAAAAAATGTATCAACCCCTACAAAAAAAATGTCCATTAATTATAATCCACATAATAATTCTGATTTCCTATTGCTGCATAATTATTTTCCTGCTGTGATAAACAGGGTGAAATTAAGATAGCAGATCTGTAGGCCTTTTTACTGTAGGTGTGATCATCATGTGTGATCATGTGTGGGCTGCTGCATGGGCAGTTTATTCTCTCTTAGTAGCCAGGCTATTCATGGTCTGCATAGTATGTGTGCTGCCTATCTGAGGTACGTAAAGGACACCACATGGTCAATGAGAGCAAACTCTGGCTGGTGGGTGTGTTCGGCTCTTCTGAGAAGCATCTTCAGGAAACACAGAGCGATATGAAGAATATGCAGACAAAGGTATAAAACAAAAGGCAGACCATGGAAATGCCACTGGACTGACATTGATTAAGTAGACTAACAAGGGGACATTGAGGGCTGGATCCAGCTGCTGCCCTCCTCCCTCCCCTCCCTCATCCCTGACCCAGTTGATGTCAAAGCCCACTCCTTACAATGGTCCCAGTGTGCAGCTGGAGCAAACACCACACTGTCTTTTTGGAGTGTGCCTGTACCCTCTTATCCTCTTTGACTATCCCCAGTCATAGCCCTTGACCAAAATAATCGCATACAGTTACAAATGTACCATAGATGATGATAATATGCCAAAGCTGTGTCTATGTAATCTCAACTGGTCCCAGTCATATATGAGGCATTGCCCCGATGCCTCAAAATCCAAGCTGAAATTGTGCTGTTTGTTTTCTGTTGAAAAATAATCTTGATATGTGATACAATTGAATTAGATCTGACTCATAGTAAAGCTGTCGATGGATTTTGACAAGAAGACAACTCAGTTCCAAAAAATCTTTAATCAGCCCATTGATATTGAACAGTAGTATTAGTCAACTGTGTTCTATGATCGTATCAAAGAAAGCAAGATGACAATAATTCTCAGAGCGATGTGCATTCTCCCAGAATAATACTGTGAAGTGTTCACATTGAATTCAAAAAAGCCTTTCATAGTAATGCTTCAAAACGTGTTATGCTGCAAAATCTGGGTTTTGTGTAAATGGGATGAAGCCTATGGGTGAATCTCAGCTTGCTCAATCTGCAATATTTTAAGCAAAACTCTTTCAAATCTGATTGATTCAGGTAGTTTATACATACAATTGTGATATACTTAATTATCTTACTGAATACCTTTATATTCATATAAACAAATAACAATAAAAAAACCTGCTGGTCTAAGTTTATTCTGTACAAACAAGCCAAGCCAATGGAATCATATCAGTTGGTTAGAGTAGGTGCCATCTTAAGCTATTCTCTGTTTATAACAAAGCAGAAGTCGCATTCGCAGAACGTGTTTAGCAAAAGAAGACACAGTTAACTGAAAAATAACAAAGGTACTTAAACAGACGACCATAGATCGGAGTACAACACTGACATGATGAAAGCCAATACTTCAAACAAATGACAAACAAATGTCTTACCAATTTACACTTTTACATTACACTTCGCGTGTGCGCAGGCACACGCACGCTCACAAACATACGCGCACGCAAACAGACACAAACACACGCACACGCAGTCACACACACACGAACGCACACACGTTGTGCATATTCAAATAGAAATATTGTTTGGATAAATGTGATACTTTTACTACAAATTGTAATCAATGTTGTAGTAAAGGTTCAATTCATCACAGTCGCCGTAACAGTATTTCTCTAAGCAGAGAATGTTACAGTAACAAGCCATTCTTTAGTCAGTAAGTAAAAAATACCCTTTTAAGTTGTGAGTAACATGAGGAATATGTATAAAATAGCTTCATAACACAGATTTTCTGCTTTTTACAAATGTCCTTCAGTCAGGGATGAGTCCAGATGTTAATTGTTCCACAAAGAATTGTTGAAGATCAAAACAGATATCATAGTAAGAAAAGAGCTTCCCGTACAAATCCAACTGAACAAACATTATACTGAGGTCGTACAAGAAAGAAACAAATAAATGTTACCCTCAAAAGACAAGAATGGGAAATAAAAAGATTTTTCCCCCACGTTTTAACCAGCTCACAAAGGCGTTTGAAAATGATTATAAGAAAATGACACTGCTTATAGACCTCATTCTGTGAGGAAGAGGAGGCAGTAGTATATTGGCGGCGATTCTGCACCCTTTGAGCAGAAAAAGCTTTGCATGGCTCTTGCAGTATGAACATAAATTCAAACTTATCTTACCCACGCATCCCATCCCAACTACTGTTTTGTATTCATTCCTAAACTACTGTACAGCACAGCACGCACCTCAACTCACCTCTACAATCTCTGTCCCCTGTGGTCTTTATGTCATCTGTCCCAGGCTGGGTCTATACCCGGGTGGTGGAGTGGGAGTGGGGCAGGCCTGTGGAGTTGTACCCGGCTGGGAAGGTGCTGTAGGGGTGCATATTGGGAAGGCCCATCAAGGAGTTGGGGATCATGGTGATATTGTTGGGTGTCATCAGGGGGATGTCGTCTGGTGAGCGGCGCAGGGTCATGGTGTAGTCCATGTTGGTGGAGAGGTGCAGGGGGTCGTGAAGGTCGTGAAGGTCATGGAGGTCGTGGAGATCATGGAGGTCATGCAGGGTGTCACACTGGTTCATCTGGCTGCTCTGGGTCATCTGATGGGACAGGCTCTCGTCGATGGTGGTGGTGGTGTGGCTCACTTCGTTGCCGTTGCTCTGTCGCTGGGGACTGGCTTGATGGGGGCTGCCGTGGCCATCCTGCCGGCTGCGCTTGTCCTTACGGTAATAGAGCGCGGCAAAGGCCAGCACATTGAGGAACAGCAGTGAGGCGCCCACAGCGATGGTGACACTCAGCTCAGTGGAGTAATCTCTCGGATTAGCCACAATCAGAGGACCCGTTTCCTCCCCATCCCCGTTACTGCTGTGGGCCGTGGAGACAGGCGGACGCTTGGTGGTGCCAGTCCTCTTACCGTTCGAGTTGGTGGTGTCCTGCGGAGGGACCTTGGTGGTGGTGGAGGTGTATTGGAACATGTCATGGAGGTTATACAGGTGGGGTACAAGGTGCTTCCAGAAAGCTACCTTGGTGGCGCGGTAGTGGTCGCGGATGCGAGGCTTCAGGCCGATATGAAGGTACAGCTGGTCATGGGGGTTGTACTTGGACCAGGCCACCTCCTCAAAGCGGTTGGCCTTGGTGTGGATGAACTTGGTGTCCTGGGGAACTGGCTTGTTGGGATCCCTGCAAACAAACAGTGAAGACAGGGATCAGAGATTGACTACCCACATAGAAGATATTAAGCTTTCATTTGTTTCATTATGGGGGATGTCAACAGGCAAGTTGTGAGCTGTGAGACTGGTTGATGTAATGTCACAGTCTCTCCTCAAGGGCTCAGCATTCCCTACATCAGTGCTCCCAACTTCAGTCCTCGAGTGCCCCAAACAGCACAAATCTTTGTTGTAGACCCGGACAAACTCACCTGATTCAATTCATTGAGGGCTTGATGGTTAGTTGGCAAGTTGAATCAGGTGTGCTTATCTGGGGCTACAACACAAATGTGTACCGTTGAGGGTACTCGAGGACTGGAGTTGGGAAACACTGCCCTACATTTTTCATTGAAGCACACTCAAAACCCTACTTCTACTGAGAATCATCTACAATTCTACAGTACCTTCAGAAAGCATTCATACTCCTTGACCTATTCCTCATTTTGTTGTGTTACAGCCTGAATTCCTGACCCATCTACACACAATACCCCATAATGACAAAGTGAAAACATGTTTTTATAAATGTTTGCAAATATCTAATTTACATAAGTATTCACACCCCTGAGTCAATACTTTGTAGAAGCACCTTTGGCAGCGACTACAACTGTGTGTCTTTCTGGGTAAGTCTCTAAGAGCTTCCCACACCTGGATTGTGCAACATTTGTCCATTATTCTTAAAACAATTATTCAAGCTCTGTCAAATAGGTTGTTGATCATTGCTAGATAACCATTTTCAGGTCTTGCCATAGATTTTCATGAAGATTTAAGTTAAAACTGTACGCCCACTCAGGAACATTCAATGTCTTCTTGGTAAGCAACTCCAATGTAGATTAGGCCTTGTGTTTTAGGTTATTGTCCTGCTGAAAAGTGAATTCATCTCCCAGTGTCTGGTGGAAAGCAGACTGAACCAGGTTTTCCTCTAGGATTTTGCCTGTGCTTAGCTCCATTCCGTTTCTTTTTTATCCTGAAAAACTCCCCAGTCCTTAACGATTACAAGCATACGCATAACATGATGCAGCCACCACTATGCTTGAAAATAAGTAATGTGTTGTATTGGATTTGCCTCAAGCATAACATTTTGTAGTATTACTTAAGTGCCTTGTTGTAATATTTGTATTATGTACTGGCTTCCTTTTTTTCACTCTGTCAATTAGGTTAGTATTGTTGAGTAACTACGATGTTGTTTATCCATCCTCAGTTTTCTCCTATCACAGCCATTAAATTCTAAAACTGTTTTAAAGTCACCATTGGCCTCATGGTGAAATCCCCGAGCGGTTTCCTTCCTCTCCGGCAATTGAGTTTGGAAGGACGCCTATGTCTTTGTAGTGACCGGGTGTATTGATACACCATCCAAAGTGTAATTAATAATTTCACCATGCTCAAAGGGATATACAATGTCTTCTTTTTTTGATCTACTAATAGGTGCCCTTCTTTTTGAGGCATTGGAAAACCTCCATGGTCTTTGTGGTTGAATTTGTAGTTGAAATTCACTGCTTGACTGAGGGACCTTACAGATAATTGTACTGTATGTGTGGAGTACAGAGATGAGGTAGTCATTCAAAAATCATATTAAACACTATTATTGCACAAAGAGTGAATCCATGCAACTTGTTAAGCAAATGTTTACTCCTGTACTTATTTAGGCTTGACATAACAAAGGGATTGAATACTTATAGACTCGATATTTCAGCTTTTCATTTGTAAAAAATTAAAATAATCATAATTCCACTTTGACATCATGGGGTACTGTGTGTAGGCCACTGCCAAAAATCGAAATGTAATAATTTTTAAATTCAGGCTGTAACACAACAAAATGTGGAATAAGTCAAGGGGTGTGAATACTTTCTGAAGGCACTGTACATGTGAAGTGCGTCTATACTGTATGTCTATAAATATTAGTTCTTCTGCACAGGCTTCTATGCGCATCTAAATATGATTAGGAAAACTTTTTGGGAAAATACATGGACACAAATGGGAAATATTCTGAAAGAAGTGAAAGAATGACCCCATTATTTTACTATACAATCAAGGCTGACCAGATCTCAGTGTACTGTACTCACCCACTCTTAGCGAAGTTTGTCCAGTAGGTCATGACCACAGCGCTGAGCATGATGTCATTCCTGGAGAAGTTGCACGGGAACAGGTCAGTGGCTCCCACCATGGGGATGCCAAACACATAGGGCACCTCGTCCCCGTGGGCCGAGTCCGACCACACAGGCTTCATCAGGCTCTGGCAGTGGTGGTAGAAGGCATAGAAGTATGTGGGCGAGCCGTAGCGGGCGTGCAGGTCAGCCGTCACCACTGAGGGCTCCACCCACTGGTGGTCAGTGAACAGGGCAACTAATGTCTTCCTCCTGGTCTCCGGGTTGTCCCTGTCAGCCCAGTCCGTGTACATGAACTTGATGGTCTCCCTCAGAGTGTCCTTCCCCTCCGGGTAGCCATACAGGCTGTCCACAAAGTCCGACACAGCAAAGTCAAAGTCGCTGCCAGATACGCCGTCCTCCACGTCCACAACAGTCTCCACAAAGCGCAGCCCTTCCCCCTGGTTGACGCCCAGCATGATGTCATAGTTGAGGAACTCGCCCTGCTCCATCAGGATCTCGGGATCATCGGGGATGACGTCACCATCGATGACGGGGCCGAAGGCTACGTGGTAGCGGGCTGGCTGGATGTCCTGCTCCACCAGCTCTCTGGCACTCTTCTTCTGCAGGCAGGACACCATGTCCAGGGTGTCCAGCACGTTGCAGCCCACCCTCTCGGCCAGCATGCGGGTGTACTTGACAGGCTGATAGTTGACAGCCCAGCTGGACAGGGCTGAGCCACTCTGGATGATGGCTCTGTGGAACAGGCCTGAGGAGATCACAGCACAGACAGACACAAACATAGATCAGAGGAGGGCTATTTGGTCAACAACCATCTGAGACAGTACATTTTTAGGCCTACCCTGCAGTATAACATATTGGTAGCTTCATAGGATCTCTATCTAGGTTCTGATGATGAGTTTTGACCAGACTTTTGATGATAATTTGTGCTCACCACACAATTTCATCAGACAAATTTCATAGACAAACCTCATCAACATCGCTTTTTCAATCTGTGTATCTGCAGTCTCAGTTAACTTTCATTTTCCTTTAACGAAAGATAAATCACTAAATAATATTGAGGGAAAGGATAGAACTCTAAAAATGATATTAATTCTAATTGAGAGTGTATATTTCACAATTAAAAATAAAGCTTAGTAAGTGGTGCATATGCAAGGTCTCACAACATTGGCCACATTAAAAAGGGATTTGAATTAATTAAACTCTCACTCAACACAAAGGCATCATATTTGTGGCACTCATCTGTGAGAGCACTGATTTTGGGAATGAGTCAGTGACTCCACTGTGAATACACACAGTAGCCTTGTTGAAAACATCACTGTTAAATGAACCTTTAAGATTACATTTTAAGAAATACTATTAATTCAACCTAACTTTGTGCAAGAATTGGTCCAGTGATCTTGATGTGGAATAGCTCTCTCTCTCTCTCTCTCTGCTGACACTCACAGCTCTCTCACTCTCTCTCTGCTGACACTCACATCTCTCTCACTCTCTCTCTCTCTCTCTCTCTCTCTGCTGACACTCACAGCATGTCCATCAGAACCAAGTGTAATGGAGGTCCGTGGACAGCCAGGCAAACCAAATAATAAACATTGACAGAAACCATGCTCCAAAATCAATACCACATCAGGGGGTGTGTGAGCAGGTGTGTATGCGATAACAGGCAGCCCTCATGCAGGGAACTACACACACCACAGTAGCACACACAAAGTCAGTCATTGCATCGTGCCTCAATAGCTGCATCCTCAGGGACAGTCTTTAACCAAAGACTACTTGGCTATGTGGCAGGGCCACCATTTTATTTGACGGACGTGTACAGTAATTTCGAAATTTGATTGTGCATCAGAAGTTTCTCTCTATTTATCAATTAGCCCATGTCAAAACATCTTTCAGATTGGTAAATTAGTCTAGCCAACAAACTAAAATTGTATGAATCATGATAGAATTACCGACCGTGCATGCAGGGAACGTACCTAGTGGCCCTGACCTCCAGGGGGATATTGTTAGGCACTCACTCAGAAATCATATTAACAAGTCATGGCATAATGGGTATAATTCAGACCTGGGATACCTGTAGTTTAAACAATGTTTGTAGAAAGTAACTCTTTACACAAACATACTTTTTAAAGCTATTCAAATACAGATCTCAGAAAGTAACTACTTATTAAAACAATTTTAATACAGATCTGAGAAAACAAATACTTAAAAAGATATTTGAATACAGATCTCAGTAAGGGACTACTTTTCTGAAACTATTGGATTGGCTGCCTTCAACTAATGGAAGGACTGTATCGGAACTGCATGTTGAAGATAGAATGAATAGAGCACACACAATCTCCTATACTATTCCAATCTATCTGGCAGTCATATTTGATCTATACAATACATTTATATCTGAACATTTTGTAAAATGTCCATTCTCCTGAATGTCAATTGCCCCAGGTGTACATAATCAAGTCAAACCAATTAACCAATGACATTTTGTACAGATAAGTACAAATAAGTTGTGACACTCAACTATTGTATGGCTCTTTCAACATGCCACTGAAAAGGTCGAAAGCTGCAATTAATTTTATGATACCTGAAAATACTGCAGAGTAATAAAAAGCCATTTGCAAACACTACAAACATCAATTTGGATACTTACAAAAAACTACTGCTGAGCGATTAACCGAAATGAGGGTGATTTTTCAGTTTTTAAACAACTAATTGACTGACGTCTGTTCAATTCTTTGAATTTCATTTCGTTCAGTTTTTTTCTGTGAGCTCGATATGCAGTTTCTGTATAGAAAAATCAGATCAAGCCTGAACTGTGCAACGTAGTAGGGAGTTGTAGTTTCCAACAGGCCAATATTCTACACAGTTTAGCGCAGAAAACGTGGTAATTAACTACAATGACCATAATCTATTACACACCCGCTTAAACTTGTCCGGTCTGTGCGGAGCAAGACATGGAGACTGAGAGAAGAGAGAAGGCCAATCAAGAGAGATAGAAAGCAGTTGCTTCGCGAGCCTGAAAATACATGATCTAAGTGATTGACAGTTGGTTTTCAGGGTCATAAAGTATGCCTTATTTACTTTGAAGAACTACTAAAATAGTGATTTTGTCAGACAGCATAGGCAGCAGCAGCTCTATATGAGATGATTACTTTGAATTAAATAATAAAGTCATGGGGCCTCCCGAGTGGTGCAGCGGTCTAAGGTGTCACTACAGACCCGGGTTCGATCCCAGGCTGTGTCACAACCGACCGGGAGTACCATAGGGCGGCGCACAATTGGCCCAGCATCGCCCAGGTTAGGGGAGGGCTTCGGTTGTCAGTTGGATGGTGTTTCCTCCGACACATTGGTGCGGCTGGCTTCCGGATTAAGCGGACGGGTGTTAAGAAGCGCGGATTGTCTGGTCATGTTTTGGAGGACGCATGACTCAACCTTCGCCTCTCCCGAGCCCGTTTGGGAGTTGCAGCGATGAGACAAGATCGCAATTGGATATCATGAAATTTGGGAGAAAAAGGAGGTACAATTTTTTAAAATATTATTATAATAATAAAGTCATAAAATAAAAATATTATTAAAGTCAGGTAATGTGAATAAATGATGGTTAATAAGTGATAAGTAGAAATGGGCATTCACTACCGTTTTTTCATTTATTTTTATTTTTTATTTAACCTTTATTTAACTAGGCAAGTCAGTTAAGAACAAATTCTTATTTACAATGGCGGCCTACCTCGGCCAAACACTAACTCGAACAACGCTGGGCCAATTGTGCGCTGCCCTATGGGACTCCCAATCATGGCCGGTTGTGATACAGCTTGGAATCGAAACATGGTCTGTAGTGACGCCCCTAGCACCGAGATGCAGTGCCTTAGACCGCTGCGCCACTCGGGAGCCCAAATGGGACTTTCAACAACAGAGTTTATATTCTCTGTTGTTACAGCATTCAACCCACATAATGCATACTGTCAGATAAAGACAGTATATTCAGAGGGCCATAGATTACAGTCAGTGCAAGCAAGGCCCTGAGCATTGAGCTGAAGGGTAGCTTCAAGCTACCAGGACATACATCACATCCACTAACCAAAGCATACATGTCTGGAAAACAAAGGACAAATCCCACTGCTCTTCAGTCCCTTAAATTATCCACTTTGATTATACTGTATGATTCACTTTTATTATTCACTTAACTGACCTTCCTGTTTTTTACTTTGTTATGATCCCATCAAACCAAATTTGGCCTGTAGTGAAACAAGCTCATTTTACACAGCCAGGCAGTGGAAAAACATCTGGAAAACATTTCTCTCAGTGAATATTTTTTTTAAAAATTATATCGCCAACAGTGATCGTGGTTCTTGATTAATGCTTGAAAAATATATAATATAAAGACTTGGGTAGTCTGTCTGTATACCACAGTATCACGCTGGCTCACACAATCTCAGTGAGAGGGGCCTAAGCTGGCTCTGGTGCCGTTAGAGCTGTGGCCTGATGTAATAAAGGGCTGATTGATTAGAGGAGAAGAGGTTGTGTGTGTGTGTGTGTGTGTGTGTGTGCGTGTGTGCGTGTGTGCGTGTGTGCGCGCGCGTGCGCGCGTGCGTGCGTGCGTGCGTGCGTGCGTGCGTGCGTGCGTGCGTGCGTGCGTGCGCGGTTGTGGGTGATGTAAAGGCACAGATGCCACTATCTTTGTTTCAGATTGAGTGACATTCCTCAATTCATTCACAACCCTCCTTCCATTTACTCTCGTGAGGGTAAGAAAGAAATACGAGCAAATCTTTCTGAAACGCTGGGGATAAATTAGTGAGTGTAAAACAGAGTGAGGTTTAAAGATTATTATATTGATTAATAGTTGCTGCACAGTATGTGCTCTGTGTACACATGTCTTGATGTATAAAATGTAAATATATAAAGTTAAATTGATAGATAGCTAGATAGTTAGACTCCATCCATACACTTCCGGCGCCGAAAAGAGATGGCCGCCTCGCTTCGCGTTCCTTGGAAAATATGCAGTATTTTGTTCTTTTATGTGTTATTTCTTACATCGGTACCCCAGGTAATCTTAGGTTTCATTACATACAGTCGGGAGGAACTACTGAATATACGATTAACGTCAACTCATCATCGTTCCTACCAGGAATATGACTTTCCCGAAACGGATCCAGTGTTTTGCCTTCCACCCAATACAATGGATCTGATCCCAGCCGGCGACCCTGTGCGACGCCGAAAAAGGGGCAAACGAGGCGGTCTCGTGGTCAGGCTTCGGAGACGGGCACATCGCGCTCCACTCCCTAGCATACTACTCGCCAATGTCCAGTCTCTTGACAATAAGGTTGATGAAATCCGAGCACGGGTAGCATTCCAGAGAGACATCAGGGATTGCAACGTGCTCTGCTTCACGGAAACATGGCTAACTCAAGGGACGCTAACGGAGTCGGTGCAGCCAGCTGGTTTCTTCATGCATCGCGCCGACAGAAACAAACATCTTTCCGGTAAGAAGAGGGGCGGGGGGGTATGCCTTATGATTAACGAGAAGTGGTGTGATCATCATAACAACACACAGGAACTCAAGTCATTCTGTTCACCTGATCTAGAACTCCTCACAATCAAATGTCGACCGCATTATCTACCAAGGGAATTCTCTTCAATCATAATCACAGCCGTATATATTCCCCCCCAAGCAGACACATCGATGGCCCTGAACGAACTTTATCTGACTCTTTGTAAACTGGAAACCACACACCCTGAGGCTGCATTCATCGTAGCTGGGGATTTTAACAAGGCTAATCTAAAAACAAAACTCCCTAAATTCTATCAGCATATCGATTGTGCTACCAGGGCTGGAAAAACCCTAGATCATTGTTATACTAATTTCCGCGACGCATATAAGGCCCTCCCCCGCCCCCCTTTCGGAAAAGCTGACCACGACTCCATTTTGTTGATTCCAGCCTACAAACAGAAACTCAAACAACAAGCTCCCGCGCTCAGGTCTGTTCAACGCTGGTCCGACCAATCTGAATCCACGCTTCAAGACTGCTTCGATCACGCGGATTGGAATATGTTCCGCATCGCGTCCAACAACAATATTGACGAATATGCTGATTCGGTGAGCGAGTTCATTAGGAAGTGCATTGACGAGGTCGTACCCACAGCAATGATTAAAACATTCCCAAACCAGAAACCGTGGATTGACGGCAGCATTCGCGTGAAACTGAAAGCGCGAACCACTGCTTTTAACCAGGGCAAGGTGACCGGAAGCATGACCGAATACAAACAGTGTAGCTATTCTCTCCGCAAGGCAATCAAACAGGCTAAGTCCCAGTACAGAGACAAAATCGAGTCGCAATTCAACAGCTCAGACACAAGAGGTATGTGGCAGGGTCTACAGTCAATCACGGATTACAAAAAGAAAACCAGCCCCGTCGCGGACCAGGATGTCTTGCTCCCAGACAGGCTAAACAACTTTTTTGCCCGCTTTGAGGACAATACAGTGCCACTGACACGGCCCCCTACCAAAACCTGCGGGCTCTCCTTCACTGCAGCCGAGGTGAGTAAAACATTTAAACGTGTTAACCCTCGCAAGGCTGCAGGCCCAGACGGCATTCCCAGCCGCGTCCTCAGAGCATGCGCAGACCAGCTGGCTGGTGTGTTTACGGACATATTCAATCAATCCTTATCCCAGTCTGCTGTTCCCACATGCTTCAAGAGGGCCACCATTGTTCCTGTTCCCAAGAAAGCTAAGGTAACTGAGCTAAACGACTACCGCCCCGTAGCACTCACTTCCGTCATCATGAAGTGCTTTGAGAGACTAGTCAAGGACCATATCACCTCCACCCTACCGGACACCCTAGACCCACTCCAATTTGCTTACCGACCCAATAGGTCCACAGACGACGCAATCGCAACCACACTGCACACTGCCCTAACCCATCTGGACAAGAGGAATACCCATGTGAGAATGCTGTTCATCGATTACAGCTCAGCATTCAACACCATAGTACCCTCCAAACTCGTCATCAAGCTCGAGACCCTGGGTCTCGACCCCGCCCTGTGCAACTGGGTCCTGGACTTCCTGACGGGCCGCCCCCAGGTGGTGAGGGTAGGTAACAACATCTCCACCCCGCTGATCCTCAACACTGGGGCCCCACAAGGGTGCGTTCTGAGCCCTCTCCTGTACTCCCTGTTCACCCACGACTGCGTGGCCATGCACGCCTCCAACTCAATCATCAAGTTTGCGGATGACACTACAGTGGTAGGCTTGATTACCAACAACGACGAGACGGCCTACAGGGAGGAGGTGAGGGCCCTCGGAGTGTGGTGTCAGGAAAATAACCTCACACTCAACGTCAACAAAACAAAGGAGATGATTGTGGACTTCAGGAAACAGCAGAGGGAGCACCCCCCTATCCACATCGACGGGTCAGTAGTGGAGAAGGTGGAAAGTTTTAAGTTCCTCGGTGTACACATCACGGACAAACTGAATTGGTCCACCCACACAGACAGCGTTGTGAAGAAGGCGCAGCAGCGCCTCTTCAACCTCAGGAGGCTGAAGAAATTCGGCTTGTCACCAAAAGCACTCACAAACTTCTACAGATGCACAATCGAGAGCATCCTGTCGGGCTGTATCACCGCCTGGTACGGCAACTGCTCCGCCCACTACCGTAAGGCTCTCCAGAGGGTAGTGAGGTCTGCAGAACGCATCACCGGGGGCAAACTACCTGCCCTCCAGGACACCTACACCACCCGATGTCACAGGAAGGCCATAAAGATCATCAAGGACAACAACCACCCAAGCCACTGCCTGTTCACCCCGCTATCATCCAGAAGGCGAGGTCAGTACAGGTGCATCAAAGCAGGGACCGAGAGACTGAAAAACAGCTTCTATCTCAAGGCCATCAGACTGTTAAACAGCCACCACTAACATTTAGCGGCCGCTGCCAACATACTGACTCAACTCCAGCCACTTTAAAAATGGGAATTGATGGAAATTATGTAAAAATGTACCACTAGCCACTTTAAACAATGCCACTTAATATAATGTTTACATACCCTACATTACCCATCTCATATGTATATACTGTACTCTATATCATCTACTGCATCTTGCCATCTTTATGTAATACATGTACCACTAGCCACTTTAAACTATGCCACTTTATGTTTACATACCCTACAGTACTCATCTCATATGTATATACCGTACTCTATACCATCTACTGCATCTGCCATGCCGTTCTGTACCACCACTCATTCATATATCTTTATGTACATATTCTTTATCCCTTTACACTTGTGTGTGTGTGTGTAAGGTAGTAGTTGTGGAATTGTTAGGTTAGATTACTTGTTGGTTATTACTGCATTGTCGGAACTAGAAGCACAAGCATTTCGCTACACTCGCATTAACATCTGCTAACCATGTGTATGTGACTAATAAAATTTGATTTGATTTGATTTGAACTTACATTTATAGGTGGATCTGTTAAAGGGGTTCACTCTTTAAGAGGCAAAGCTTTTAGTCTGATTATATTTAGGAGAGGAGAACAATAGCCATCACTTAACTGTACCACTACCCCACCACCCTAGCCACATATCCAAACAATTCACTTCCTCTGAAGGACTCGATTGGATCCATTTGGAGTTGGGGCGTACCACAAATAGAGTACATTTTGCATCCCTTTGATATTTTAAGTAGAAATTGTTTACCAATAGTGAATTTCAAAAGCCTGTTAAATTAAATGAAGTGCCCTTTATTATAGACCACATGGAAAATTCGGCATTTTGACATGAAGATTTAAACCAGCTTAACCCCAAATGTATTGAAGGTTTCACTATCACTGTAAAGCTCTAGTTATGTTCTTGCTTTGACAAAGACATTTCTGAAGATTTGTATTTATTTAATGTGATTAGTGATTCATTTACGTCTGTCCCTCATTTTAAAGTCAACCCAGTTACGTGAACTGAACTCGTTTGAATATAAAATCAAATCAAATGAAATTTTATTAGTCACATGCGCCGAAAACAACAGGTGTAGACCTTACAGTGAAATGCTTACTTACAAACCCTAACCAACAATGCAGTTTAAATTTTTTTTTAAAGAGCAGCAGAAAAATAACAATAGCGAGACTATATACAGGGGGGTACCGGTACAGAGTCAGTGTGCGGGGGCACCGGTTAGTTGAGGTAATATGTACATGTAGGTAGAGTTATTAAAGTGACCATGCATATATGATAGCAACAGAGAGTAGCAGCAGTGTAAAAGAGGGGGGAAATGCAAATAGTCTGGGTAGCCATTTGATTAGATGTTCAGGAGTCTTATGGCTTGGGGGTAAAAGCTGTTTAGTCTCTTGGACCTAGACTTGGCGCTCCGGTACCGCTTGCCGTGCGGTAGCAGAGAGAACAGTCTATGACTAGGGTGGCTGGAGCCTTTGACAATTTTTAGGGCCTTCCTCTGACACCGCCTGGTATAGAGGTCCTGGATGGCAGGAAGCTTGGCCCCAATGATGTACTGGGCCGTTCGCACTACCCTCTGTAGTGCCTTGTGATTGGACCCCGAGCAGTTGCCATACCAGGCAGTGATGCAACCAGTCAAGATGCTCTCGATTGTGCAGCTGTAGAACCTTTTGAGGATCTGAGGACCCATGCCAGATCTTTTCAGTCTCGTGCCCTTTTCACGACTGTCTTGGTGTGCTTGGACCATGTTAGTTTGTTGGTGATGTGGACACCAAGGAACTTGAAGCTTTCAACCTGCTCCACTGCAGCCCCGTTGATGAGAATGGGGGCGTGCTCGGTCCTCTTTTTCCTGTAGTCCACAATCATCTCCTTTGTCTTGATCACGTTGAGGCAGAGGTTTTTGTCCTGTCACCACACGGCCAGGTCTCTGACCTCCTCTCTATAGGCTGTCTCATCGTTGTCGGTGATCAGGCCTACCATTGTTGTGTCATCGGCAAACTTAATGGAGTCGTGCCTGGCCGTGCAGTCATGAGTGAACAGGGAGTACAGGAGGGGACTCTCGAGGTAGATAGTTTGGTCTACAGCTTATCATGAGATACTCTACCTCAGGCGAGCAATAGCTCGAGACTTCCTTAGATATCATGCACCAGCTGTTATTTACAAAAATTCATAGTCCGCCGACCCTTGTCCGCTGTTCTATCCCGCTGGTACAGCATATAACCAGCCAGCTATATGTTGATAGTGTTGTCGTTCAGCCACGACTCCGTGAAGCATAAGATATTACAGTTTTGAATGTCCCGTTGGTAGTTTAATCTTCCGCGTAGGTCATCGTTTGCGTTTGCTAGCAGTAGTATATAATTTGCATCGGGCTCGTCAGACTCGTTTAAGGAAAAAAATAATTCTGCCAGTCCGTGGTGAGTAATCGCAATCCTGATGTCCATTAGTTATTTTCAGTCATAAGAGACGGTAGCGGCAACATTATGTACAAAATAAGTTTAAAAAATAAGTTACAAACAACGGAAATATACGAACAACAAAACACAATCGGTTGGGGCCACGTAAAACGTCAGCCTTCTTCTCCGGCGCCATTTTGGTGAAACTATTCCTTTTTTAGTTGAGGATAAGGGCTGTATACAGCGCATTCGGAAAGTACTCAGACCCCTTGACTTTTTCCATATTTTGCTACGTTAATGCCTTATTCTAAAATGGATTCAAATGCTTTTTTTCTCATCAATCTACACACAATAACCCACAATGACAAAGCAAAAACAGGCTTAGAAATGTTTGCACATTTATAAAATATAATGATAATAAATATCACATTTACATAAGTATTCAGACCCTTTACTCAGTACTTTGTTTAAGCACCTTTGGCAGCGATTACAGCCTCGAGTCTTCTTGGATATGACACTACAAGCTTGGCACACCTGTATTTGGTGAGTTTCTCCCATTCTTCTCTGCAGATCCTCTTTAGCTCAGTCCCTGCCGCTGAGAGTTCAATCTTGTTTTCATCAGACCACAGAATCTTATTTCTCATGGTGGTGACAGTCTTTAGGTGCCGTTTGTCAAACTCCAAGCAAGCTGTCATGTGCCTTTTACTGAGGAGTGGCTTCCGTCTGCCCACTCTACCATAAAGGCCTGTTTGGTGGACTGCTGCAGAGATGGTTGTCCTTCTGGAAGGTTATCCCATCGCCATAGAGGAACTCTGAGTGACAATCGAGTTCTTGGTCACCTCCCTGACCAAGGCCCTTCTCCCCGATTGCTCAGTTTGGCCAGCTCTAGGAAGAGTCTTGGTGATTCCAAAGGCCACTGTGTTCTTGGGGACCTTCAATGCTGCAGACATTTTTTGGTACCCTTCTCCAGATCTGTGCCCCGACACAATCCTGTCTCGGAGCTCTACGGACAATTCTGTCGACCTCATGGCTTGGTTTTTTAACCATCAGATCCTCCTCTCCACCCTCTCCGAGTTGGGCATCTCCGGCGCGGCCCACGCTTGGATTGCGTCCTACCTGACAGGTCGCTCCTACCAGGTGGCGTGGCGAGAATCTGTCTCCGCACCACGTGCTCTCACCACTGGTGTCCCCCAGGGCTCTGTTCTAGGCCCTCTCCTATTCTCGCTATACACCAAGTCACTTGGCTCTGTCATATCCTCACATGGTCTCTCCTATCATTGCTATGCAGACGACACACAATTAATCTTCTCCTTTCCCCCCTCTGATAACCAGGTGGCGAATCGCATCTCTGCATGTCTGGCAGACATATCAGTGTGGATGACGGATCACCACCTCAAGCTGAACCTCGGCAAGACGGAGCTGCTCTTCCTCCCGGGGAAGGACTGCCCGTTCCATGATCTCGCCATCACGGTTGACAACTCCATTGTGTCCTCCTCCCAGAGTGCTAAGAACCTTGGCGTGATCCTGGACAACACCCTGTCGTTCTCAACTAACATCAAGGCGGTGACCCGTTCCTGTAGGTTCATGCTCTACAACATTCGCAGAGTACGACCCTGCCTCACACAGGAAGCGGCGCAGGTCCTAATCCAGGCACTTGTCATCTCCCGTCTGGATTACTGCAACTCGCTGTTGGCTGGGCTCCCTGCCTGTGCCATTAAACCCCTACAACTCATCCAGAACGCCGCAGCTTGTCTGGTGTTCAACCTTCCCAAGTTCTCTCACGTCACCCCGCTCCTCCGCTCTCTCCACTGGCTTCCAGTTGAAGCTCGCATCCGCTACAAGACCATCGTGCTTGCCTACGGAGCTGTGAGGGGAACGGCACCTCCGTACCTTCAGGCTCTGATCAGGCCCTACACCCAAACAAGGGCACTGCGTTCATCCACCTCTGGCCTGCTCGCCTCCCTACCTCTGAGGAAGTACAGTTCCCGCTCAGCCCAGTCAAAACTGTTCGCTGCTCTGGCACCCCAATGGTGGAACAAACTCCCTCACGACGCCAGGTCAGCGGAGTCAATCACCACCTTCCGGAGACACCTGAAACCCCACCTCTTTAAGGAATACCTAGGATAGGATAAAGTAATCCTTCTAACCCCCCCCTTAAAAGAGTTAGATGCACTATTGTAAAGTGGTTGTTCCACTGGATATCATAAGGTGAATGCACCAATTTGTAAGTCGCTCTGGATAAGAGCGTCTGCTAAATGACTTAAATGTAAATGTAAATGTAAATGTTTTTACTCTGACATGCACTGTCAATTGTGGGACCTTATATAGACAGATGTGTGCCTTTCCAAATCATGTCCAATCAATTGAATTTACCACAGGTGGACTCCAATCAAGTTGTAAAAACATCTCAAGGATGATCAATGGAAACAGGATGCACCTGAGCTCAGTTTTGAGTCTCATAGCAAAGGGTCAGAATAAATAAGATATTTATATTTTACATTTTTTATAAATTTGCAAACATATCTAAAAAACCTGTTTTCACTTTGTCATTATGGGGTATTGTGTGTAGATTGATGAGGGAAAATATAATTTAGTACATTTAGAATAAGGCTGTAACGTAACAAAATGTGGAAAAAGTGAAGAGATCTGAATACTTTCCGAACACACTTTATAATGTAAAGGTAAAACTAAATAATGGCATCATACAGAAATATAATATTTTATTTTTGCATAAAAACATCAAAGTAGAAATAAAAGCAGATAACAGTAGATCTGTTTCAACACAGTGAATAAAGTCACTTCCCTGAAGCAATACTACAGAGCACAACACATTAATATTAATGCTCCACATAAAGCTATACATTGAGATGAAGTACCAGATAATGTAGTACCTAGTATGTGTCTGTGAAAACTGCAGGCTGAGGAATCACTGGGCCTGTGTGTGTTTATCATGCGATAAAGCTATATAAAGGCATTCTCATTGGGCATGAGATTCACTGGTGACTATCCCCATCCCATCCCACCCCACCTGCCCTGTCTATCCAGGTTGAGTTTTAGTCTTACCCTCAGAGTGGTGGGACAGTGTGAGCAGGCTGACGCAGGAGGCTCCGATCCCAGATCCAAAGACAGTGATGCGACCAGGGTCTCCTCCAAAATAGCCAATGTTCTTGCTGATCCAACGCAGGGCTTGGATCTGGTCCAGGAGTCCATAATTTCCTTTAGCTGCCTGGTCACCTGTACTGAGGAACCCTGAAGTGTACAGCAGAGGATATTAGTGTTATTTAACTTCTTTCTTGTCACACTTTTATCTGTGATTTACCATACCAGAGCTCAGAGCTAAATACCTAGCTCAGTACATCATTCTCCTCCTCCTCCTCCTTTTCATAAGGATACTCTCACTGCACGGTTCCTTGAGTTGCAACCAGTCTTTTTCTCCAATATGCGTTCTCCACTATGCAGTATCAATCACAGAGAGGGGGGCAGGCCCTTTCCGCCCCTCGCACAGAGATACATGAAGTGTTACAGCTGTGACGTCGCTCCTACAAGAAAGAGTCCAGACCTTGGCTGTGATTCCTGCATCCCTTCCTATTTAAATCAGTCTTCCAGGCCTGACAAAAGCGGTCAATTTCTCTGCAGGTTAGTTAAAAAAAGATGAACAGTGTTTTGGAATATTGTAGCTTGTATACACCAAGTAGGCAATTAATAGTCCTAACCATTGTCCTCTGACTGAGGATTTCTAATCTTACTCCCTCCTCAATACAATAACACCCTGAAAAAGACCTTGCCTTCATAACATGGGATTATACATTACACACCAGGAGAAAATGACTTACATAGCAAATTATAGAAATGTAACAAATTAATATAAGTTTGAATAACTGGCATAAGCGTACATATTAATTGGATCTCTGTGTGGAGATCAACGTTATGAGAAGAAGAAAATGTATCTTCTAGACTGAAAATAAATTCTACAGACACCATTCAGAGATATTAAGAGAATCCCATCACCTAGTACTCCGACCCTGTAGTTGAGAGTGATGACGATGACATTCCCATAGCTGGCCAGCACACTCCCATCGATCATATTCCCTGTCCCCTCCATGTAGGATCCTCCATGGATGTAGACCATCACAGGCCTAGCCTCAGTGTTCCGAATGTCTGCAGAGAGAATCAGCCATTTACTATTTGTACTGTAAAGGTTTACAGGCAAGGTAATGCAACATCAGAATACTGTAACCCCTACCAGACGGTAGACTCAGCAACATTTACACCACTAAAGCTGAAGGTAAGCTCAAGGTAATGGTATTGATTTTAGCAGATGTGCTTCGGTGATTAGGGTCTTGGTTGTGACGCACCAATGGAGACAAGAATGCAAAGCAAGGACACTACTCATACAGGCCTAACAGGGATCTATATTATGTCAATCTCAATGTTTTCCCCCCACAAAACTGTGTTTATACTAGAGACTGAGCCATATTATAATATTCTATTATTAGCAATATACCGTTTTCACATCTAGTGTCTCTAAAGTGTATCTGGTTAATACTATGTGTTCACTATGTTCAACAGAGCATGCTTCTTCAGGCAAGGTGGTCGTTTCTGTGCACCACGCTCCTATCAATTAATTTGTCATAATAGTGGTTAAATTGCAGGACATGATTTTCTCTGCATCTAAAACAACAACTACTAAATATATTCTTTTCGTCAGAATAAGGCATATAAACCCTCCCCACAATATAACTGCCCTCCCCGCCCCAACGAAAAAATGACAAAAATAAATACATTTGGTCACAAAAAGAATAAGGCATATGACCTGAACTGTAAGTTCAGTGTCAATGTGAGAACGGCGTGAGTTGCCAGAAAATAACATAAAGACACCCATTTCCTACATCACACTCAATCTCTTGAATAGTACGTATGTAGTGAATAGTAATAGCTTCATCCTCATGAGTCACTCATACGGTCCTCTCATGAGACCCACAGAGAGGTAGTGGATGAGACTTTGAGATAAGATGTAGTTGGTTATAGATAGCACAGTCTGTGATCCCTAGAAGACACAGCAAAATGTTCACTTTTCAAAACATGAAGAGGTACTGTATATGTGCATTTATTGCACTCCCATTCCATTTATGGTGCTACAAAATAATATCTTTGTTGATTGGTATAGCCACAAAGACACAGAAATAACCCATGTGAGTCATTGTTCAAATGGAGTAAATTTGGGATCAATGGCAAATTGACCAGCATTTGTCTTCAAGGGGGCTGTTAGGGGACAAAATCAGTATTCAGTGTCCCAAAAAATCCATGACACAAAAAATACTACAGATATGATATGGATGTCCAAATCAAATCAATTGAGAGTGAAATAGCTAATACGCTGAGAGAATCAAGTGACTTATCATTGACTTGGCATGCCCACTGATAAACTAAGGTTTAACCACTTCTGAGTTGTCAAAGGTAAGATCGAAGACGAAAGTCTATGAAAATATCAAAAGTCAAAAAGTGTCCAAAAAACCCCGTCATGCATTAAACTTTGAGCACCAAAAATACCTTCACTGTCACCATGAGAGAAATCCACTCCTTGACTCTTGCTGTGGGCCCCTAAGAATCAGATCAAGGAGGAAAAAAACAAAAAAGTACAAGAGAATTCAAAAATAGCATGATTGACCACCAAGGAAGGAAGATAGTGATATCCCAATCTGTGTCTCAGAAAATCTGTCAAAAATGGCGTTACTGTAAAAACAAAAGGATGTTTGTTTGCAGTAAACATAGGCTATGCAGAGGTTTGAGGTAAGATATGATATACTCTCCTTTTCATTGCCATGACTCAATCAGAAAAAAATGAGATTTACATATTGTACAAACAGTAACTTTTGACATCAGAATGTTGATTTCTTTCATTAATGGCTTTCCAATAATAACAAATAAAAAATGTATAGAAATCAATGTGTTTTTCGAATAAACATGTCATGGGTGGATGTTATTGTGTGGAATGATCTTACTCTGGATTGCTCTTAATTTCTCACAGCAGAGAGACACACACACTCTCAGGCATGGATGGACGCACACATCTCTGGCCGACATTTATCGGTCTCTACTGTGTTTGATTTTCAAATACGATGACGATGTGATCTTGGTTTTGAGCCAACTCTGAAGTCACTTTGCTCCTTTTTACTCCTTTGTTAGCTTACATACCTTCTTCTCTACATACTTTCTTGTTGGGTTTTCTGGCACATTCCTTGGATATTCTTTTGACTGAAAAATGAATGAAAGACTACGAAATAACAGAAGGCTCTGAAAAATTGAAGAAGCATGCAGGCACCCAATTCCCAACCCGGTTCACTTTGCATCACCTCAGGAACTATACAAGGGAGGTAGTGGGATAGGGGGTTAAAGATATACATCGAATTAAATAATAATCATAATGATTTCACAATGCTGCACACAGTCCATTTTCACATGCACTCTGTCTGTATATTTTATGAGCCCTAATACTCTACAAAAGAAATGAAGGAAAGGAAATGTGTTTATCAATCACAATAGTGTTAACTTGAGACTAAGCACCTCCGAATTTGTCAAGTAAATATTGATCTACAGATCCATAGCATAGAAATATATAAATGTATTGCACCTCAGATTCTTACACGGTTAAGGCGTTCACATTGTAAACAACAGGCCTCTAGTGCACAATAATAAACATTTCACCGGCCTAACAAATGTCTGAGTCTGATTTATCATAACTATTGAGCCATTCCCAGTAGTTAGGTTAGGCCATGCTGGAGGCTATATTCTGACTTTAAATTAGTAGTTGTCTGACGCAATAATAGGTTTTATATCAGTGTGTGATTTTCCCGTAGAGAACACAATGAACGGAGTCAACAGTGTAACAGGATGAAGAAGAGTTGGTGACATGACTTTGGATGAGAAAACAACTTGGGGTGGCACAAATGAGATGCACAATGACAACTGCTGCAGACGCAAAACATGATGATTGCAAGGTGACAGCAAGGGTGATACAGTAAACAACATGTCCCTTTGGTCCATTTTACCCATTCCACTCACCATCCTCTGTTGGAATATAGATGTTTAAATACAAACAGTCCTCGTTCTGATCCTGAATGAGGTTGGCCACTGTGTCCAGGTTATAGGTAAACCATATGGGCATCATGATCTCGGGCACTGTGTTGCGGATGTTCTGAGGGCACACAGGCATGAAGTGGGTAGCATTCTTGATCCCTGACCAGGAGGAGGGCTGCTCTGGGGGCATGAAGCGCTTCTCCCCGATGGGAGGGGCAGCGTACGGCACCCCAAGGTACTGGTCAACGGGCTTAAGGACCTCGCCTGGCACCGTGACCCGGAGGCCCCTCAGCTTCCCAAACTGGGTGTTCACAGTCGGGTTGAAGTTCTGGCTGGTCACCACTGTAAATGGCCAGTAGGAACATAACATCCACATTAAAAGACCACGGCGGGTGGCGATGGTTGCGGTTCCTCGCCGATTTGATAGGTGTGCAGGCAACACATGGTGCGTAAACTCTGCCAAACACATGGTCTGGGCAAGTGAGTGCCCTTGCACCACGCCAATGTACACTCGAGTGTCCTCTCAACCCCTATGACCTACTGTATTCCACTTAACCAGGCATCGCTCAACCTGCCCTGGGCGCCAATGGTTACTAAAAACAAATTAACAAAGCCCAGGTATTCACTCATCTCCAGCTCCAATTCTCATTGCTGTTCTGAAACCGAGCTGCAAACAAGAGAGACAAATGGTTAGGTGAGCAAACATCGGTGGGTTGCTTACTGCAATGCCCCTGAGTATACTGACGGGACTATGTTGCCAGATTACTTGAAAACTGGGGCTTCTAAATATATAGAGCGAGAGTTGCTCATCATCCGTATGCATTCACAGAAGATAGGCTCCCTGTAGACAACCCACACAATCATTTCAAAGCAAACTAATCACTTGGGAGAACTCAAGGGACCATTTGAACACACTACTTTGGTGAGTGAGTGGTAGGTTTGTCTGTAATCCAGCAGAATGTGAATGTAAATACTGTATATGTAAACATATATCGCAGAGGATATGCTCATTGGCCTCAATTGTCTTCTTTTTTTTAACGATTTCGCCTGGGACAAATATTACTCTACAAATAGGCGATATAATTTCCAGCGTCATGTTTGGTATAAACACCCTTTCATGGTTCTAGTGTGGGCTGACATTACCATGGGGAGAAGATTTGAACTATCTGAAAAAGCATCTGCATCGATGAAGGCAGAATGTTGTATACTGCAATGCATCTGGAAGTAAGGGATTTAGTAATATACTGCACATTCACTTTCTCTCAATTAAAAAAAAGTGTTGAACGGGACAGAAATATCAGAAAAACAACACTGATGTAACCTTTGAGTGGAAGGATGAAAAGCTGTGATGGAAGGATGTACAGTGCCATATAATCATGATCTTACCCATGATGCCTGCATGTGTATAGTATAGAGCCACAGCAGCACGGCAACAACAACCCTCCAGTAAAACAGTTCAACTGTAGACTAAATCCTAATGAAAACAGTGAAACAACAGTGTTGCAGAGCTACAGGCAATAGAAACAGTGTAACCAGTCTATTGGGTCATCAGGCTGGGTACTTGCTTGTCGGTATGGATGACTCCAAGCATAAGTTTGTTTCCCTAAATGAATTTCTTTAGCATTTATTGATAGACCATGGTAGAGGCACCTGAAAGTGAACCTACTCTTTTCTGGAATGAACAGATAATGATTCTGTCAAAAAACAGAAATGTCTCTAAAGTCCTCTACCTCTTCAAAAGTGTACAAGCTGGGTTGTGAAAATATAACGGAAAAGAGTAGTGAATGTAGCTAGGCCCATGTGTGGGTGGGGGGTAGTTAACATGATAGAAAAATGTCTATCATGTCTCATTATCACCTATATAGGCTGTTTTAATTTGTTTATTTTCAACTTGTGCAATGATTGCAATTTATTGGATGATGTATGGATACAGAAACAGGCTAAAGGTTGACAAAGTAAGCCTCAGCTACTTATACTTTGAGCAGGTTAATCAGGAGGCCAGGCAAAGCTGACGAGGTGTATTCCCTAAACACATAGGATTGCGTTTAGACTAGCAGGGGAGATGGAAGAGACTTCCCGACAAGACATGAATACGAATAGATTACAACCCACTGTCTCTTATACTTGCAATGCTGTGGGAGCTATCTGATGCCCATGCAGTGTGTGTAGCCTACATTGAAAATAAATAAATTATCCAGAGTTCTCAATATCCTTATATTAAAATCATCACTTCAAAATACTGACAGGCCCTGTGTCTAAGTTTGCAACTAAATGCCGCAACCTGTCCTATTTTCCTGAGCTGTGTGAAATTTTCAGTCCCAATGAAAAGGCTGTTGATTAAGAAAATACATAGAGAACAACAATAGTCACTTTGAGTGTAGGCCATTAGCCTAATGCTTTCGAATATACTGAAATATGTCAAATACAGACAATTAACCATAAGTTATACCACACTCAAAACAGGTGTGTTAACATCATGAATATAGTCTACAAATGTTGCATTTATGGGCCAAAGCTGGGCAAAAAATTAATTCATGCATTTAAAAAAAAAACATTGTTGAGGTCCGTTATGGCGGCTACAGGCCCACAATAATGTAATGATATCAGTGGCTCTATTGGCTATGCCAGTCATAAGCACAATTACGACCACATCCCCAACGACAACTTGTAGTGAATTACTCTACACGGGGAGTCTAATTGGACACACATGACATGCTTTGACATCTCGCCTATAAATTTGTGTTAATGAATCCCAATTGCATTATACCGATTCCAAGGTAGCAGCCTGTGCCAATTTGTAGAATGGTTATGGCTAAAAGATAACCGGAGTGCGGCGCAAATAAGGCAGTTTATTTCTCTTCTCTATGTAAGGCACGCAAGGTGCTATAGCCAAATCCGGTGCCCTTGCAATTTAATCAGTGTTAATTCTTCCAAATCGTTCAATTAGTCCAACTCGTTTTAGTGTAAAACTAAAACATGCACGGTTACAGGGTAAAAGGATGATAATGTCACAGAACACCTCGTTGAAGGTGAGCTGGTGGCACTGATTCACCAGTAATAGGCAACGATGCGTTAAAATGTCAGAGTGAAAAAGAGACTGAAAACCAGACGTTCACACAAAAGACCAAGCCACAGACAGCCCTGCTCCTCCAAATTCCCAAATAAACATCAAGGATGCGGTTGATGAATAAAACGTTGCAAATGTTGACCCTAATTATCACATACAAAACATCTAAATGTCATCAACATATTATACAATTATGTTTAAATGTGCTACAATTAAAATACATCATGTTATGAAAAGAATACCCATGATCCTGCTATGTGGGATCGTGGTGTGTAGTAAAATCTTGCCAAACCTTCATCTCATGGAAAGGGAATTTTCGACTCACCTGCTCTAACGGAGGCTCCTACTCTTCATCCCCGGTTTGCTCTTCTTCATATCATTTCGTTTTCATGGCACTGCATTGATGATCACATTTCATTATTATTCGCATGCAAATATTTTGCTTTCAATTCACATGTTCTATTTTGTCTTCTTGATTAAAATTAATATATTAGCCCTCTCGGTTTGTGCGCGAGCAGCTCGTTCACGACGGCAAGGTCAGGAGCGCCCACTGTCTTCGCGTTTCTAGGCAACCATTGGGATACGCGTGAGCTGACAGACAGGCAGTAAAGAAGTAAAGGGAATGTATCTGTATCATGGTCTAATCAAAATTATGTATATTTCATTATAATAATTAGGCTATATGGAATCTAACGCACCAGGTAGCCTTTCCCCGGGTCCCTTGTTTAATCAATCAAATGTATTTCTAAAGGCCTTTTACATCAGAAGATGACACAAAATGCTATACAGAAACCCAGCCTAAAACCCCAAACAGCAAGCAATGCAGGTGTAGAAGCACGGTGGCTAGGAAAAACTGCCTAATGAAAGACACAGAGTGATGCAGACTCAGGTCTCATCTAATTTAAAATTCAAATATAAGGGTCTAAATGTAGGCTGTGTGTGTGATAGCCTAAGCATAACCAATGCTGTTTAAGGATAGGTCTATAATCTGCATTGTCTTCCTGACAATTCAATGGGAATCATTCGAAAAGATTCAGCAAATTCTGCTAAAACCATGTCAACGTTTGAATGGGAAAATGGTGCTGGTAATGAATAAGGAATTAGCCTTTGATTAGATGTCTTTACTAAAACATTAAAATGTAAATGGTCTAATATAGTAAATGGTTTATAGTTGTAAAAGAAGTTCCAATTATAAAGAGGCGCTCAGCATCACCCACCCAAACACATGCAGTATCTGGTGCTGATGCTGCGTTGGACAGCTCCCCTTTGTGGTAAGTTTAAAAATCACAGCCATCGTGGGCAACTTCAGTGGGAAACGATGTTTTAAAGTAACTGTCCAGTGAAAATCTCACTTTAAAAAGCTCATAATCTGTTAACGTGTACCCAAATAATGTTGTTGACTCGTCCTATACTTATATTTGTGGCCAAAGCACAAATTAGAGAGAAAAAAATTATTCCAAAGCACCCCCTCAAACCGTTTAAAAAATAATTGCTATTTCCTCATAGAGGATGACTTCATGTTTTTGACTGAGACTTCTAATTGGCTCACTGTCTGAGCTGGCCAATCAGCTCTTTACTTGTCATTCATATTTTTATTGACTGGTATACGCCCTCACCATTTTGTTGTTGGGGTACTCCATAGAGATAGAGGACTCATCTTGTATCTGTGCCATTATAGCGTCTGTGACAGCACGGGCAGCGCCAATGAGGCTCTCTCTATTTTGAAGTGGTCAATTTTCTTCTTCACGATTGGCTGATCCCTCCTGATGATCCGGTTGGACATGACCTCCTACAGGGTCACTAAAAGCTGGATCAGCCAATGAAGTTGTAAGTCCCACCTAGTTGACGACATGAATATGTTGAACGCCTTCAATGGCGCTGCCCATGCTAATATGGCAGTTTGGCCACTAGAGGCCACTAATCATTCTCTATAGATGTGTTAGCTGACAACATCACGAAAATTAAACAATTTTTTGTTGTTGTTGAACTAAACCAAGATAGACCACAGCATGTCGTTTCCAATGGGAACAAATTAGTCATAGTGGGCAGAACAAGCAAGGAGGTGGGCAGAGCCAAGCACGAGCATCATCTGCATATTTCCGTTAGCTAACGCCTACTTTGTGAATTGCGCGTATGCAATAACTCCATTCGCCTAAACACACCTTCTAAACAACGCGATTTTTGAAAACCTTTGCAAATGGCAAAGTCTACAAAACTTAGTCCACTCTTTTCGGAACAGCTTGTAGTTTTGGGAACAGAAAACGGTATTGAGATCAAATGTTTTGTCGATGAGAACATTTGCAGAATGTCGGCCAAAATCCATCTCGTTCCATCCTCTTCCACTGCTCGACAGTGGGCTTCCTTTCACTACCATATTTGGTAGTGAGTGGGAACGCCAAGCGGATGCTTCACATTTATACATCCAGTGAAATATCTGTCTCATTGTTCTATCTGTGATTATACCGTATGTGCGCTTCCATGGGGCAGAAGTCAGCGTGTTGTTGTGATTCTGGACGGCCAGATTGCTAGCAAGAATAACAAGAAACTCCATGTGGGGAATCGTAAGTGGCTCGTTTTATCTTGTTCTTGATACCATGTCTTGTTTTGACTGATTCACGAACAAAAATTCACGAACCAACAACTGTAAGGATGTATTTGAGAGGAAACAAGTGCTCATTGAGCAAATTTATTTATGTTTTCAATAAACCTTGGAGACGAAATATAGTTTGCATGTTGTCAACAATCAAAGCCAACCCCTTGCTGTTTTGCCCCATTGTTGTGCACACATCGGTTCTTAGGAAAAAGAGGACCGAGCACGCCCCCATTCTCATTGACGGGGCTGTAGTGGAGCAGGTTGAGAGCTTCAAGTTCCTTGGCGTCCACATCACCAACAAACTAACATGGTCCAAGCACACCAAGACAGTCGTGAAGAGGGCATGACAAAACCTACTGTGTTCCCCCTCAGGAGCCTGAAAATATTTGGTGTGGGTCCTCAGATCCTCAAAAGGTTTTACAGCTGCACCATGGAGAGCATCCTGACCGGTTGCATCACTGCCTGGCATGGCAACAGCTCGGCCGCCGACCGCAATGCACTACAGAGGGTAGTGCGTACGGCCCAGTACATCACCGGGGCCAAGCTTCCTGCCATTCAGAACCTCTATACCAGGCGGTGTCAGGCCCTAAAAAATGGTCAAAGACTCCAGCCACCCTAGTCATAGACTGTTCTCTCTGCTACCACATGGCAAGCGGTACCGCAGCGCCAAGTCTTGGTCCAAGAGGCTTCTAAACAGCTTCTACCCCCAAGCCATAAGACTCCTGAACATCTAATCAAATGCTACCCAGACTATTTGCATTTCCCCCCCCCCCCTTCTACACTGCTGCTACTCTCTGTTATTATCTATGCATAGTCACTTTAATAACTCTACCTACATGTACATATTACCTCAATTACCTCGACACCGGTGCCCCCGCACATTGACTCTGTACCGGTACCCCCTGTATATAGCCCCGCTATTGTTATTTTACTGCTGTTATTTAATTATTTGTTATTCTTATCTCTTACTTTTTGGGTTATTTTCTTAAATCTGCATTGTTTGTTAAGGGCTTGTAAGTAAGCATTTCACTGTAAGGTCTTCACCTGTTGTATTCGGCGCATGTGACAAATACAATTTGACTTGATTTGATCGATATACATAATAAAAAAAAAAATCTATTGCCGTTTACCAAAACGATTGAGAATGCAACGCCCACGCAACTACTCCATACACGTAACTACGTAAACAGGAAGAGTTGTTGCAGCGACGCGTCGCCATGAAAGTGTTGTTCAAAATGATCGCGCGCACAATACAAAGTGTACTCTTTTGTAACTTGTTTTAGAACAGTGGTCATTTTACGATTCTCTGATGGAAAGATGCAACGAGGATGAGAAGCTGAATGCCCCGTCCGATTTTGTGGCATCAAGTAAGTCCTAAAAAGCTAGCTAGCTAAGTTAGTTGGTTAGCTACCCGGAATCTAACGCCAGCTGCACCTAACGTTACCTAGCACATAAGTAGCATTGCTAACTAATTACTTAAGTTATGGAATTTTCTAAGTTATACAGCAGCATAAGTTGTGTCTTGTGAGTTGTTGCACCAAACGTAACTAGTCGCGTGTGCGCCGAAACGGTCCTCTTGGATGGCATTGGGACCATATGGAATATTTGACAAATTTAATTTATATTGATGGGTACACTTGCTGATTTTACTTCCTCCATGGGTACAGTCGCAATTGCCGCCAGTCCATCCATTATGCCACCATTGACTTGAATGGGGATGTCCATTCTATTCATTCTATTTCTATATTTGGGACAGCATGTGCGACTACCTTACTCGCAGGTGTACTGTCACATGCTTGTTGCAAGTAAATTCTCACGTACTGAATACTGCATATTGTTTTTCAGAGGGTAGTCAGAGGACCCTGATGCCCCCATCCCATTTCACCGTAAGCACCCAGTCTGCCTCTATCATAGTACCAGGGACTGTAACGGGACGAGGGACAACACCAATAAAATGGGTCACCCATGCCACAACACCCCCATCGGACTCTGGCCCTGCCAACCCATGGCTCACCATGGCTCAGGCCAAACAGGAAATTTTAGAACTACACAGAGAAAACCAGAGGATTCGGATGTTACAGGGAGACTGCTGCAGAGGAACGAAGTCAACAGAGGATTCTGCCCACTCCATAGCAAGGTCAGGTGCTGCCCTATATGCCTTGCTTATGAAATCCACTTCTTTCACTTCTCACCCATGTCTATTAACATAACACCTGACCTGCTCCTCCCACCCCCCACACACAGGTCTGGAGCGAGAGGTGAGCAGGCCTCCAGGTGGGAGACAGAATGGAGACTGGACACAGAGCGTTTCAGGGCAGAGTCAGAGAGGCTGAAAGGCCAGGTAGAAGCACTGAAGGAAGTTGCAGGGAGACAGAGAGAGGAGATGAGGGACAAAGAAACTTATCTGAACAGGTATTGTAGTGTCTTGTATAGACACTGACTTGTCATTATGGCATATTAGTAGCCTAGATCTTACATTCCTCATTCAATAATTCACATTTTATGGAGAAATGTGTATCCTGCTTCTATTCTAAGTAGACCTACTTAAAAAAAGATATAATTACCAGTGATATTCCCTCCCCTCTCCTTACACCCTGTATTGCAGGCAGAGCCATGAAATGGAGGCGATGCGGGAGGAGTTATATAAGACTAAGACTGAGCTCAGCCAAGTCAGTGTGGAGCTGGTCCAAAAGAGAGAGGACAAAGAGAGACTCAGCACCCAGGTAACAGTTATTCACAAGAACTCTACATTTATGTAGGTTGTCATCCCAGCTCACCTCTGTTTTATGTGTGGTAGTAACTAAGGTAACTAAGGGAAAGTTCAGTTATTTGTAGCTGTGGCATGATTGCAGCATCATCAGCAACAATGGCATGATTGCAAAACTATACAGTGCATTCGGAAAGTATTCAGACCCCTTGACTTTTTCCACGTTTTGTTACGTTACCGCCTTATTCTAAAATTAGTTCAATATTTTTTTCCTCATGACTCTACACACAATACCCCATAATGACAAAGCAAAAATAGGTCTTTAGAAATATCACATTTACATAAGTATTTAGACCCTTCACTCAGTACTTTGTTGAAGCACCTTTGGCAGCGATTACAGCCTAGATTCTTCTTGGGTATGACGCTACAAGCTTGGCACAACTGTATTTGGGGAGTTTCTCCCATTCTTCTCTGCAGATCCTCTCAAGATCTGCCAGGTTGGATGAGGAGCGTCACTGCACAGCTATTTTCAGGTCTCTCCGGTGATGCCTTTTACTGAGGAGTGGCTTCTGTCTACCCGCTCTACCATAAAGGCCTGATTTGTGGAGTGCTGCAGAGATGGTTGTCCTGGAAGGTTCTCCCATCTCCACATAGGAGCTCTGTCAGTGACCATCGAGTTCTTGGTCACCTCCCTGACCAAGGCCCTTCTCCCCCGATTTCTCAGTTTGGCCGGGCGGCCAGCACTAGGAAAAGTCTTGGTGGTTCCAAACCTCTTCCATTTGAAGAATAATGGAGGCCAATGTATTCTTGGGGACCGTCAATGCTGCAGAAATGTTTTGGTACCCTTCCCCAGATCTGTGCCTCGACACAATCCTGTCTCGGAGCTCTATGGACAATTCCTTCGACCTCATGAATTGGTTTTTGCTCTGACATGCACTGTCAACTGTGGGACCTTATATAGACAGGTGTGTGCCTTTCCAAAAATGTCCAATCAATTGAATTTACCACAGGTGGACTCCAATCAAGTTGTAGAAACATCTCAAGGATGATCAATGGAAACAGGATGCACCTGAGCTCAATTTCGATTCTCATAGCAAAGAGTCTGAAAATGTAAATAAGGTATTATTATTGTAATTTTTTTAATACATTTGCAAAAATGTCTAAACTTGTTTTCACCTTGTCATTATGGGGTATTGTGTGTAGATTGATGAAGAAAAATAATAATTTAATCACATTTAGAGTAAGGCTGTAACGTAACAAAATGTGGAAAAAGGGAAGGGGTCTGAATACTTTCCGAATACATTGTATATTGATGGTCCATGAAATGGTATAGAAGCCAAGTCAGGTATGCTTGCAGCCCCCAAGGACTGTAATTTTGAATCACTGCTTCAAAACAGCTATTGGTTTAAATCAATTCCCAGCTCCCAGGCTTCCACTCAAACCTCTTCTTTATTTACTACATTGACCTTGTATTGGACAATGCCTGCTCTCTGTGGTGTGCAGCTGGAGATGCTGGAGAGGAAGTCTGGGGAGGAGGCTGAGAGGCTGAGGAGTGAGGTGGAGAGGAGCGGACAGGAAACCCACAGGCTGACCAGGGAGGCTGATACAGCCAGGCTGCAGGCTGGGGAAGAGGCCAAGCAGGAGTTGCAGAAACTAAATAAGCAACTGGAGGAATCCTACAGGAGACATGAAATACAGGTAAGAGTATTTTTTTCAGATTGTTTAAATTTCTTTCTGAACAATTTAACAAACATGGCGCAAATAACACATTTTTTACAGATGTGTAAGTTTTATTTTGGATCTCTTTATTTGTTCCCTCTAGTTGCAGCAGTTGACTGCCACCCATGACACTGAATTGTCCACAGTCAGACAGGCGAGCTCTGAGGTGCAGGAGAGGTTATGTCACCTGTCCCAGGAGGTGACTCATCTGAAGTGCTGTCTACTGGAAGTGTCTGCAGAGAGAGAAGGACTGAAAGAACAACTAAGGTAGGTGTTATATTTGATCCCAAAGCTTCGTAAATATACTGCTTTGTTCAATAGATGGATAGTATCTCATTTTTAGGTTCTTATTTTTTCAGCCAAATGGGCAATGCTTTTGAGACCCAGTCAGCAACGTTGCAGAGTCTTAGAAACTACATTGGACAACTTACCCCTGAGAGAGGGTTGGAAGAGAAACTAACTGAAACCATTCAGGTGGGGAGATTCATTGATAACATTGATTTAGATCAAGTTACTTGTGTGCTCTAAGGAAACACACAAGGAAAAAGACAGTTGGCGCTTAACCAAGCAGAGAAATTGATTGTTCTTCCAGCAAAGTCTTGCCTGTAGAACAAGGTGAATCTTGGCTCATTTAATCTCAATGTATGGTATGAGCATATTTTCATATTACCTTGTAATAAGTAGTCAATATTCTAATCTGACTCCCTCTAGACACTGAATAGGGAGAAGGAGGCTCTGCAGGTGACAACAGAGCTTCTGACGGTCAGACTCAACTCTGTGAACGACATATTGGCCCTACAAGAGGAGGAGATGGTAGAGAAGGTGTTTGAACCATGCTTGTGTGTTCACAGTCCCATAGCTGATGCAAAATCCTCTTATTCCTTTCAGATATTTGATTAATATCCATTCACTCATGTGTGGGTGACTATATCTGAGTGGTTTGTGGGTTAAGTAAAGGCTTTGTCACGTCCACAGACTCTGTCAGACCCTCTCCTGAAAGCTGGGCCCAAAGGCACTCGGGTTCTGCGTTGCTGGAGAGAGAAGGTCTTCATGTTGTTGGTCCAGCTTCGCTCAAGGGATATCGAACTGAGGGGAGAAAAGGATAAACTTCACTCAACCGTATGTGATTTAGGAGGCTTATGACTTACTTAACTTGACGAACTCCAACCACTGTGAAATAATGTTCAGTGAATAAATAGGCAAATTGTGATTCGTGATAAGGGACATAATCGAAACATGCAGAAGCATCCATGAGTCTATTGTGTGTCCTGTTGCTTCAGATCTCGTCTCTGGAGCAGGAGGTGAAGAAGGAGAAGTACCAGTCCAATGTGTTCCAGCACAGCCTGCAGGACAGAACAGCTGAGCTGGAGCTGGAGAGGGTGTCTAGGGAGGTGAGGAGGAGCAGGGGGACAGCCTCTGTGGGAGTGTCTCAATGCATCTCTTCATAGAATGGCTTTCCTCCATTTTGTTGAGACATGATGCATCTGCTGTTGCCAATTACTTCTGTCGTGTTAGCACAGGAGAGGGCGCCACATCACATGTAAAACCTCTTACACACCTCCCATCAGTATTAAGAGAATACAAAAAATGCTTCCTTTAAAAATGTTATAACGATGATTACAATTTCCAGATTAAATCCTCTCAAACATTTCTCAAAAGACACGATTGAACCCTGAAGTCAGTGTGAGATGACATTAAACTTTTTTCTGAAGTTTGACATTTAACTATATGTAATCAAAAGGTCACTATGACCTCATCAGAAAGGAGACCCTAGTAGTTGTCTTGTGGCGGGTCGGTTTTTATGTTTGTCTGGTCCTGTCAGGCCGTGGAGCAGGACGTGGTTACGACTAAGAGGGAGAACACAGAGCTGAAGAGCTGGAGTCAGGAGGCAGAGGCTGGACTGAGGACCATGACAGAGGATGCCCAGCGGTAAAGAGCTGACAGATAGACAGGTCCACTTGACAACCACTATACAAGTCAAGCTAAGCCTGAGATATTTAAGTTGTACTAACTGTAATTTTGTACATTGGGCACCTAATCTTTTCCAGACGCTTTCACAATCCATATCACTCATACCATCTGTTACAAAATGTCCAATGACACAGGGTGAATTTGTGTACTACTCGATCCTACAATCCTCATTTGATGTCAAATATTTTGTTATAGTACCAGTTCTTCTTTCTACAGATTCAGTCAGGCATTTGAGGCTAAGATGTCAGAGGTGGAGACTGTCCAAACACGTCTGAACAGCTTTGGCCAGAGGCTGACCTTTGCCAAAAGAAGAGTGGACACAATTCAAGGTCTGTCTATAGATCTGAAATGATTTCTCCTCGCTTAACTACAGGAAATCTTACAACAGTGAGTTTAAATTGCATGTGCCCCTGGATAATTCTTTGCACTGTTTTATTCTGGCTCAGTTTGACCACATATTCACTGTACTGTTGTCTCGCAGGTCTAATGATGAGGAAGGAGGCCCTACGGAGAGTGCAGCAGGCCACTAAAGCAGCCAACCCGGTCTCTGAGCGGTATGATAACTGACCACACTGGACCACCTTGGCCCTGGGTCTCCCTGAACCCGAGCTGGCAATGGCCAGTTATTCATCAGGAAAAGGCCTTGACTTGTAGACCATTGCCTCAGTTTTTCTCTCTACCACTACATCTCCCATTGCCTCACTAGTTGTGCTGTCCTCTTTCTCTATTCACAGTGCCGCTGTCACAGAGCTCCAGGCAGAGCTGGCCTCGGCGTGTGAGGAGAGAGACAAGCTCAGGCAGGAGCTCAAGAGAACCCCCGAGCTCATTGAGAGTGCCCTGGCTGATGTCCGTGAACAGTGTACGCTGTTTAGTCATCTGTTCAGAGAGATTCAGACTTGCATGAATTCCTTGTACCCTGTAACTGTACCTACAGTAGATTTGCATGCACCATCAAATCAAATTTTATTTGTCACATTTGCCGAATACAACAGGTTTAGACCTTATAGTGAATGGCCTACTTACAAGTCCTTAACCAACAATGCAGTTTTAAGAAAAATAAGTGTTAAGTTAAAAATACAATATGATTAAAGAGCAGCAGTAAAATAACAGTGGCGAGGCTATATACAGGGGGTACCGGTACAGAGTCAATGTGTGGGGGCACAGGTTAGTCGAGGTAATTGAGGTAATATGTACATGTAGGTAGAGTTATTAAAGTGACTATGCAGAGATAATAAACATAGAGTAGCAGCAGCATAAAAGAGGGGTGGGTGGTGGGGGAGGGGGGCAACAATGCAAATAGTCTGGGTAGCCATTTGATTAGCTGTTCAGGAGTCTTAAGGCTTGGGGGGTAGAAGCTGTTTGGACCTAGACTTGGCGCTTCGTTACCGCTTGCCATGCGGTAGCAGAGAGAACAGTCTATGACTAGGATGGCTGTAGTCTTTGACCATTTTTAGGACCTTCCTCTTGTATATCCTGACTATGTGGTAGTAGAAATATTCAGAATACAGTACACCAGGGGTGTCAAACATACGGCTTGCTAGGGGGTCCAAGCCGGACTTCGGGTGGTTTGAATCCGGCCCGCGGGGGGAACAAAGTCAATATACTTTTTAAAATAACCAAAACCAAATGAGAACAGTGTAGTAATGATAATGAACTTGCATTCATACGGGTCATTGACTGTCCAGCTCGCTAATAATCACCGTAATGAAAGATAGAGAGTACGGGAGCATCGAAATTTCCACAAATTATCGATTGAGGACTATATTTGGCAATTTTCACGGCGAGGAAAAATAACCAATTTTCCATGCGGCCCTTTGGACCTCGTTGAAGACTGAATGCGGCCTCCTGGGCAAATGAGTTTGACACCCCTGCAGTACACCATCTGTGTTCCCCCTCTCCAGTTGACAGTGAAGTGAGGCAGCTGAGGCAGGCTGCAGAGCGAAGCAGGGGGGAAGCCCAGGAGGCCCAGGCAGCCAGAGAGGAGGCCCAGCAGAGGCTGCAGGAGGCCCACACACAGCTAGAGGAGAGCAACCTCAACCTAGAGCAGATCCATGCACAGCTGATCAGCCAGAAGGAGGACAGTGACAGAGGTTAGAGAGGGATCAGGGTGGACTAAAGTGTACAATGCCAGGATTCCATTGTAATTCAGTCAATTAAGTTTACTGTCTGATTTTAAAATATCTTGTGTTCTGCAAGGATTTTTCGATCTATTCATCAAATTTCAATTTCTCTTGAAATCGATGTGACTAAGTTGTTGACATGTCACAGAATGTTCTGTACCTGAATTTCTCCTTACACAATCTCTGTTTGACTGTCCCATCAGCTCTGCAGGAGAGAGTGTCTGAGACAGAGGATCACTGTGCTCAGCAGCTTAGAGTGATGGAATCTCAACTCAACACGGCCAGAAGAGAACACACCAAAGCAGGTAGCGTACACGTACACTCATTCATCACATAATGTCCATCTCAACACAAACATGTGAAAGGGTCATGTAGAGTTGAGAGGATTCATATATGCGTCTACAGAAATGTACTGTAGTGTAAATATATATGGCTAAGACTGATAGGACTCCTGTCTGTCTGTTAAAGTGGTAGCCCTGCGTCAGTTTGAGAGACAGGCAGAGAGAGTGAGGGAGCAGGAGAGAGAAGCACAATGCCTTCAGAGTGAACACACCAAGAGAGAAATCGAGGATCTACAGAAACTACTGCAAGAAAAGGACAAGGACAGAAACCTACTTTTGGTGAGTTCATAGTTTTTTTTCCCATGTCTTGGTTTATTGTAAGTTAGCCACGGACCTCAGGCTTCGTTCACGTACTGTACATTCTGAAAGCCTGGTGAACTTGTCAGCAGAAAGATGCTTAAAAGGGGTTAGTCTAGATGTAAACTAGTATTTGACATGGTTCAAGCTCTGAACAGAGGTGGTTGTGTTCCTGAACAATTTTCTGACTTCCAAAAAGCAAGCGAACATAAGATACAAAAACAATGCTACATAGGCTACTTAAACTTTGTCTGACATGGTAGAAAAAAATGAAAATGACAAACCAAAAAATGCCTCTCCTAACGGGGAATGTAATTTCTACTCAGGGCCAATCAAATGTGAGCGTTGAATGCCAGCGCCTCCAACAGTCAACAAGACGAGTTTTGGAAGGATGGCCTCCGCGAGGCTTATTGTTTACCATGTTGAGAGAGTTATTTTATTTTTTGTGAAACTGACAACTGTCAAGACACTTTCTTACACAGATCCATTTTCAGTATTTGTATACTTTTGCCTCCCACAGGTGACTGTACGTGAGAGGGGGCTGATGAGTGAGTATAAGGCAGCTCGGACCACAGCCCAGCAGACTTCTGTGGCCTTGGAGGAGCAGCAGCAGAGACCCTCAAGGAAGAGCAACACTCTGAGAGCCAAAAACCAGCCACAGACCAGAGGTAACTTCCACCTACACACCATGTTGTCACATTGTCTCTTCCTATGAATACCTCTTGTATTATAATATATGTATGTATAACACTTTATACACTGAGTATACCAAAAATTAGCAACACCTTTCTAATATTGAGTTGCATCCACCCCCTTTTGCCCTCAGAACAGCCTCAATTCGTCAGGGAATGGACGCTACAAGGTGTCGAAAGTGTTCCACAGGGATGCTGGCCCATGATTCCAATGCTTCCCACAGTTGTGTCAAGTTGGCTGGATGGCCTTTGGGTGGTGGACCATTCTTGATACACACAGGAAACTGTTGAGCGTAAAAAAAAAAACAGCAACGTTGCAGTTCTTGACACAAACTGGTGCACCTGGCACCTACTGCCATACCCCACTCAAAGGCTCTTAAATCTTTTGTCTTGCCCATTCACCATCTGAATGGCACACATATACAGTACCAGTCAAGTTTGGACACCTACTCATTCAAGGGTTTTTCTTTTTTTAAACTATTTTCTACATTGTAGAATATTAGTGAAGACATCAAAACTATGAAATAACACATATGGAATCGTAGTAACCAAAAATTTGTTAAACAAATAAAAAATATATTTTAGATTCTTCAAAGTAGCCACCCTTTGCCTTGATGACAGCTTTGCACTCTTGGCATTCTCTCAACCAGCTTCATGAGGAATGCTTTTCCAACAGTCTTGAAGGAGTTCCCACATATGCTGAGCACTTGTTGGCTGCTTTTCAATCAATCAAATGTATTTATAAAGCCCTTCTTACATCAGCTGATGTCACAAAGTGCTGTACAGAAATCCAGCCTAAATCCCCAAACAGCAAGCAATGCAGGTGTGGCTAGGAAAAACTCCCTAGAATGGCCAGAACCTAGGAAGAAACCTAGAGAGGAACCAGGCTATGAGGGGTGGCCAGTCCTCTTCTGGCTGTGACGGGTGGAGATTATAACAGAACATGGCCAAGATGTTCATAGATGACCAGTAGGGTCAAATAACAATAATCACAGTGGTTGTCGAGGGTGCAACAGGTCAGCACCTCAGGAGTAAATGTCAGTTGGCTTTTCATAGCCGATCATTCAGAGTACCGCTTCTGCTGTCTCTAGAGAGTTGAAAACAGCAGGTCTGGGACAGGTATCACGTCTGGTGAACAGGTCAGGGTTCAATAGCCGCAGGCAGAACAGTTGGAACTGGAGCAGCAGCACGACCAGCTGTACTGGGGACAGCAAGGAGTCATCAGGCCAGGTAGTCCTGAGGCATGGTTCTTTTCCTTCACTCTGCGGTCCAACTCATCCCAAACCATCTCAATTTGGTTGAGGTCGGGTGATTGTGGAGGCCAGCTCATCTGATGCAGCACTCCATCACTCTCCTTGGTCAAATAGCCCTTGTGTTTGGACATTGTTCTGTTGAAAAACAAATGATAGTCCTACTAAGCGCAAACCAGATTGGATGGTGTATTGCTGCAGAATGTGGTGGTAGCCATGCTCGTTAAGTGTGCCTTGATTTCTAAATTAAACACTGACAGTGTCACCAGCAAAACACCATCACACCACCTCCTCCATGCTTCATGGTGGGAACCACACATGTGGAGATCATCCGTTCACCTGCTCTGCGTCTCACAAAGACACGACGGTTGGAAACAAAAATTTCAAATGAGAGCCAGTTTCATCATACCGCTTGATGGTTTTTGCGACTGCACTTGAAATGTTCCGTGTTGACTGACCTTCATGTCTTAAAGTAATGATGGACTGTCGTTTCTCATTGCTTATTTGAACGGTTCTTGCCATAATATGGACTTATCCCTATTTGGTAAAGGCCATCTTCTGTATACCACCTCTACCTTGTCACAACACAACTGATTGGCTCAAACGCATTAAGAAGGAAAGAAATTCCACAAATTAACTTTTAACAAGGCACACCTGTTAATTGAAATGCATTCCAGCTGACTACCTCATGAAGCTGGTTGAGAGAATGCCAATAGTGTGAAAAGCTGTCATCAAGGCAAAGGGTGGCTACTTTTAAGAATCTCATATGAAATATATTTGGATTTGTTTAACACTTTTCTTTTGGTTACTACATAATTCCATACGTGCTATTACATGGTTTTGATGTCTTCACTGTTACTCTACAGTGTAGAAAATAGTACAAATAAAGAGAACCCCTGGAATGTGTAGGTGTGTCCAAACTTTTGACTGGTACTGTACAATCCATGTCTCAATTGTCACATGGCTTAAAAATCCTTCTTTAACCTGTCTCCTCCCCTTCGTCTACACTGATTTGAAGTCACTTGTTAAATCCACATCAATAAAGGATCATAGCTTTCACCTGGATTCACCTGGTCGGTCTGTCATGGAAAGAGCTGGTGTCCTTAAGTATACTCCATGTATACTATTATCTATAACATGTTTATAGCAAATTTATTAAACATAGAATGAAACTGTAATTGACTACAGTTAACATGTCTACAGACACACAGTAGTAACCAGTGAACTGTTCTGTGTGTTCCCTGTTAGACTCGCTACTGTCAGTGCTTGGGGACCTTCGGACTCTGAGTGCTGCAGTGGTCCACAGCTCAGAAGACGATGCAGAGGAGGAGGGACATGGGGACAGGGTACGGCATTCCAGAACCAGAGGGGACGACTCACTAAAATGACGGTCCACAATAAGTACTAAGAACTTTTTTTGAGATTTGAACTTTTCAAGTCTCAAATCTTTGTTTTTTTTATACACTCTTCATGACTAATTGACATTTCATTACGTATGTAACTCAGACTCCATGTTGATGGTATTATGTGGGTGGATGATTTAGTGATTTCTTAATGTCTATAAAATGGCCCTGTTGACACAACAGCAATGTTCCCAGTTTGAAAATGCATGGGATTCTTTAAGATTTCATGGATCTACTTAATGTTAATTGACCTTTGGCTGACAGGCTCCGGCCGGAGGAGAAGCTCACTGACTGTGATGAGTTCATATAAGGTAGGTGGGCGTGTGGCCTGTGCTCCCAGTCTAATCAATAAGTCAATGTGCTTTCTCCCAGGGCCTCACAGCGTGACAGGAAAATCAAATGAATGGATAGCTTCGTTCAAAACAGCGTGCTGCCTTCCGCTGGAGAAGACTAAAAAACAGTCTTGTTGTGACCCCGAGTGCTCTGAACTGTAGCACTGGAGACATGAGATTGACCTCTGCTGATGTTTCTATAGTCTTGCTAATGGTTGTGTTTATGAAGACATGGATCACCATCTTTGACAAAGTTGTGTATTTGCTTGTGATGTAATAAATTATGTTGATATTTAAAACTTTCATTGTGTCTGGGAAGTGCAGTTTTGATGGAACTTAGAACGCATTTCATGAAAATTTGGACCGCCTGTCCTCCATTAAGGAATGGAGAGATCGTGACAGTATGTGAAAACTCATTCCAGAGAATCAGGAGCAGATTGTGAGATGCTCAGATGGCTCTTACTTAAAGTGACCTGGTGATTCACGGTCTATCAGAAGCTGTCATCGCCTGGTTATGACTATAAGTGGAAGTCAGGCCTAACTGGAAGAGATGTTCAATTTAGTGTTATGAAAGTATGTCCTTTTTATGTTTTAATTATATATATTTCCATTATGAAGCACTAGCTGGGTAACGGCGTGATCAATTGGCTCCAGAAAAACAATCTGGACTGCAGCAGAGGAAAATACACAGGTGTGTGTATATATAAGCATTCATGATTATGATTAGCTATACTAATGATAAATTAATTTACGTGTAGCCCTGGTTCCTGTTTGTGTCCCTTGCCATCAGCCTCTTGTTGTTTTTCCTTTTACAGAACATCATTACAGTTTCATGCAATTTATGCAGCACTAATTGGGACTGAGGCTGTCCATGCCAACAACAAACTCAATCGGGCATATCCATCAGAGGCACAATACAAACCCTGGTGTTGGAAGTGCTAAGATAACCAAGCTATCTGTACAGTATTGAATATCTGTAAGTGGACGACGTGCTAGATGCTAGTGTAAATGCAGACTGAGATTGTGAATGTGCTGGCTGTGCAAGTGAGAGTGCATGATGCAGGGTGATTTGTTTCCCAGAAGGCTGTGAAGCAGCAGCAGGACCGTCTGATGGATGTTTGCTTTTTCTGTCCCCAGCAGTGTCCTCATCAGTGTCCTCATCAGACCCCAGCAGCTCTAAGGCATTGTATTGTTTGGTGCAGAGAGGACCCCTGACGTGGTGTTTATCCTATGCAGTTAGGGGTGCCATTTTCCATTCCAATGTCCTCTCTCTGTCAGGTTAATGTGATCACAGAGTATGTTTAACTACGGCTCACTGACACTAGTTACTTTGATTCATGTATAGGTGATGTCGTGTTCATACACAGATTGACATGAATGTTCTCTTTCTCTACATGTTAGCACTATAATGATGAACATTTCTGTCATGATCAATGTGGGATCGCTGATTAGGCCTATATCTCTGGAGGACTACTCAATCCATCTGATTTAGTGGGATGCCAATAAATATCTTTGGATGGAGGCAAATACTAACACTAAACTCTATGTACTGATCTATAGTATAGTTTAATTGATAAACACAAGTACGCTAGATTCAACTATTCTATTTCACATGCACATTACCACCTGCAGAAACATTTTCAAACAGCAGAGGGCATTGCTGTCCAATAAAGATGACTGACACGGCAGATGACGTCATGTGTATCTTTCAGTGGGCTTAGTTTGGTTCGTTGCATAATGTTTTGATTTGTGATTACACTATAGAAGCACTGACACAAATTCACACTAACAAACCAAGACACAGAAACCCCCTATAACTATTGGCTGTTGGGGTGTGCTGCATTTTGCACCGATGTCAGCGAGTACTTCTAAAATTCATTTTTTTATGTCAGCTTCTACAGCTTGTACCATGTTCATACTGCACATTTCCCCGAAGAAGTGACAATTCCCATTGCAATCCATTACTTTATTAGACTTAATACAATGTCCTGTCTGAGCAAAGTGAAGTCTATCTCCTGGTGAAACAGCAATAACATGCAGCACTTAGGCAGGAGAGGAGACTCGCCCACCAGCACTTAAAACCCTTCTATCTCTATGTTTCACTTATCCACAAATAGCCAAGTGTGCAATCTTCATGTCAGCACAGTGATAACAAGGTTCTGATGAAAAACCTACAGACGCCACCACATTGTCTCTATTTATAACCAAACTGGTAAATGGATTTTATAATGCATAACCTACCAGCTGAAACTTAGCAGTATATTTCAGTTGCTTCAGCAGCTTCGCATAGAATGGTGTGGTATGGTAGCAAGGTATCATAGTAGTAGCTAACTTACGAATAATTGAATAGAGCTAGAAGACATTAAATAAGTGAGGTGATAAAAAGCTTTCAATAAGCTCCCAGCTCTTTTTATTAGCAATTCAGAATGAATGATATGTTAAATAAGAAATTCCAACGAGCAGGAAGGTGCTGACCTCCTTGGCTCAGTCATCTTCCTTACTTAATGATGCTGGGCAGCCTCCCTGTGAGCAGCTGTTGATGTGTTGGAGAGGAGGTACAGATAGATCTGAGGGGAAACCGTGTCTGCTATGGCACTGTGATGTTTTGTGGTTAGGAAGATGACAAAATGTAGTGAAAATGGAGAAAACAAACATCTTAAACCAAAAACGATCTTGTCTTTGGACCATATGACTCATATACTTATATAACATGATTCTGATGAAGTATTGCCTTCAGGCATCTGCAGAATTTCAACACTGATCTGTATATTTGGAATAGGCTGGTTAGTTTGTGTTATATTTACAACATAACCTGACCAGGAAAAATTCCAGGCCCTAGTTCTAATCATAACTCTAGAAAACATTGTTAAGTCTGTGTTGGCCGAGGATGTTCAGGCTGACCTGAGGACATAACAGGCATGGTGGTTTAGCTAGCTGAGGCGGAAGCTAAGGCTGATGTAATTCAGTCAGTCAGTGCAGTGCTCACCACCACCAGCGCTCCATGCTGGACCAGGACATGGTGGATGGCTCAGTGCTGTGGCAGGCCATGCTAAAGGGGACAGCAGCATGCATAAGGAGCTGTGTGGCTGGGAGGATGCAGCCCAGTAACCCTATTTATAGATACAGTAAGTCTGGGGCATTACCTTAGGGAATGGCAGCAGTGTACTGAACTGTCCTATCTTCAAAATGAACTCTAACTTTTGCATGGATAAGAAATAAACTTACACAGTACAATGTACAGCTATGTACTTTATTTTCAAACAAGGCTCCACAATACTAATAATGGAAATTAAGGATTATTAATAAATTTAGAATTCTACAAGGACAGAATTCAAGGTTAGTTGAAATGGATAAACATGTATAACCCACACAGCACTGTAGGTAGAGAAGCAGTAATGACCCAGGTCTGCAGTAGCCTACACAGCACTGTAGATAGAGAAGCAGTAATGACCCAGGTCTGCAGTAGCCTACACAGCACTGTAGGTAGAGAAGCAGTAATGACCCAGGTCTGCAGTAGCTTACACAGCACTGTAGGTAGAGAAGCAGTAATGACCCAGGTCTGCAGTAACCTACACAGCACTGTAGGTAGAGAAGCAGTAATGACCCAGGTCTGCAGTAACCTACACAGCACTGTAGGTAGAGAAGCAGTAATGACCCAGGTCTGCAGTAACCTACACAGCACTGTAGGTAGAGAAGCAGTAATGACCCAGGTCTGCAGTAACCTACACAGCACTGTAGGTAGAGAAGCAGTAATGACCCAGGTCTGCAGTAGCCTACACAGCACTGTAGGTAGAGAAGCAGTAATGACCCAGGTCTGCAGTAGCTTACACAGCACTGTAGGTAGAGAAGCAGTAATGACCCAGGTCTGCAGTAACCTACACAGCACTGTAGGTAGAGAAGCAGTAATGACCCAGGTCTGCAGTAACCTACACAGCACTGTAGGTAGAGAAGCAGTAATGACCCAGGTCTGCAGTAACCTACTCAGCACTGTAGGTAGAGAAGCAGTAATGACCCAGGTCTGCAGTAACCTACTCAGCACTGTAGGTAGAGAAGCAGTAATGACCCAGGTCTGCAGTAGCCTACACAGTACTGTAGATAGAGAAGCAGTAATGACCCAGGTCTGCAGTAGCCTACACAGTACTGTAGATAGAGAAGCAGTAATGAGGTTGGTTCTCATGGCCTTTATGTGTTGTCAGACTTGTCAGTCAAGTGATTCTTGTCATGTCAGTCTATGTGGGCCCCAGATTGAGAGAACATCAAGGGCGGCCAACCTAAAGGTTCTGAAGGTCAACTAGGAACCTGCAGTCCCCAAGGGGGTTGAATCAGTTCATTGAATATATCATTAGACTCTAATCTGGCAGTAAAATCCTGCTACACTACAGTTTAATACTACATTATAATGGATGCTTTAAAACATTTTTTATCATGATTTTGTTATTTCTGGTTTCACTGACCATGATCCGTTGTTCAGCTATGCCTCTCTTTCACAAATAGTTATTTAAATAGTCATGTATGCACATTACCAGTCAACAGTTTGGACACACCTACTCATTCCAGGGGTTTACTTTATTTTTACTATTTTTATCATTGTAGAATAATAGTGAAGACATCATAACTATGAAATAACACATACGGAATCATATTCATGCATTTGAGTCAATCAGTCAGCCATTTTTTGAGAAACGACAGTCCATCTTTACTTTAAGACAGGAAGGTCAGTCAATCCGGAAAATGTCAAGAACTTTGAAAGTTTCTTCAAGTGCAGTCGCAAAAACCATCAAGCGCTATGATGAAACTGGCTCTCATGAGGACCGCCACAGGAAAGGAAGACCCAGAGTTACCTCTGCTGCAGAGGATAAGTTCATTAGAGTTACCAGCCTCAGAAAATGCAGCCCAAATAAATGCTTCACAGAGTTCAAGTAACAGACACATCTCTACATCAACTGTTCAAAGGAGACTGTGTGAATCAGGCCTTCATGACTGAATTGCTGCAAAGAAACCACTACTAAAGGACACCAATAATAAGAAGAGACTTGCTTGGGCCAAGAAACACGAGCAATGGACATTAGAGCGGTGGAAATCTGTCCTTTGGTCTAATGAGTCCAAATTTGAGATTTTTGGTTCCAACCGCCGTGTCTTTGTGAGACGCAGAGTAGGTGAATGGATGATTTCCGCATGTTTGGACGAGGTGTGATGGTGTGGGGGTGCTTTGCTGGTGACACTGTCGGTGTCAGCATTCTGAGTTCCTCTGTCCATTGTCTGTGTTATTTTGCCCATCTTAATCTTTTCTTTTTATTGGCCAGTCTGAGATATGGCTTTTTCTTTGCAACTCTGCCTAGAAGGCCAGCATCCAGGAGTCGCCTCTTCACTGTTGACGTTGAGACTGGTGTTTTGTGGGTACTATTTAACGAAGCTGCCAGTTGAGGACTTGTGAGGCGTCTGTTTCTCAAACTAGACACTCTAATGTACTTGCCCTCTTGCTCAGTTGTGCACCGGGACCTCCCACTCCTCTTTCTATTCTGGTTAGGGCCAGTTTGCTCTGTTCTGTGAAGGGAGTAGTACACAGTGTTGTATGAGATCTTCAGTTTCTTGGCAATTTCTCGCATGGAATAGCCTTAATTTCTTAGAACAAGAATAGACTGACGAGTTTCATAAGAAAGTTCTTTGTTTCTGGCCATTTTGAGCCTGTAATTGAACCCACAAATGCTGATGCTCCAGATACTCAACTAGTCTAAAGAAGGCCTGTTTTATTGCTTCTTTAATCAGAACAGTTTTCAGCCGTGCTAACATAATTACAAAAGGGTTTTCTAATTATCAATTAGCCTTTTAAAATGATAAACTTGGATTAGCTAACACAACGTGCCATTGGAACAATCAATCAATCAAATGTATTTATAAAGCCCTAAGTGCTATACAGAAACCCAGCCTAAAACCCCAAACAGCAAGCAATGCAGGTGTAGAAGCACAGTGGCTAGGAAAAACTCCCAAGAAAGGCAGGAACCTAGGAAGAAACCTAGAAAGGAACTAGGCTCTGAGGGGTAGCCAGTCCTCTGGCTGTGCCGGGTGGAGATTATAACAGTACATTGCCAAGATGTTCAAACGTTCATAGATGACCAGCAGGGTCAAATAATAATATTCACAGTGGTTGTAGAGGGTGCAACAGGTCAGCACCTCAGGAGTAAATGTCACTTGACTTTTCATAACACAGGAGTGATGGTTGCTGATAATGGGCCTCTGTACACCTACAGTGGGGAGAACAAGTATTTGATACACTGCCGATTTTGCAGGTTTTCCTACTTACAAAGCATGTAGAGGTCTGTAATTTCTATCATGGGTACACTTCAACTATGAGAGACGGAATCTAAAACAAAAATCCAGAAAATCACATTGTATGATTTTTAAGTAATTAATTTGCATTTTATTGCATGACATAAGTATTTGATACATCAGAAAAGCAGATCTTAATATTTGGTACAGAAACCTTTGTTTGCAATTACAGAGATCATACGTTTCCTGTAGTTCTTGACCAGGTTTGCACACACTGCAGCAGGGATTTTGGCCCACTCCTCCCTACAGATCTTCTCCAGATCCTTCAGGTTTCGGGGCTGTCGCTGGGCAATACGGACTTTCAGCTCCCTCCAAAGATTTTCTATTGGGTTCAGGTCTGGAGACTGGCTAGGCCACTCCAGGACCTTGAGATGCTTCTTACGGCGCCACTCCTTAGTTGCCCTGGCTGTGTGTTTCGGGTCGTTGTCATGCTGGAAGACCCAGCCACGACCCATCTTCAATGCTCTTACTGAGGGAAGGAGGTTGTTGGCCAAGATCTCGCGATACATGGCCCCATCCATCCTCCCCTCATGTAGATATTCCATAAAAAATCCTGCCGTTTACAGCTACAATAGTCATTTACAACATTAGCAATGTCTACACTGTATTTCTGATCAATTTGATGTTTTTTAATGGACAAAAAAATTGATTTTCTTTCAAAAACAAGGACATTTTGTAAGGGGGTGCATACTGGCGGCAGAGAAGTCAGACGCAGGAGAGAAAACTGTGTTTCCAGCGGCGCAGTTTATTAAACAAAAACTTACCGGGAAACATAACAAATATAACAAATGGGTACAATACCCTACGCAGGCCAGGACAAACGTGCACAAACACTTACAAATAACAATCACCGACAAACACATGAGGGGGAACAGAGGGTTAAATACACACCATGTAATTGATGGGATTGAAACCAGGTGTGATACAAGACAAGACAAAACCAAAGTAAAATGAAAAGAGGATCAGCGATGGCTAGAAAGTCGGTGACTTCGAACGCCGCACGCCGCCCGAACAAGGAGAGGGATCAACTTCGGTGGAAGTCGTGACACATTTCTAAGTGACCCCAAACAATCACGGCCGGATGAGATACAGCCTGGATTTTGATTTGTTTAACACTTTTTTGGTTCCTGCATGATTCCAGACAGTATGTGTTATTTCATAGTTTTGATGTATTCACTATTATTGTACCATGTAGAAAATAGTGAAAATAAAGAAAAACCCTTGAATGTGTTCATACTTTTGACAGGTACTGTATATCCTGTTCAAAACATAGCCATTTAACACTACACTGAATCGGGATCATGGTAACTTCTGAGCTGTAATAAGCAGCAGTACAACCAGACCTAGTTTATCTCCCAGCTATAAGGCTACGTCCTCTTATCAGGAGTCTTTTGAAGCTTGCTCAGTTTAATTACCCCACCAAAATGTTCTTAGATTCACCCGGAAATTGGGAACAACACCCTTTACCACCTTTCCCATGTATACAGCTCCTCCTTTTGTGACTCACGGTTTTTCTTCTTTTACAGTTTTTCTACAGTATGTGCACAGTGGATATCTCATCAAGAGGAAGAGAGAGACGGTGGGATGCTTTAGAAGCAGAGCATCGCTAATTAAAATTGCCAGGCTAATTTGCTCCACTCTCTAAGCACTGACACTTGGCCGGTGGGATTTTCTCCAGCTGAAGACAGAGATGTTGGAATCAAATTACCGTTAATATTAATCTGTGCTGCAGCACCTTAGCTCCTTGTAGTTACCAGCATGCTAGTACAGGATAAAATAGCTCTCCAACGTATGTGATATTCTGAGCTATTCTCATTACTTTAAAAGACACAGTGGTAGTTCTACTGCATTACTGTAGATATTCCTATTCATCTGCAATTAGAGCTAAATTGCCAGTATATCTTGCTGTCAAATGGAACTGTACCATGTAGTGGCAGTTTGTCTTCCATTAGAGGATGCTGTATGAATTAAAGAGGGAGTTGATGTTGTTCAAGACAATTGCATCCTTCCAATTGCCCCTCTATTAAAAAATACTGAGAAATGGTGCGGAGGACAATCAGTGCCTTCCTTCTGCCAGGAAGTAACAAACCGTCGATTCATATCAAATCAAATCAAAGTTATTTGTCATACACGCCAAATACAAGCCCTTAACCAACAATGCAGTTCAAGAAGAGTTAAAAAAATATTTACCAAATAAACTAGAGTAAATAATAAAAAGTAACACAATAACATAACAGTAACGAGGCTATATACAGGCGGTACCAGTACCGAGTTAGTGTGAGGGGGTATAGGTTAGAGGTCATTTGTACATGTAGGTAAGGGTGAAGTGACTATGCATAGATAATAAACAGTGAGTAGCAGCAGTGTACAAAACAAATTGGGGGGGGGGGGGGGGGGGGGTCAATGTAATAGTCCGGTGGCCATTTGATTAATTGTTCAGCAGTCTTATGGCTTGGGGGTAGAAGCTGTTGAGGAGCCTTTTGGTCCTAGACTTGGTGCTCCAGTACCACTTGCCGTGCAGTAGCAGAGACAACAGTCTATGACTTGGGTGACTGGAGTCTCTGACAATTTTATGGGATTTCCTCTATTATATACAGTTGAAGTCGGAAGTTTACATACACTTAGGTTGGAATCATTAAAACTCGTTTTTCAACCACTCCACAAAATTCTTGTTAACAAACTATAGTTTTGACAAGTCGGTTAGGACATCTACTTTGTGCATGACACAAGTAATTTTTCCAACAATTGTTTACAGACAGATTATTTCACTTATAATTCACTGTATCACTATTCCAGTGGGTCAGAAGTTTACATACACTAAGTTGACTGTGCCTTTAAACAGTTTGTAAAATTCCATAAAATTATGTCATGGCCTCAGAAGCTTCTGATAGGCTAATTGACATCATTTGAGTCAATTGGAGGTGTACATGTGGATGTATTTCAAGGCCTACCTTCAAACTCAGTTCCTCTTTGCTTAACATGATGTGAAAATCAAAAGAAATCAGCCAAGACCTCAGAAAAATAATTGTAGACCTCCACAAGTCTGGTTCATCCTTGGGAGCAATTTCCAAACGCCTGAAGGTACCATGTTCATCTGTTCAAACAATAGTACGCAAGTATAAACACCATTGGACCACGCAGCCGTCATACAGCTCAGGAAGGAGATGTGTTCTGTCTCCTAGAGATGAACGTACTTTGGTGCGAAAAGTGCAAATCAATCCCAGAACAACAGCAAAGGACCTTGTGAAGATGCTGGAGGAAACAGGTACAAAAGTATCTATATCCACAGTAAAACAAGTCCTATATCGACATAACCTGAAAGGCCGCTCAGCAAGGAAGAAGCGACTGCTCCAAAACCGCCATAGAAAAGCCAGACTACGGTTTGCAACTGCACATGGGGACAAAGATCGTACTTTCTGAAGAAATGTCCTCTGGTGTGATGAAACAAAAATAGAACTGTTTGGTCATAATGACCATCAATCAATCAATCAAATGTATTTATAAAACCCTTCTTACATCAGCGGATGTCACAAAGTGCTGTACAGAAACCCAGCCTAAAACCCCAAACAGCAAGCAATGCAGGTGTAGAAGCACGGTGGCTAGGAAAAACTCCCTAGGAAGGCCAGAACCTAGGAAGAAACCTAGAGAGGAACCAGGCTATGAGGGGTGGCCAGTCCTCTTCTGGCTGTGCCGGGTGGAGATTATAACAGAACATGGCCAAGATGTTCAGATGTTCATAGATGACCAGCAGGGTCAAATAATAATAATCACAGTTGTTGTCGAGGGTGCAACAGGTCAGCACCTCAGGAGTAAATGTCAGTTGGCTTTTCATAGTCAATTGGCTTTTCATAGTCAATGTCAGTTGGCTTTTTTTTATCTCTACCGCTCCTGCGGTCTCTAGAGAGTTGAAAACAGCAGGTCTGGGACAGGTAGCACGTCCGGTGAACAGTTCAGGGTTCCATAGCCACAGGCAGAACAGTTGAAACTGGAGCAGCAGCACGACCAGGTGGACTGGGGACAGCAAGGAGTCATCAGGCCAGGTAGTCCTGAGGCATGGTCCTAGGGCTCAGGTCTAGGAAAGAAGGAAAGAAAGAAAGAAAGAAAGAAAGAGAGAGAGAGAGAGAGAGAGAGAGAGAGAGAGAGAGAGAGAGAGAAAAAGAGAGAGAATTAGAGAGAGCATAATTAAATTCACACAGGACACCGGATAAGACAGGATAAATACTCCAGATATAACAGACTGACCCTAGCCCCCCGACACATAAACTATTGCAGCATAAATACTGGAGGCTGAGACAGGAGGGGTCGGAAGACACTGTGGCCCCGTCCGACGATACCCCCGGACAGAGCCAAACATGCAGGATATAACCCCACCCCCTTTGCCAAAGCACAGCCCCCACAACACTAGAGGGATAACTCCAACCACCAACTTACCATCCTTACCATCCTGAGACAAGGCCTAGTATAGCCCACGAAGATCTCCCCCACGGCACAACCCAACGGGGGGCGCCAAACCTGACTCAGTTATACCAGACCATCGTTATGTTTGGAGGAAAAAGGGGGAGGCTTGCAAGCCGAAGAACACCATTCCAACCATGAAGCACAGGGGTGGCAGCATCATGTTGTGGGGGTGCTTTGCTGCAGGAGGGACTGGTGCACTTCACAAAATAGATGGCATCATGAGGAAAGAAAATTATGTGGATATATTGAAGCAACATCTCAAGACATCAGTCAGGAAGTTAAAGCTTGGTCGCAAATGGGTCTTCCAAATGAACAATGACCCCGAGCACACTTCCAAAGTTGTGTCAAAAGGGCTTAAGGACAACAAAGTCAAGGTATTGGAGTGGCCATCATAAAGCTCTGACCTCAATCCTATAGAAAAATTGTGGGCAGAACTGAAAAAGCATGTGTGAGCAAGGAGGCCTACAAACCTGACTCAGTTACACCAGCTCTGTCAGGAGGAATGTGCCAAAATTCACCCAACTTATTGTGGGAAGCTTGTGGAAGGCTACCCGAAACATTTGACCCAGGTTAAACAATTTAAAGGCAATGCTACCAAATACGAATTGAGTGTATGTAAACTTCAGACCCACCAGGAATGTGAATAAATAAATAAAAGCTGAAATAAATAATTCTCTCTACTATTATTCTGACATTTCACATTCTTTAAATAAAGTGGTGATCCTAACTGTGCTAAGACAGGGAATTTTTACTAGAATTAAATGCCAGGAATTGTGAAAAACTGAGTTTAAATGTATTTGGCTAAGGTATATGTAAACTTCCGACTTCAACTGTAGGTCCTGGATTGCAGGAAGCTTGGCCCCAGTGATGTACTGGGCCATACACACTACCCTCTGTAGCGTCTTACCAGGCGGTGATGCAACCGGTCAGGATGCTCTCGATGATGCAGCTGTATAACTTTTTGAGGATCTGGGGACCCATGCCAAATCTTTTCAGTCTCCTGAGGGGGAAAAGGTTTTGTCGTGCCCTCTTCACGACTGTCTTGGTGTTTTTAGACCATGATAGATTGTTGGTGATGTGGACACCAAGGAACATGAAACTCTCTACCCTCTCCACTACAGCCCCGTTGAGGTTAATGGGGGCCTGTTCGGCAAGCCTTTTCCTGTAGTCCACGATCAGCTCCTTTATCTTGCTCACATTGAGGGAGAGGTTGTTGTCCTGGCACCACACTGTTAGGTCTCTGACCACCTCCCTATAGGCTGTCTCATTGTTGTCTGTGATCAGGCCTACCACTGTTGTGTGTGCACGTAGTCGTGGGTGAACAGGGAGTTCAGGAGGGGACTAAGTACACACCCCTGAGGGGCCCCAGTGTTGAGGATCAGCGTGGTAGACGTGTTTTTGCCTACCCTTACCACCTGGGGGCGGCTCGTCAGGAAGTCCAGGATCCAGTTGCAGAGAGAGGTGTTTAGTCCCAGGATCCGTAACTTAGTGATGAGCTTCGATGGCATTATGGTGTTGAACGCTGAGATGTAGCCAATGAACAGCATTCTCACATAGGTGTTCCTTTTGTCCAGGTGGGAAAGGGCAGTGCGGAGTGCGATTGAGAATGCGTCATCTGTGGATCTGTTGGGGCGGTATGCGAATTGGAGTGGGTCTAGGTTATCCGGGAAGATACTGTTGATGTGAGCCATGACCAGCCTTTCAAAGCACTTCATGGCTACCGACGTGGGTGCTACGGGGCATAATAATTTAGGCAGGTTACCTTCGCTTCCTTGGGCACAGGGACTATGGTGGTCTGCTTGAAACATGTAGGTATTACAGACTCAGTCAGGGAGAGGTTGAAAATGTCAGTGAAGACACTTGCCAGTTGGTCCGCGCATGCTTTGAGTACACGTCCTGGTAATCAATCTGGCCCTGCGGTTTTGTGAATGTTGACCTGTTTAAAGGTCTTGCTCACATCGTTTACCGAGAACTTTATCACACAGTCATCCAGAACAGCTGGTGCTCTCGTGCATGCTTCAGGGTTGCTTGCCTCGAAGCGAGCATAAAAGGCATTTAGCTCATCTGGTAGGCTCGCGTCACTGGGCAGCTCGCGTCTGGGTTTCCCTTTGTAGTCCGTAATAGTTTTCAAGCCGTGCCACATCCGACGAGCTTCAGAGCCGGTGTTGTAGGATTCAATCTTAATCCTGTGTAGCTCGATGCGGATGTTGCCTGTAATCCATGGCTTCTGGTGGGCAAGCGGTTTGCTGATGTCAACATTGTGAACAGAGTGCCCCATGGTGGCGGTGGGGTTTTGGTATGGGCCAGCATTAGCTACAGACAACGAACACAATTGCATTTTATCATTGGCAAATTGAATGCACAGAGATACCGTGACGAGATCCTGAGGCTCATTATCGTGCCATTCATCCACTGCCATCACCTCATTCTTCAGCATGTCGCAAGGATCTGTACATAATTCCTGGAAGCTGAAAATGTATCAGTTCTTCCATGGCCAGCATACTCACCAGACATGTCACCATTTGAGCTTTGGGATGCTCTGGATCGACATGTATGACAGCGTGTTCCAGGTCCCGCCAAAACATCCAGCAACTTCGCACAACCATTAAAGAGGAGTGGGACAACATTCCACAGCCTGATCAACTTTATGTGAAGGAGATATGTTTCGCTGCATGAGGCAAATGGTGGTCACACCAGATACAGACTGGTTTTCTGATCCATGCCCCTATCTTTTTTCTAAAGGTATCTGTGACCAATAGATGTACAGTATGTCTGTATCCCAGTCGTGAAATCCATAGATTAGGGCCTAAGGAATTTATTTCAATTGACTGATTTCTTATATGAACTGTAACTCAGTAAAATCTTCGAAATTGTTGCATGTTGAGTTTATATTCTTATATTCTTCAGTGTGTATATATACAGTACCGGTCAAAAGTTTGGACACACCTACTCATTCCATGGTTTTCTTTTTTTTTTTACTATTTTCTACATTGTTGAATAATAGTGAAGACATCAAAACTATGAAATGACACATATGAAATCATGTAGTAACCAAAAAAGTGTTAAACAAATCAATATATCTTTTATATTTGAGATTATTCAAAATAGCCAACCTTTGCCTTGATTACAGCTTTGCACACTCTTGGTATTCTCTCAACCAGCTTCATGAGAATGGAGCCTGGAATGCATTTCAATTAACAGGTGCGCCTTGTTAAAAGTTAATTTGTGCCAATCACTTGTGTTGTGTCAAGGTATTTTTTATTTAACCTTTATTTAACTAGGCAAGTCAGTTAAGAACAAGTTCTTATTTACAATGACAGCCTAGGAACAGTGGGTTAACTGCCTTGTTGAGGGTCAGAACAACAGATTTTTACCTTGTCAGCTCTGGAATTCAATCTCGCAACCTTTTGGTTACTGGGCCAAAGCTCTAACTATTAGGCTACCTACCGCCCCAGGTAGGAGGGGTGGTATACAGACGATAGCCCTATTTGGTAAAAGACCAAGTCCATATTATGGCAAGAACAGCTCAAATAAGCAAAGAGAAACGACAGTCCATCATTACTTTAAGACATGAAGGTCAGTCAATATGGAACATTTCAAGAACTTTGAAAGTTTCTTCAAGTGCAGTCGCAAAAACCATCAAGCGCTATGATGAAACTGGCTCTCATGAGGACCGCCACAGGAAAGGAAGACCCAGAGTTACCTCTGCTGCAGAGGATAAGTTCATTAGAGTTAACTGCCCATCAGATTGCAGCCCAAATAAATGCTTCACAGAGTTCAAGTAACAGACACATCTCAACATCAATTGTTCAGAGGATACTGCGTGAATCAGGCCTTCATGGTCAAATTGCTGAAAAGAAACCACTACTAAAAGTCACCAATAATAAGAAGAGACTTGCTTGGGCCAAGAAACAAGGAATGGACATTAGACCGGTGGAAATCTGTCCTTTGGTCTGATGAGTCCAAATGTGAGATCTTTGGTTCCAACCACTGTGTCTTTGTGAGACGCAGAGTAGGTGAACGCCATCCCATCTGGTTTGCGCTTAGTGGGACTATCATTTGTTTTTCAACAGGACAATGACCCAACACACCTTCAGGCTGTGTAAGGGCTATTTGACCAAGAAAGGAGCGTTATGGAGTGCTGCATGAGATGACTTGGCCTCCACAATCACCCGACTTCAACCCAATTGAGATGGTTTGGGATGAGTTGGACTGCAGAGTGAAGGACAAGCAGCCAACAAGTGCTCAGCATATGTGGGAACTCCTTCAAGACTGTTGGAAAATAATTCCAATTGAAGCTGGTTGAGAAAATACCAAGAGTGTGCAAAGGGTGGCTACTTTGAAGAATCTCAAATATAAAATATATTTAGATTTGTTTAACAGTTTTTTGATTACTATATGATTCCATATGTGTTTTGATGTCTTCACAACTTTTCTACAATGTAGAAAATATAAAAAATAAACAAAAACTCTTGAATGAGTAGGTGTGTCCAAACCTTTCAACTGGTACTGTATATGACTCAATAACAGTAATACAACAGTGCTTGTTATAAGACATCTAGGCAGATTCCAGGGCTGGCATTTAATTCAGCCCCATTTGACATCTAGATAACACTTTGCTTGATCCACCTGGCCATCATCAGCCTTTACAACTCTGAAATAACCATGATATTACAGCTACGATATCAGCCCGTGTCTACTGTGATGTCAAATGATCTAACAAACTACCTGTAAGCAAGATTGACATAAGCTATCGGTCAATGGTTATAACAGTGCCATGTCATTAGGCTGGTATACAATCCCTTAGGTTGATTCCATTGCTTCCATGAAGGACTACTCCAGGACTCCTTCATTAAGCTCTCTGTTGTCTCCCCAGCACAGATGTGAGAGCTGCTCCACAGCTCTTCTGAAGACCAGGTGTAACATAGTGATTACTTTGAGCTGTGTAACCAAACAAGTGTCCTGATAGGGCACACCTGTGGCTGGCTTTTCTCCACTTGGCTGGATGCTGAGAAACGTGTTGGCAAGCTGCCACCCCGTTTCTGGCCCTGCTGAAACGCAGCACTATCTGTATGCAACGGTATAGCCATCTCTCATGCTGATGTCCTAATCAAAAGAGTGTGAGGCAGCATCTCACAAGACACATTTGCTCTGTTGTTTCTATTGAATTATTGAGAGAGAGAGAGCACTTCCCGTGCTCTTTGCCCTCTTATACATACTATAGTATACATAGCTGTGACAATATGCATGCACTTAGCTTACCTCACAGTTACCTCACAGTTTTGACATTTCCAGAACATTACCAGCACATTTCCTGGCAGCACTACTGATAAAATATAGAATATATTCTTGGCAATGGAATATGCCTTGACATTTGACTTTCATTTGTGCTATTTTGCGAGCGAGTATTCCAAATGGAATACCGGTAGGTTGTACAGACGAGCCAGGATACTTGTGAAAAGTATTTTTCAGAATCCTCCCCAATTTTCTCAGTCTCAGTCTGTCAAGTCCTGGGGTGGAATACATGAGATTGAACATTAGTGCATAAGCCTGAGGCCTTCACTCCTGAAATCCGGGCATTGCCAGCGATGGGATAAATGGCGAAAAGGCAACACATTTTGTCAATAACAACCTAGTGGCCAGCTTTATCATCTTATTGGCACAAAAAAAATTGTATATTTTGTGGAAAGTGAAAATGTGATATTTTTTTCTGAGCACTTTAGTGAAGGAACATAACTGAGTCCAGATCATTTGCCAGAGGAGTTTATAGGAGTTTCAGAGACTGAGAGGAATCCAAACCGCAGCCCTTCATCTGCTTCAATGTGTTATTTTATCCTCTGACCTTTCACTACAGTACCCTAAACAGAGGACATAACATAAGTCTGGACATAACTTGTTTTTGCTCCTCTTGTTGTTATACTGTCAAAGACAAAATATACCATAATATTAACGTTAAACTCAGGCTGATGTAAAAAGGGCTTTATAAATACATTTGATTGATTGAAATACATTTGATTGAGGTATCAGGTGAACAGAAAAATAAATCCATCCGTGTAATAGGTACATGCAACAAACTGTACAATTGACTATTAGACACATGAACTCAGCATTAGGACATCTATGACGGTATTTGTTGATTCTATGGATTTAAGGCGTTTTTAAGATGCAGTAGGCTACTACTATGACTTTCCCGTCTTAGCATGTCTTTCTCTCTGAAACCAACCAAACAAAAGTGGCATAAAAAAAAAAATACGTGGGTCATATTCTGCTCTGCTGGACAGCCCGCCATCAGACTACACCACATGCTCTCTTCTCTTAATCTCTAATACCGAAGCTAAACTGTATGACAGGAGATCGATCCACTGTGCACTGTTTAAATAGAGAGACATTGTTTACCAGTGGATTTTTCATCTTTAATTAGCCAACGCCAACCCTAATTTGCCTGAGGAAAATTAGGCTGCTCATGCATCAGAGCACTTCTGCTGTGCACTTGCCAGTTTCTCTGGCAGGCTTTGGCCCTAATGTGGACTTGAATGTAAAACGTTGAACCGCTGCAAACAGTCACATGCCTAGCAAGGCCCACATCCAATTTCACAGGGTAATGAAAGGCAAAACACGCGATGTGAAATAAGCAAGCTTCATCCTCAGACACACAGGCAGCACATCCAAGCTAAGAATGCAGACAGAAAAAAGATTTGTATGTTTTCTTTATGTCAACTGCTTTTCTGTGAGCCTTATCTTATCTCAAACAGTTGCTTCAACAATGGTTAAACAAGTTGACAAATATAGCAAACATACTGTATGTCCGCCCCTAATCTACAATCTCATTCCATTACATGACATAATCCATTAAATGAAAGGGCAAATGATTTAGAATAAACCAGCTGGAGAAACAAGTAGGAAGTAAAATTACTTTATCTGGATTTAATTGCTATAGATTCCAGATGGGTCTCAGTCTGACTGTAATGGTTTGCACTCTGGTCACAGTGCAAATACGGAACAATGCATTTGCCTGGCTGGCTGTATAAGCCAGTCCACTTCTTCAGGCTTACAATTTGTGTGTAATTCCGTGGGTTCTAACAAACCATTACCAAAGGAAAACAACATCTCACTTAATCTATATTGACAGCTTTATATTGACAAGCTGAGTCAATGACGTATTAGATGTAATTTCCTGGAACAGGGATTTGGCTATGTGTTGGAGATCCGAAGCACTCACTGAAGAGATGAAATGTGGCCACTGCTTTTAAGAATCACATATCCCTAAAGAAAATACTACCCTGCACACAAAGTCTTACCATGGAGACAGCTTATGATCAAACTCCTGATGATTGCCTCCCGAGTGGCGCAGTAGTCTAAGAAACTGCATCGCAGTGTCACCACAGACCCGGGTTTGATCCCAGGCTGTGGTACATAACTGGCCGTGACCAGGAGTCCCATAGGGTAGCGCACAATTGACCCAGCTTTGTCTGGGTTAGGGGAGGGTTTGGCCGGGGGGGCTTTACTTGGCTCATCGCGTTCTACTGACTCTTTATGGCGGGCCGGGCACCTGCAGGCTGACTTCGGTCGTCAGTTGAACAGTGTTTCCTCCGACACATTGGTGCGGGTGTTAAGAAGTTTGGCGGGTCATGTTTCGGAGGACGCATGACTCGACCTTTGCCTCTCCCGAGCCCGTTGGGAGTTGCAGCGATGAGACAAGATCGTAAGTGTATCGCAATTGGATATCATGAAATCGGGGAGAAAAAGGGGGTAAAATATATATATATACAGTTGAAGTTGGAAGTTTACATACACTTAAGTTGAAGTCATTAAAACAAATTTTTCAACCACTCCACAAATTTCTTGTTAACAAACTATAGTTTTGGCAAGTCGGTTAGGACATCTACTTTGTGCATGACACAAGCAATTTTTCCAACAATTGTTTACAGACAGATTATTTCACTCCTAATTCACTGTATCACAATTCCAGTGGGTCAGAGGTTTACATACCCTAAGTTGACTGTGCCTTTAAACAGTTTGGAAAATTCCAGACAATGATGTCATGGATTTAAAAGCTTTTGATAGGCTAATTGACATAATTTGAGTCAATTGGGGGTGTACCTGTGGATGTATTTCAAGGCCTACCTTCAAATTTGAAATCAGCCAAGACCTCAGAAAAAAATTGTAGACCTCCACAAGTCTAGTTCATCCTTGGGAGCAATTTCTAAACCCCTGAAGGTACCACGTTCATCTGTACAAATAATAGTACGCAAGTATAAACACCATGGGACCACGCATCCGTCATACCGCTCAGGAAGGAGACACGTTCTGTCTCCTAGAGATTAAGTGCAAATCAATTCCAGAACAACAGCAAATGACCTTGTGAAGATGCTGGAGGAAACAGGTACAAAAAGTATCTATATCCACAGTAAAACAAGTCCTATATCGACATAACCTGAAGGGCTGCTCGGCAAGGAAGAAGCCACTGCTACAAAACCGCAATTGAAAAGCCAGACTACGGTTTGCAACTGCACATGAGGATAAAGAGTGTTCTTTTTGGAGAAATGTCCTCTGGTCTGATTAAACAAAAATAGAACTGTTTGGCCATAATGACCATCATTATGTTTGGAGGAAAAAAGGGGAGGCTTGCAAGCCGAAGAACACCATCCCAACTGTGAAGCACGGGGGTGGCAGCATCATGTTGTGGAGTGCTTTGCTGCAGGAGGGACTGGTGCACTTCACGAAATAGATGGCATCATGAAGAAAGAAAATGATGTGGATATATTGAAGCAACATCTCAAGACATCAGTCAGGAAGTTAAAGCTTGGTCGCAAATGGGTCTTCCAAACGGACAATGACCCAAAGCATACTTCCAAAGTTGTGGCAAAATGGCTTAAGGACAACAAAGTCAAGGTATTTGAGTGGACATCACAAAGCCCTGACCTCAATCCTATAGAAAATGTGTGGGCAGAACTGAAAAAGCGTGTGCGAGCAAGGAGGCCTACAACCCTGACCCAGTTACACCAGCTCTGTCAGGAGGAATGGCCAAAATTCACCCAACTATTTTGTGGGAAGCTTGTGGAAGGCTACCTGGAACGTTTGACTCAAGTTAAACAATTTAAATGCAATGCTACCAAATACTAATTGAGTGTATGTAAACTTCTGACTCACTCAGAATGTGAAGAAAAAAATAAAAGCTGAAATATACTGTATAATTCTCTTTACTATTATTATATGAAAAACTGAGTTTAAATTTATTTGGCTAAGGTGTATGTAAACTTCCGACTTCAACTGTATATATATAAAATATATCTTCTGATGATTACAAATCTACTAATGTCTCCACCAACCAGTCAGGCCCCCAGCAGGCAGAAATAAGGTTACCAGACAAACATGGTGGTAGAGATCTGTTAAATAGTGGTGACGTTCTTACTGCATCTCTATGGATGATGACATGTGTGTGTCTCTTCTGTTGGTAAACTGGGATTAAATAAAACATATTAACATTTAAAGAAAATAAAATAGTTCCCTGGACAGTATGTAGCCTGGGGATATGGTTTGTTTGTGTGATGTCATCACAGAGCTGAATAAAGCTATCTTTGGAGAGATGCCACTAATTGTACTCGCCATATGGTCTACAGTGTCTAAATAGCATGTTCACTTAAATTCCTTAGGAGGTGCTGGAATGGCCCACTAGCATTTACACTCAATGGGGTCTTGTTGAATACGTGTGCTCGCGCATACTTGTGCGTGTGTGTTTCATTATAATATGATGAAAAGCTAGCTTCGCCAGAGATATGCAGCCTTCTTTGCATGCTTAGGATAGTTTGAAGAAAATGTCTCAGGCTAGCATAATAGGCGCTTGTCTGCACCAAATCTCTTTTTTAAATGTAGCAGATAATAAAAGTACATAGCAACAAGTAATGAAACACCAACAGTAAACACATTTAGATCAGTGATGAACAACTGCGGTCCGCAGGCCCCCATTTTGAAGGGAACTCAGTCAGGGTTACAACTTACTGTTGCGAAGTAGAATACACAAGATGCAATTTCGAAATTTGGTTGTGCTTCAATAGTTTTTCTCTTGTTACAGTATGTCAGTCACTGATAGCCACTCAATTAGCCCATGTCTGCTAAAATGTTTTAGATTAGTAAATTAGTCTAGAGACCAGCTTTCTAAACTTGTAGTAATCAAGGTCGAATTAGAGCCCCAGGTGCCCCCATTGATTTTGTTAGTCAGCCTCACTCAGATATCATATTCAAAACTGCAAAACTGTCTCATCTCCTCTTGCTCCGCTCTTCTCCTTTTCCTTCCCATTTTATTTAGCTTGACCGTGGTTTCCTTGTTCTCCCTATTCTTCCCTGCTGAGATGTTTCAGACGTAGTAGCATCATCATCATCATCACCTCACCATTCTCCTTTCAACGGTTCATTTCAGAGTGGTCCTGTATATTATATCTGGATGAGTTTGTCTCTGATGGCTCTCATCATGATAACATATGCACCTCAGTGAACGTAAAGCGCCAGCTTAGCCACAAGCTCAGTCAAATTAAGTCTGAGTTTGTTTTTGAGCGCACAGGAACAAATGTAATAATTGTACACAGCCGAGCCGAAAGTTGATTGTGTAGTTCATCAAATCTGTGAGGTCTTACAGAGGCACAGAGTGTACAAAACATTAGGAACACCTTCCTAATATTGAGTTACACACCCTTTTTCCTTCAGAACAGCCTCACTTCGTTGGGGCCTGGACTCTACAAGGTGTCAAAAGCGTTCCACGGGGATGCTGGCCCATGTTGACTCCAATGCTTCCCACAGTTGTGTCAAGTTGGCTGGATGTCATTTGGGTGGTGTTCCTAATGTTTTGTACACCCAGTGTACATGTTCTAAAGCAAAATCACTTTTGCTCCTGGAAGGAAATCACCCAACATTTGTGCAGCACAGCACCACTGCTCTGGCCCTAGTACAGTGAGTTAACTGTAAATTAACATCAGAGTTGTAATGCCAAGCATTAAATCCCTCTGATTAATCTGGGTCAATACAGTCTGACCTGTTCTGCTAGGCTGGGTCTGCATCGGCCTCTTCCTAACAGAAAGTGGTAATGATTAGCTGACTTGCCTTTGGCTCTCCAACAGTACACACTGACTCTCTGAACAAAGAGCTTCAATAATGTAATCTATATCTTCTTATTCATAGCCAGGCTACAGTGGGTTGATATAGCTGTGCTAGAGTGTGAATTATCATTGTTTTGAAGGATCACATGAACTACAGTATACACTGAGTATACCAAACATTCCTAATATTTAGTTGCACCCCCCCCCCCCCCCCCCCTCCCCCCACCCAGCCTCAATTCATCAGGGCATGGACTCTACAAGGTGTCGAAAACGTTCAACAGGGATGCTGGCCCACATTGACTTCGTTGCTTCCAAACAGTTGTGTCAAGTTGGCTGGATGTCCTTTGGGTGGTGGATCATTGTTGATACACACGGGAAACTGTTCAGCGTAAAAATCCCAGCAGCGTTGCAGTTCTTGACACAAACCGGTGCGCCTGGCACCTACTACCGTACCCCATTCAAAGGCACTTAAATATTTTGCCTTGCCTATTCACCCTCTTAATGGCACACAATATAGGTCTCAATTGTCTCAAGGCTTAATTTTTTTTAACTTAACCTGTCTCCTTCCCTTCATCTACACATCAATAAGGGATCATAGCTTTCACCTTGATTCACCTGGTCTGTGTATGTCATGGAAAGAGTAGGTGTTCTTCATGTTTTGCATACTTAGTGTAGTGAGTGGCTGTATGCTACTGTATGTACTGTATAGAGGTTATAGAAGATGTTTGATACCTTTATAACTGCACTAAGTCCCTCAGCAAGCAGCAGTGTGCAACTCCTCTGCAATACTAATGAACATTTCCAACCTGCTGGAGGCGAGAGCTCTCCAGCGCTGGGAGGGATTTCACTCCCCAGGATGGAACATCACATCCCTTTTCTCTTGGTGCCTGCCTGTGACTGGAGGCACAGTCGGGCTTGATGAAAAGGGGTTGGATGGCGTGGGTCTGATAGGGCGCTGCAGCAGCACCTGTTTCACATTACACAGTAACCTCAGAATTAATAACTGACAGACTCAATCACATTCGCTCCAAAGATACTGACAGGCAGGCAGCGCAGACAACTGCAATCATGGGAGGAATTCTTTTAATGAAAACCTGAAGTGGCACTCATTTACTTTCATTGTCATAGGAACTATTTTGATGGGAAATATATTTGACTGACTCATAGGACTTGAAGTCTACCTAACACCTGGGCTGGGCCTGGGTTACTTACAGGGTTATTAGTTCAGGAGATAAAAACTTGTGATGTCTTCAGGAATATCTCCAGAGACCAATTACACAGGAGATGAAATGGTCACCAATTTGCCTGGCATTCATTTAATATAACTGTCATAAATTTTGGAAAATCACATAGCCTAATGCTTATTTTTTCATGTAGAATCATTACATCTTCACCCAATAGGCTATAGAACATGCATTAAAGAATACCAAAAATGTCATTTTCCCTCAACTAGCCCACTTGACTACAGAGTAGATACCATCATATCTGGACTCGCTTTGTCTGTGCACCATGCAGACAAACACTGTATAGCTGTGCCCGCGCTGATTCTTCCCAGCCCACATGTCTGCAGTGGCGGCATGGCGAGGATGCTGTTATAATTGAACGTCAGATCAAGTATAATCAACGTCCCCCTGCTGGCTCAATTGGATCCTTATTCACAAAAATATAATCTTCTCGCTCCGCAACCATCTTTGAGAAAGTCTGTGCCTTTTTTCCAACGGAAGAAGATTCGCTCTGCTGCAGTTCGGCTCGCAGTTCAATGTATGTCACTCGTAGTCCACAGTGAGAGGCTGAGAGCTCCTTGCACATCTGGTGGATTTTCTCTGCGAATAGGCTTGTGTACCTACATGGTTTTCCTATATCAGATTCGTTTGAGGAGTTAAATTCAGAGGTCTGATAAAATGGGGCATCGCATAATAGCGACTGTCCTTTTTTTTGTGTGGCTTTTTGGTACATCGCATGGAGCGTTTCCAAACCAGATAAATATAGGTAAGTTATATTTGAAATTACTAATATGTTTTTTCTTTAGCCTAAAAAGAAAACGAGATAAATGTACATTAAAAGCTCGTGTGGTGCTGACTTCATTTGCACTGATTATTATTTGCATAATTCATTGTCAAGTTCATCAGTCATACCCTAAGGAGAGGTAGCAGACTAGCTAAGAGAAACAATGCGCTTAAGAGTGGGGGGAGGGTAAAATAAATCACCAAAAGTTGCACATACTTGCCTATTTAAGTATCTTCATGCAGAACTTTCCACCACTTCACTGGGCAGTATAGATGATACATTAACAAATGAATCACAGTAGAATGAATTGGTTGATGTTTATTCCAGGTAAAGCGATGCTCATCCAGATAGTAATGTGAAATACCTTGGTGCTTAAAATAGGACTTATCATTTGTCGTCAGTGATAGAAAATAATATATAAGGGCTGATATTGATGTCATACTATGTTTTCATGAAACAGAATATGAGCAACTAAGCTATGCAATTCTTCCCATTCTCCTCTCCTCTTTCGTTTCTAGGTGGGCTTTTTATGCGCTCTACAGTGCAGGAGCACAGCGCCTTCAGATTCGCTGTTCAGCTGTATAATACCAATCAAAATGTGACGGAGAAACCTTTCCATCTCAATTATAATGTAGACAACCTCGAATCATCCAACAGCTTCTCCGTCACACATGCGTGTGAGTACCACGACACTAAATGATGGCAATGTGTTTCATTTAATTAACGACACATATGGAGGGCACTGCTTCCCCCCCACCCTCTCAATGTATTATGAGCGGCTACTGCACCGACTTGGGGGCTATATCCACAGTGGCATTGGCTTGACGCCTATGTAAATTATGTCTGTTTTAATGCAATATTATATTGATTGTAGGCTGATCGCTATAGCATTAGAAGACAATCATCCCACACATGTCTTCTGAGCTGTCACTGCACATCGCTTTGCTGATGGTAGGGTATAGAGTTGGCTCAAATTGATGAGAACAATTCCAGAAAAACACTGAACACATGAAAACATTTCAATGCTGTTGTGTGTCAATGTCGGCTTTATGAGCTTTGAAGTGGCATGCGAATAAGTTAATTCAGAGCCCGAGGATATACAACTTATTTTAAGCTGGAGTAATTGTTAAAGATTCATAATATGGTTGATCTTTTATAGTTTATCTGTTAATTGTTTCCTTTCCGGATATACTATATTTTGTATGCAAAAAAACTTTTTTCACACCACTGTGATTGTCAAAGAAAGTTGGACTATTATACAAGCCCCAGTTCCTTTCAGATTAAGCCTTGGATATTCCAAAGAGGTGGTTGTTGCAGCAATTGCTGTATAGCCTAATAATCAAAATGACGGTTTCGGTTCTCTGTTATATTACTTTTTATTGTGAGTTACCTACACTGTAGTAGATAGAAGTGATATTTAGTTTTGTCATGCACAGTACACTAGTCAAGTGTGTACATTAAGAACATTTAAAAAGAAGAGGTTAGGGTCAGCCAAGTCTACACTAAATTGAGAAACATTATGTCTAAACTGCATAGCAATTATCTTGACACATGAAGCACAATGGTACACATGTAGAAATGTTTAATGTATACGAAGACACGTAGTAAACTTGTCATGTCTGTCTATAGCTGGGATATTTCACAAAAGACTTAATGTCATTGAGAATATCACAGTTATCATCTGTAGGAAATGCTTCTCGATCCTTTGGATACTATTCAACAGAGATTGCTGTTGTTCTGTTGGAAAACTGCATGTTAATATTTCTCTGAAATGACAATTCCACATTCCTCTGGCAAATATGCTTCTCACTACCTTGTGTTGTAGCTGTGGTATAAAAAAAAGTTAATGGCACTTGACAGTGTTATATCTCCTCTCTTAGTTGCTGTTCACTTGGGGCACTATTGTAAGGTCACAGCGATAGGCTTGTAATGAGGGTGCACATGAATAAGCCTGCAGTGTATCCCACTGTTGGGCTTTATTTATCCCCCTATCTCTGGTTGCATCATTTTGCTATAGCCTACGCTGTAAGTTGTTGAATTTACTTTGTACCAATTCCCTTTACTGTGACTGTGAGGATAGCTTTGGTAAAATAATTTTCCTCTCTTAGATTTGTAGAATGAATTCTCATTCATTTCTGGAACTGACTACTTAATTTGATTGCCGGGGTGGAGAAATTGACCTATAATTGGAGCGGATGGATGGCTTTTAGATATTTCAGGATTCATGAAATGCCTCCAGTTGCTATAGTGATCAATATGACCGAATATGGATATCTGCCACATGATTGACAAGCAGGTATGAGCCTTTCTGCCAAGCAAAGCTAAGTAAAGTAAACATGTGCTCTGTGCACATTTCAGTTGCACATTTTTCCATTGTGATTAGATGCAGTATTTGCTGTTTCTAGTTTGAGTAAATGTAATGTTTTAAATTCAAAGAGGAGCCAATGCCAACCTCAGTTTGATGCTAGCTAGCTATCCCAAGAAAAAACGTTTTTTGCTTCAGCAAGAAACTCAGACATAATTTACCTGAACTGCATTCAGCTCAATATTGCAGTGTTTATTGAAGACAATAACCTATAGATTGATTTTCTTTATTTTTTAACTGAAATAAATATATTTATCTTTTTGCTTATTTAATATTCGACATGTTGGAGTGTATTCTGATGTCAGGTCTTTGCATTTGTTTTTGTCGAATGGCATGCGATGGGACCCTCTGGTTCATTCTAGATGAGAATGGTTGTGGACAGAGTGGGCTTCCAAAATCGTACGGACTTCCTCTGGCAGCATTGGATGTGTCTGGGAGCCACAGGGACTGTCAGAAGCACTCTTTTGGCATGTTAACTTTTCACTAACTGTACTTCTCTAAGGATGAGGCAGACTATTCAAATATGTGTCAGCAAACAGAATTAGCCACTCAGATGGTAGTGTAACTCAATAAAGAGAAAAAATATGAGGAAATCTGGAGCTTGTTTGATGCCTTTGCGGGCTCATCTATTAAAGTGCAAAACCATCTCTCGTTGTGATGATTTTGTAGTTATAAATTGACATTTGTCCTTCTGTGTGGGTTTTGTCTATTGTGGTATTTCCATTTGTTAAAAACCATGTCTGTTAATGGCATGACACAACAGAAAATCCAAAGGGAACATTATAGGTCGGACTTCCATGAAGCCTTCATAACACCACAAGCACTCATAACACCACCAGTGCCATGATATAATACAAATCTGTTTATGTCACTTTCCCTTTGAAATTGACATCAGAAGAAGAAGAGGGAGTAAATAGAAGAGTAGCCAACTTGGATAACCTTTGACTTTGACCAGAGAGCCTACAAAGCCTGACATTTCAACGTGTAGCAATTCAATAATATTCATGTGTTTCACATTTATTAAATTAGAGCCTTCTAGTGTGTATTTCTAAATTACTGGCCAATTGAAGATTAGAATACATTTATTTTACATACAGTGCTTGGAACTGTATTTCCATATTTTAATTGCTAATTGGATTACAATTGCTCATAATGATGATTCGTTTTTCACTTTTCCAACTTTTGTGTCTTACTGTAATTTTTCATTTTTCATATATTTAGCATTAGAGGGCAGATATGGAGAAAAGTTACCTCATCAGACACTAACATTGTTGGACAATAACACAGTTATTATTATTTATTAGTCACACTTTTTAATGTCAGATGAAATTATCAAATGGATGATATGTATATACAGTGCATTCAGAAAGTATTCAGACCCCTTGACCTTTCCACATTTTGTTATGTTACAGACTTATTCTAAAATTGATTAAATAATTTTTTCTCTCTCATCAATCTACAAACAATACCCCATCATGCCAAAACAAAAACTAGGTTTTAGAAATGTTTGCAAAGGCATAAAAAAAAAAAAATGATATCACATTTACATAAGTATTCAAACCCTTTACGCAGTACTTTGTTGAAGCACCTTTGGCAGCGATTACATCCTCGTGTCTTCTTGGGTATTTCGCTACAAGCTTGGCACACCTGTATTTGGGGAGTTTCTCCCATTATTCTCTGCAGATCCTCTCGAGCTCTGTCAGGTTGGATGGGGACCGTCACTGCACAGCTATTTTCTGGTCTCTCCAGAGATGTTAGATCGGGTTCAAGTCCAGGCTCTGGCCTGGCCACTCAAGGACATTCAGAGACTTGTCCCAAAGCCACTCCTGTATTGTCTTGGCTGTGTGCTTAGAGTCATTGTCCTGTTGGAAGGTGAACCTTCACCCCAGTCTAAGGCCCTGAGCGCTCTGGAGCAGGTTTTCATCAAGGGTCTCTCTGTACTTTGCTCTGTTCATCTTTCCTTCGATCCTGACTAGTCTCCCAGTCCCTGCCACTGAAAAACATTGCCACAGCATGATGCTGCCACCACCATGTTTCACCGTAGGTTTCCTGCCAGGTTTCCTCCAGACGTGATGCTTGGCTTTCAGGCCAAAGAGTTTCTCATGTGCAGAGTCCTTTAGGTGCGTTTTTTCAAACTCCAAGCGGGCTATCATGTGCCTTTTACTGAGGAGTGGTTTCCGTCTGGCCACTCTACCATAAAGGCCTGATTGGTGGAGTGATGCAGAGATGGTTGTCCTTCTGGAAGATTCTCCCATCTCCACAGAGGAACTCTGGAACTCTGTAAGAGTGACCATTGGGTTCTTGGTCACCTCCCTGACCAAGTCCCTTCTCTCCCGATTGCTCAGTTTGGCCAGGCGACCAGCTCTAGGAAGAGTCTTGGTGGTTCCAAACTTCTTCCATTTAAGAATGATGGAGGCCACTGTGTTCTTGGTGACCTTCAATGCTGCAGAAATGTTTTGGTACCCTTCCCCAGATCTGTGCCTCGACACAAATCTCGGAGCTCTATGAACAGTTCCTTCGACCTCATGGCTCGGTTTATGCCCTGACATGCACTGTCAACTGTGGGACCTTATATATAGACAAGTGTGTGCCATTCCAAATCATGTCCAATCAAGTGAATTTACCACAGGTGGATTCCAATAAAGTTGTAGAAACATCTAAAGCGTGACCAATGGAAACAAGATGCACCTGAGCTCAATTTCTAGTCCCATAGCAAAGGGACTGAATACTTGTAAATAAGGTAAATAAGGTATTTCAGTTTTTTATTATTAATACATTTGCAAAAATGTCAAAAAACCTGTTTTTGCTTTGTCATTATGGGGTATTCAAATCAATCAAATCAAATCAAAGTTTATTTGTCACGTGCGCCGAACAGGCTCTAGTTCAAAAAAGGTGTTAGGTGAATAATAGCGAGGCTATAAAAGTAGCGAGGCTACATACAGACACCGGTTAGTCAGGCTGATTGAGGTAGTATGTACATGTAGATATGGTTAAAGTGACTATGCATATATGATGAACAGAGAGTAGCAGTAGCGTAAAAGAGGGATTGGCGGGTGGTGGGTGGCGGGACACAATGCAGATAGCCCGGTTAGCCAATGTGCGGGAGCACTGGTTGTTTGGCCCAATTGAGGTAGTATGTACATGAATGTATAGTTAAAGTGACTATGTATATATGTTAAACAGAGAGTAGCAGCAGCGTAAAAGGAAGGGTTGAGGGGGGGCACACAATGCAAATAGTCCGGGTAGCCAGATGTGGCAGATGTGTTGCTACCTACCTTCACCACCTGGGGGCGGCGCGTCAGGAAGTCCAGGATCCAGTTGCAGAGGGAGGTGTTTAGTCCCAGGATCCTTAGCTTATTGATGAGCTTTGAGGGTACTATGGTGTTGAACACTGAGTTGTAGTCAATGAACAGCATTCTCACGTAGTTGTTACTTTTGTCCAGGTGGGAAAGGGCAGTGTGGAGTGCAATAGAGATTGCATCATCTGTGGATCTGTTTGGGCGGTATGCAAATTGGAGTGGGTCTAGGGTTTCTGGGATAATGGTGTTGATGTGAGCCATTACCAACCTTTCAAAGCACTTCATGGCCACGGACGTAAGTGCTACGGGTCTGTAGTCATTTAGGCAGGTTGCCTTTGTGTTCTTGGGCACAGGGACTATGGTGGTCTGCTTGAAACATGTTGGTATTACAGACTCAATCAGGGACATGTTGAAAATGTCAGTGAAGACACCTGCCAGTTGGTCAGCACATGCCCGGAGCACACGTCCTGGTAATCCGTCTGGCCCCGCAGCCTTGTGTATGTTGACCTGTTTAAAGGTCTTACTCACGTCGGCTACGGAGAGCATGATCACACAGTCGTCCGGAACAGCTGATGCTCTCATGCATGCCTCAGTGTTGCTTGCCTCGAAGCGAGCATTGAAGTGATTTAGCTCGTCTGGTAGGCTGGTGTCACTGGGCAGCTCGCGGCTGTGCTTCCCTTTGTAGTGTAGATTAATGATATTGATGAGGAATTTAAAAAAAATAATCTATTTTAGAATAAGGATGTAACGTAACAAAATGTGGGAAAAGTGAAGGGGTCTGAATACTTTCCGAATGCACTGTATGTTCTTTCATCGCAGAAGATACTCTTTATTCTCTCACCTCAGCCTCACTCGATAATAATGTGGGATGGTATGTGGATCTGCTGCTACTCATTCTTTAATGCATTCTCATGCTTCCTCAAAACATCTGCATAACAGATGGATATTCAGTTTGAAGATGGAACATAGCAGATGTCTCCCACTTAACGAAAATATAAAAAGTTTTTTTCTATTCAAGAGACCTGGAACATGTAAGACTGGATTGTATGCATCATGTTAAAAGTGGGACAATGCTAACAAACAACCATCTGAGTTGGTGGAAAACGAGTTGCATTATTCAAATTATTTTCAAAGGATTTTCTCTAGTGAGAAAAGTAATGTGGTGTCTCACTACACACACAAAAATGAGGGTTCCTCAAGGGTTCTTTGGGAAGGGGGATGGTTCTATGTGGAACCATACTGACCCAAAGAAGAAAAAAAACATACTGACCCAAAGAACCCTTTGAGCCCTTTAATGGTTCTTTGCAGTTCAAAAGGGTTATTTCCTATTTTAGTGAAAGTTCAAGTGTAGGGGCGGTGGCTCATTCAAATATTTTAGGGCGTAGTTTGCATACAGCTCTTTTTGTTCAATCGTGAGAGTGTCATTCCAGTTGATCTAATCTGATGTGTTATGCTATTACAATGCCAGTGACAATGTATTTTGAAAGACTTATAGTTGGCCTTGTGTCAAATGAGAACCGTTGACTAAGTGAGTAGTTCTCAATTCTCTCCTCGGGGACCCCATAGCCGTTCCAGAGCTAGGTCACCTGATTCAACTTCTTAATAAACACAATAATAAAACCTATGGAATTTTAACAATAGAGTATAATATGGCTATTAAACCAGAATTAAAAAACCTGTATGGTTCTAAAAAATAACTTTCTTTCTAGAACCATTCTCCATAAAGGTTATAAAAATAATCATAAAAAAGGGCTCTATATGCAGTAGCCCCAAAGTGTTCTAACCTTAGTGGAACCCTTTTAATGGTTATTTATAGAACCTTAGGAAAGGGTTATTTATAGCACCATACAGGTTCCATTTCGAACCATTTTAGTATGGTTCTTAATAGAACCTTAAAAAAAGGTTTCATAAAGCACCAAAAATGGTTCCATTATGGTTACAAGTCAAATAACCTTTATTTTGCACTATATACTGTAGAACTATATGTTTTTAGTGTGTATAGAGGGTGCTATAATTTCTTGATGTTAGATATTATTTTGTAAATGGCACTTTTTGGGATTTGTGGTTGTCTGTGGAGACTGTGTATCTTAAAAAAGGCACATCCATCTACAAAGGGTTAAATCAATGTCTTTGAATCACATGATCGAGTCAGGCGATGTACGTATAGATAAAACATAAAAAAGAGTCATAACATGTGTAAAGACTTCTCGATTAGGAGCCATTTGTTAGAAGTGGAGTCAGACAGGGGCTGTGATTAGAATAACGTCCGTTACCCTGGTTGGGTCAGGATGTAATGATAGTCACAAATCCCCATCGGCCATTACTGTGTTATTGGCTGAGAAGATCAATAGGCTGAAGGCCACAGGACAAGACAGCAGTGTTTGGTGTAGTGTGTTGTGCTACACTATGTTGGTGTGAAGAGATCAGCTCTCACTGCCCATATCATTCTCTCAACATCTCCTGATATGTGACAGAACAGAATTAATTTCACTAGAGCTTTTTATTGTGTAGGCTACAGTTCTCTCAGAAAAATATGAGCCCCAGAGAGTTTGACCCATATTGCTGTACGGTACAACACCAACTTACAGACAAATGTACACAGATAAACATATACAGTTGAAGTCGGAAGTTTACATACTCTTAGGTTGGAGTCATTAAAATGCGTTATTCAACTACTCCACAAATTTCTTGTTAACAAACTATAATTTTGGCAAGTCGGTTAGGTCGTCTACTTTGTGCATAACAAAAGTCATTTTTCCAAAAATTGTTTACAGACAGATTATTTCACTTATATTTCACTGTATCACAATTCCAGTGGGTCAGAAGTTTACATACACTAAGTTGACTGTGCCTTTAAATAGCTTGGAAAATTCCATAAAATTATGTCATGGCTTTAGAAGCTTCTGATAGGCTAATTGACATAATTTGAGTCTGTTGGAGGTGTACCTGTGGATGTATTTCAAGGCCTACCTTCAAACTCAGTGCCTCTTTGCTTGACATCATGGGAAAATCAAAAGAAATCAGCCAAGTCTGGTTCATCCTTGGGAGCAATTTCCAAACGGCTGAAGGTACCACGTTCATCTGTACAAACAAGAGTACGCAAGTATAAACACCATGGGACCACGTAGCCGTCATACAGCTCAGGAAGGAGACGCGTTCTGTCTCCTAGAGATTAACATACTTTGGTGCAAAAAGTGCAAATCAATCCCAGAACAACAGCAAAGGACCTTGTGAAGATGCTGGAGGAAACAGGTACAAAAGTACCTATATCCACAGTAAAAACGAGTCCTATATCGACAACCTGAAAGGACGCTCAGCAAGGAAGAAGCCATTGCTCCAAAACCGCCATAAAAAAGACAGACTACAGTTTGCAACTACACCTTTTTCTCCCTGAGTATTCATTACATGAATCTTATTCAAATCTGTTCATATTCACCCGAGGAAGAATATGACAGCTTTTTTTTTCGGACAAGCGAGCACTTATATATGGTCATTTTCACGCCTTCATAAATTCATAGAATGTTTGGGAATGACGTATAGTAAAGCATTTGTGAAAATTCTATAGCAATAGAGTGAGAAATCAGCCATACGTTTTGGACAATTAATAGATATTGCAGTAAATAAAACCTAATAAAAACATCTGTCTTGTCCAGGACCAGAGTCTACCCAGACTGGTGTGCCATAGCCAATCAGAGCTACACTAGGCCTATTTTAGATCGTATTTGCCAAATACACCACTTCCGAGTATTTTACTCGCTAATGTTCAGTCCCTGGACAATAAAGTAGACGACCTCAGGGTGAGGATCTCCTTCAATAGAGACTTAAGGGACTTTAACATACTCTGTTTCACAGAATCATCTCTCTATCCGGATATAGTGTATCTGTCCATACAGCCAGCTGGGTTCTCAGTACATCGCACAGACAGGAATAAAGAACTCTCCGGGAAGAAGAAAGGCAGTAGTGTATGTTTCATGATTAACTACTCATGGTGTGATTGTGATAACGTATTGTGATAACGTACAGGAACTCAAGTCCCTTTGTTCACCCAACCTAGAATATCTCACAATCAAATGTTGACTGTTTTGCCTCCCAAGAGAATTCTCATCGGTTATAGTCACAGCCGTGTACATTCCCCCTCAAGCCGATACTACAACAGCCCTCAAGGAACTACACTGGACTTTGTGCAAACTGGAAACCACATATTCTGATGCCGCATTTATTCTAGCTGGGGAGTTTAACAAAGCAAATTTGAGGAAAACGCTACCGAAATTCTATCAACACATTGCCTGTAGTACTCGCGCTACAAAAACTCTGAAACATTGTTACTCTCCCTTCCGGGATGGCTACAAGGCTCTCCCCCGCTCTCCCTTCGGCAAATCAGATCACGACTCCATTCTGCTCCTCGCTTCCTATAGGCAGAAACTCAAACAGGAAGTACCCGGGCTAAGGTCTATTCAACACTGGTCAGACCAATCAGAATTTATGTATCAAGATTGTTTTGATCACATGGACTGCGATATGTTACGGGTTACCTCTGAGAATAACATTGACATATACATGGACACGGTGACTGAGTTCATCAGGAAGTGTATAGGGGATGTTGTTCCCACTGTCACTATTAAAACCTACCCAAACCAGAAACTGCGGAGAGATGGCAGCATTCACACAAAACTGAAAGTGCGAATCACCGCAATTAACCACAGCAAGGTGACTGGGAATATGTTGAATACAAACAGTGTAATTATTCCCTCCGTAAGTCAATCAAACATTAAAATGTAAGTACAGAGACAAAGTGGAGTCGCAATTCAACGGCTCAGACACAAAACATATGTGGCCGGGTCTACAGACCATCACGGATTACAAAGGGAAAACCAGCCACATCGCGGACATCAACGTCTTGCTCCCGGACAAGCTAAACACATTCTTTGCCCGCTTTGAGGGTAACACAGTGCCACCGACGTGGTCCGCTCCCAAGAACTATGGGCTCTCGTTCTCCATGGCCGACGTGAGTAAGACATTTAAGCGTGTTAACCCTCGCAAGGCTGAAGGCCCAGACGATATTCCTAGCCGTGTCCTCAGAGCATGCGCAAACCAGCTGGCTGAAGTGTTTATGGACATATTCAATATCTCCCTATCCCAGTCTGTTGTCCCCACTGGCTTCAAGATGTCCAGCATTGTTCCTGTACCCAAGAAAGCAAAATTAACTGAACTAAATGACTATCTCTCCGTCGCACTCACTTCTGTCATCATTTACATTTACATTTAAGTCATTTAGCAGACGCTCTTATCCAGAGCGACTTACAAATTGGTGCATTCACCTTATGATATCCAGTGGAACAACCACTTTACAATAGTGCATCTAACTCTTTTAAGGGGGGGGGGTTAGAAGGATTACTTTATCCTATCCTAGGTATTCCTTAAAGAGGTGGGGTTTCAGGTGTCTCCGGAAGGTGGTGATTGACTCCGCTGACCTGGCGTCGTGAGGGAGTTTGTTCCACCATTGGGGTGCCAGAGCAGCGAACAGTTTTGACTGGGCTGAGCGGGAACTGTACTTCCTCAGAGGTAGGGAGGCAAGCAGGCCAGAGGTGGATGAACGCAGTGCCCTTGTTTGGGTGTAGGGCCTGATCAGAGCCTGAAGGTACGGAGGTGCCGTTCCCCTCACAGCTCCGTAGGCAAGCACCATGGTCTTGTAGCGGATGCGAGCTTCAACTGGAAGCCAGTGGAGAGAGCGGAGGAGCGGGGTGACGTGAGAGAACTTGGGAAAGTTGAACACCAGACGGGCTGCGGCGTTCTGGATGAGTTGTAGGGGTTTAATGGCACAGGCAGGGAGCCCAGCCAACAGCGAGTTGCAGTAATCCAGACGGGAGATGACAAGTGCCTGGATTAGGACCTGCGCCGCTTCCTGCGTGAGGCAGGGTCGTACTCTGCGAATGTTGTAGAGCATGAACCTACAGGAACGGGTCACCGCCTTGATGTTAGTTGAGAACGACAGGGTGTTGTCCAGGATCACGCCAAGGTTCTTAGCACTCTGGGAGGAGGACACAATGGAGTTGTCAACCGTGATGGCGAGATCATGGAACGGGCAGTCCTTCCCCGGGAGGAAGAGCCGCTCCGTCTTGCCGAGGTTCAGCTTGAGATGGTGATCCGTCATCCACACTGATATGTCTGCCAGACATGCAGAGATGCGATTCACCACCTGGTTATCAGAGGGGGGAAAGGAGAAGATTAATTGTGTGTCGTCTGCATAGCAATGATAGGAGAGACCATGTGAGGATATGACAGAGCCAAGTGACTTGGTGTATAGCGAGAATAGGAGAGGGCCTAGAACAGAGCCCTGGGGGACACCAGTGGTGAGAGCACGTGGTGCGGAGACAGATTCTCGCCACGCCACCTGGTAGGAGCGACCTGTCAGGTAGGACGCAATCCAAGCGTGGGCCGCGCCGGAGATGCCCAGCTCGGAGAGGGTGGAGAGGAGGATCTGATGGTTCACAGTATCAAAGGCAGCCGATAGGTCTAGAAGGATGAGAGCAGAGGAGAGAGAGTTAGCTTTAGCAGTGCGGAGCGCCTCCGTGACACAGAGAAGAGCAGTCTCAGTTGAATGACTAGTCTTGAAACCTGACTGATTTGGATCAAGAAGGTCATTCTGAGAGAGATAGCAGGAGAGCTGGCCAAGGACGGCACGTTCAAGAGTTTTGGAGAGAAAAGAAAGAAGGGATACTGGTCTGTAGTTGTTGACATCGGAGGGATCGAGTGTAGGTTTTTTCAGAAGGGGTGCAACTCTCGCTCTCTTGAAGACGGAAGGGACGTAGCCAGCGGTCAAGGATGAGTTGATGAGCGAGGTGAGGTAAGGGAGAAGGTCTCCGGAAATGGTCTGGAGAAGAGAGGAGGGGATAGGGTCAAGCGGGCAGGTTGTTGGGCGGCCGGCCGTCACAAGACGCGAGATTTCATCTGGAGAGAGAGGGGAGAAAGAGGTCAAAGCACAGGGTAGGGCAGTGTGAGCAGAACCAGCGGTGTCGTTTGACTTAGCAAACGAGGATCGGATGTCGTCGACCTTCTTTTCAAAATGGTTGACGAAGTCATCAGCAGAGAGGGAGGAGGGGGGAGGAGGGGGAGGAGGATTCAGGAGGGAGGAGAAGGTGGCAAAGAGCTTCCTAGGGTTAGAGGCAGATGCTTGGAATTTAGAGTGGTAGAAATTGGCTTTAGCAGCAGAGACAGAAGAGGAGAATGTAGAGAGGAGGGAGTGAAAGGATGCCAGGTCCGCAGGGAGGCGAGTTTTCCTCCATTTCCGCTCGGCTGCCCGGAGCCCTGTTCTGTGAGCTTGCAATAAGTCGTCGAGCCACGGAGCAGGAGGGGAGGACCGAGCCGGCCTGGAGGATAGGGGACATAGAGAGTCAAAGGATGCAGAAAGGGAGGAGAGGAGGGTTGAGGAGGCAGAATCAGGAGATAGGTTGGAGAAGGTTTGAGCAGAGGGAAGAGATGATAGGATGGAAGAGGAGAGAGTAGCGGGGGAGAGAGAGCGAAGGTTGGGACGGCGCGATACCATCCGAGTAGGGGCAGTGTGGGAAGTGTTGGATGAGAGCGAGAGGGAAAAGGATACAAGGTAGTGGTCGGAGACTTGGAGGGGAGTTGCAATGAGATTAGTGGAAGAACAGCATCTAGTAAAGATGAGGTCAAGCGTATTGCCTGCCTTGTGAGTAGGGGGGGAAGGTGAGAGGGTGAGGTCAAAAGAGGAGAGGAGTGGAAAGAAGGAGGCAGAGAGGAATGAGTCAAAGGTAGACGTGGGGAGGTTAAAGTCACCCAGAACTGTGAGAGGTGAGCCATCCTCAGGAAAGGAACTTATCAGGGCGTCAAGCTCATTGATGAACTCTCCAAGGGAACCTGGAGGGCAATAAATGATAAGGATGTTAAGCTTGAAAGGGCTGGTAACTGTGACAGCATGGAATTCAAAGGAGGCGATAGACAGATGGGTCAGGGGAGAAAGAGAGAATGTCCACTTGGGAGAGATGAGGATCCCAGTGCCACCACCCCGCTGACCAGAAGCTCTCGGGGTGTGCGAGAACACGTGGGCAGACGAGGAGAGAGCAGTAGGAGTAGCAGTGTTATCAGTGGTAATCCATGTTTCCGTCAGTGCCAAGAAGTCGAGGGACTGGAGGGAAGCATAGGCTGAGATGAACTCTGCCTTGTTGGCCGCAGATCGGCAGTTCCAGAGGCTGCCTGAGACCTGGAACTCCACGTGGGTCGTGCGCGCTGGGACCACCAGGTTAGAGTAGCAGCGGCCACGCGGTGTGAAGCGTTTGTATGGTCTGTGCAGAGAGGAGAGAACAGGGATAGACAGACACATAGTTGACAGGCTACAGAAGAGGCTACGCTAATGCAAAGGAGATTGGAATGACAAGTGGACTACACGTCTCGAATGTTCAGAAAGTTAAGCTTACGTTGCAAAAAATCTTATTGACTAAAATGATATAGTACTGCTGGCTGGTGAAATAGGCTAGCTAGCAGTGGCTGCGTTGTTGACTTTGTTTGAAAGTGTAGCTGGCTAGGTAACCTCAACTGGCTAGGTAACCTCGACAATTACTCTAGACTACACAATTATCTTGGATACAAAGACGGCTATGTAGCCAGCTAAGATCAAACAAATCAAACTGTTGTACTGTAATGAAATGAAATGTAATACTACCTGTAATACTACCTGTGGAGCAAAGCGGAATGCAACTACTCGCTCCAAACCAAACCGGAAGTGCGTATCGTAGAGGGAGAGGCAATAGAAGTGTTGTTTCTTGTATTATTGTCTTTTGTGTCTTTAGAGGACTGCTTCACCTTAATGTCCCCTTTCCCTTTTCTTCTGTCCTTATTTTGTCCCACTTTGTCCCTTCTTTGTCCCTTCTTCTCTTCTGCCAACTAGACACTCCTTGTTAGCTAGCTAGCTTCTTTCAGGAATGTCCCTAGCAACTGCCTAGCAACAGGTAAACAACTTAGCTAGCTAAGAAAACGGTATAATTTTATGAAAAATGGTTACTTTTTCAAAAGCCTTTCTTCTTTGTTTGCTGCTTGTTTGGTCTCCTATTCAGTTTGCAGTTTTCTTTTGATTTTTTGATCATGAAGTGCTTTGAGAGACTAGTTAAGGATCATATCACCTCCACCTTACCTGACACCCTGGACCCACTTCAATTAGCATAGCGCCCCAATAGATCCACAGATGATGCAATCGCCATCACACTGCACACTGCTTTATCCCATCTGGACAAGAGGAATACCTATGTAAGAATGCTGTTCATTGACTATAGCTCAGCCTTCAACACCATAGTACCCTCCAAGCTCATCATTAAGCTTGGGTCTGAACCTTGCCCTGATCAACTGGGTCCTGGACTTCCTGACGGGCCACCCTCAGGTGGTGAGGGTAGGAAACAACACCTTCACTTCGCTGTTCCTCAACACAGTGGCCCAAATACTACTGTACTTTAGTCAATGCCACTCCGACATTGCTCGTCCTAATATTTAGATACTTCTTAATTCCATTCGTCAACTTTTAGATTTGTGTTTATTGTTGTGAATTGTTAGATACTACTGCACTGTTGGAGCTAGAAACACAAGCATTTCGTTACACCCGCAATAACATCTGCTAAATATGTGTATGTGACCAATAAAATGTTATTTGATTTGACAAGGGTGTGTGCTCAGCCCCCTCATGTACTCCCTGCTCACCCATGACTGCATGGCCGCGCACACCTCCAACTCAATCATCAAGTTTTCAGACGAGACAGCCTACAGGGAGGAGCTGAGGGCCATGGCGGAGTGGTACCAGGAAAATAACCTCTCCCTCAACGTCAACAAAACGAAGGAGCTGATCGAGACAACAGAGAGAGCACACCACTATTCACATCTACGGGACCGCAGTGGAGAAGGTGGAAAGCTTCAAGTTCCTCGGCGTACACATCACTGACAATCTGAAATGGTCCACCCACACAGACAGTGTGGTGAAGAAGGTGCGACAGATTTGTGTGTATTGTTGTGAATTGTTAGATACTACTGCACTGTTGGAGCTAGGAACACAAGCCTTCACTATACCCGCAATAACATCTGATAAATATGTGTATGTGACCAATAAGATTTGATTTAATTTGATCAGGCTGTAAAACTGTTGACTAATTTATACTCACTTGTGTGTCCTGTTCGGCCCACGGGCCTTGTGTTTGACATATGTGCGCTAGCCTATTAGCCACGTTATGACTGACTTGTGATCATTGCCCTAGCTAGTTTGATTGTATTGGCATTCCCAGCCTTAGTTACTGTTGTCTGTTTTTGTTCAAAATGTTGAGTCATTGAAACTGAAACAGTGCATCCTGAATGGAGGCAGCAAACAATGTACCTGGGATTTAAATCCTGATAGCAATATTTTGGAGACTACCAAGAAATGTATTGGTGAATTATATTAATCATACATTGAACTGCATTCATGTATTCTGCCAACAATGCCTTACTGTACGTCATGGAATTTAGAAAAAAAAAAACCAAACTCTTATGAAGTTGGTTTTGAAGCATAAACTGGGAATTTGATCATTTTTTAAAATACAAAGTAGTTCAAACGCTGTCAATTCCACTTTAAGGCTGAGGTCAGGGCAGGGAGGAGGGAGAGCGAGACACTGAGTCACAGTGGGATGGAAGTTTAGATGTGCTGTAGTGAGGGTGGACAGTGGACATGAATCAAGTCTATCTGGAAAGTGGCAAGTCTATGTGGAATTCTAGGCTAGCACTAGTGGAACTGGGTTAGTAGCCACCATACATTTACATAAGCATGTTTTTATTATAATCACACCACTTTGTCAGTTAGATTGAAATAAGTAGAGACAAACCAAAGCTATTGTCTTGATATAATGTACAAACACTTTACAGGCTCATGGCTGACAGTGCATCTGGCACTAAAAGGAGGAATAGTCCCAAGCTGCTCTGTGAATATATACTATAAACACAGTAAAAAGCCACATCACGCATCTTTTAGAACTTACTCTATACCCAATATCTAAAGTAAAAGCTGCAGGGTTTTCATGCACCACAATTTCTTCTGAGTTACACTTCTATTTGATCATGTTATTATAGCAGTATATTATTTATATAGTGTCGGAAAGCAGCTCCTAATCTCTCCCTGCCCTGCATATGACTCAACCAGCACAGTACTTTTAAAGCACCTTAAAGCGCTATCATAGAGGACATACAGCACTGAGCAGTCCCACTGAAGCACCAATACCAGCAGTACCATCTGATTGTCATCTGCTCTAGGTGTTATCAATAACATTACAGACTGATGATTAATGGCTGAAACAACATCAGTGATTTGATTAGCAGTCAGCGGGGGTGTTGGACGGAGCGCAGACAGAGATCTGATCACAGTGTGACATCCTCTGGGATTAGAGCACTGCTGCTAAACCACCCTTAGGTCTGACATTGGACAATTCTGAAATAGACAATTCCAATGGAGTATCTATGGTACTCATCCACTCAGAAATAACATTCATTGAGTCATTTTTTCAGCTAAAATCAAAGGCATGCAATGACATTCTTTGAGCACACCTTTCTCTGATCTGTAAAGCACGTACAGTGCATTCAGAAAGTATTCAGACCCCTTTACTTTTTCCATATTTTGTTACGTTACAGACTTATTCTAAAATTGATACAATAGTTTTTTTCACATCAATCTACACCCAATAACCAATAATGACAAAGCAAAAACAGGTTTTTAGATAAAAAAAAAAAAAGTATTAAATATCACAGTTACATGAGTATTCAGACCCATTACTCAGTACTTTGTTGAAGCACCTTTGGCAGTGATTACAGCCTTGAATCTTCTTGGGTATGAGGCTACAAGCTTGGAAAACCTGTATTTCTGGAATTCTGCCATTCTTCTCTGCAGATCCTCTCAAGCTTTGTCAGGTTGGATGGGAAGCGTTGCTGCACAGCTATTTTCAGGTCTCGATCTGGTTCAAGTCCAGGCTCTGGCTGGGCCACTCAAGGACATTGAGACTTGTCCTGAAGCCACTCCTGCATTTTCTTTGCTGTGTGCTTAGGGTAGTTGTCCTGTTGGAAGGTGAACCTTTGCCCCAGACTGAGGTCCTGAGAGCTCTGGAGCATGTTTTCATCAAGGATCTCTCTGTACTTTGCTCCGTTCATCTTTCCCTCGATCCTGACTAGTCATTTCCTCCAGAAATTATGCTTGGCATTCAGGCCAAAGAGTACAATCTTGGTTTCATCAGACCAGGGAATCTTGTTTTCATGGTCCTTTAGGTGCCTTTTGGCAAACTCCAAGCAGGCTGTCATGTGCCTTTTACTGAGGAGTGGCTTCCATCTTGCCACTCTACCATAAAGGCCTGATTGGTGGAGTGCTACAGAGATGGTTGTCCTTCTGGAAGTTTCTCCCATCTCCACAGAGGAACTCTGGAGCTGTCAGAGTGACCATCGGGTTCTTGGTCACCTCCCTGACCAAGTCCCTTCTTCCCGATTGCTCAGTTTGGCTGGGTGGCCAGCTCTAGGAAGAGTCTTGGTGGTTCCAAACTTCTTCCATTGAAGAATGATGGAAGCCGCTGTGTTCTTGGTGACCTTCAATGCTGCAGAAATGTTTTGGTACCCTTACCCAGATCTGTGCCTCGACCCGATCCTGTCTCAGAGCTCTACAGACAATTCCATGGCTTGGTTTTTGCTCTGACATGCACTGTCAATGGTGGGACCTTATATAGACAGGTGTATGCCTTTCCAAATCATGTCCAATCAATTGCATTTTCCACAGATGGACTCCAATCAAGTTGTAGAAACATCTGAAGGATGATCAATGGAAACAGAATGCACCTGAGCTCAATTTCGTGTCTCATAGCAAAGGGTCTGAATACCTATGTAAATAAGGTATTTCAGTTTTTTAAATGTTATAAATTTACAAAAAAATCTAAAAACCTGTTTTTGCTTTGTCATTATGGAGTATTATGTGTGGAATGATGAGGAATTTTTTTGTCATCCATTTTAGAGTAAGGCTGCAACTTTAAATAAAATTTGGAAAAAGTCAAGGGAACTGAATACTTTCCGAATGCACTGTATCTCCATGGCCATATGGAGGTGTTTGTCACTAGCTGAGCATGGCCATGGGCATAGCTCAAGGACAATAACATAGCTCAAGGGTCATGTTTGAACTCCACCTGGCTTCAGTTTTATAGAGGCAGCATTGCGGTTTAGCAGCACAGGGACCACACAATGCCAGTACCACTCCATCTCCTCCTCTTTAACTGCCCTGGGTACCTGTGAGAGGGACAAAATACTAGCCACATGTGGAGTTATTTAGAGGTTTATAAGGGTTGAGAGATTGGGGATGAGAGAGAGAATAGTGGGGATGCCAACTGATATACTGATAGAAAAGATCTTTGGTGCTGTTAACACTACAACCCATTGTGAGGAGGAAGGAATGTTCTGTACCTTTTGTTCATTCAGAGGAATGTGTCTTTTGTTTATAATTCTTTACTGCCTGGGTCTGTGTGATATTTCCTCTTGGTTCATAGAGGATGGTGGCCAATCTGCAGTCTACATCTAGTGGAGAATAGATGGTAATGAGATACAGCTTAATCCATTCTGTTCACTGGAGGGCAAATTCAACAAACTGCATATTTAATACCAATATCAAAAGACACACTTAGAGTGAACCTGAGCGTGGAGGTTGCTGTCAAAGACATATTTGTCTTTTGAAATATAGAATGTTTTTTAAACAGCAGTTTGGTGGTCTTGTTATTCTATTTAAAACATCTTACCTCCAGCCTTGGTATACTCTTGACCAGAGACGATCTTATGTCTCCTCTCAAGAGTTATTCTAGTTTGATTATTTATCTATCGCTTGGATCTCCCATTGCAGCAATTGCTGTTTTGGCCCAGAAAAAACAGGAGCCCATGGAAACACTCATTCCCTGCAACAGCATGGCCTATATAAGATATAGATCAGACATACCAGGAGTCACGATGGGTCAACTGCATTCAAATTCCTTTTACAATATGGCTGAGAGAGCATAGCAGTAGCTGTGCCGTTTTACCCAATATAATGGTTTGGAGGAAAATTGGATGTCTTCAATCTAATGTCAATTATTCTCCCAGCTCTGTGAGAGCATGGGTTTCCCAGATAGGGGATTTAAGTCCCATTGCTACTCTGAGTGCTGCTCATTTTTGCAGACAACCTCATGAATGATGGACCAGCACTGGGGACCAGTGTAGTCAAATAGGTTGACCCCAGAGAATAGCAGCCTCCGTAGAATGTCTGGCTCTCTCACCTGGAACCAGACTCATTTAGGATCTGATTTGGTGGCAGAGTAGGAAGTGTATTTACAGACCGCAGATAATAATGTTAGAATATATAATTCATTCATTTAATCAGAACCAGGTCAGAGTGGTGGAACCTACTGTAAGATGTAATTATTTATATTGATAGATCCTTCCTTACACAGTATACCATGCACATTCACTCTCATTCTGCTCAGTGAGAAACAACTGTAATGATATTTTGAGCAAACAAATAAATAGAGCATGCTTGAATTAGTAATGGTCAAGAATTTGTCCTTGTGGAATGATTGAGTTTTGAGATGTAAAAATAGAGATGATTTTCAATGGTCTGGACCAGTTCACAGTGACAGTCCTTGACCCAGATAGAATGAAGATGGATAAATGACAATTCCCTTGAGGCACAGGGGTATCTAGTGGAGAGTAATGTGACAGTATGCCTCTTTTTTTACCTCTGTTTCATTTGAAAGTTGAAAGAGTACCCTCTGAATTTGGGGATCACTCGGACAGACTGAGAAACTTTCCTAAAATGTGTCCTTTTTGTTATGATGTACTGACAAAAATGTCTGAATTTCCAGCCACTAAAGCCAGAGCTTTGTTAGTTTGGATGCCTTGCCTCAGGTTGGCAAGCATTTATCTCAAATTTTGTCATGGGGTTATCATTTGATAGCTTAAAAAAATACAGGAGCTTAAAAAATACTAAAGAATCTGTTCGGACTGAAAATCCTCATGTGGAACACGGATTTCTCTATAGCACAATTGTGTGTGAGCAAACACCAGTCAAGACATACTATATGTATACCCTAAGGTGTTTATTTGACAACGGTGAGCATATTTTAATGATTTTGAGTCCTTCATTGAATGCCTTGCAAGCCAATCCAAATTGGTGTCCACAGTTTGTTCAAACTTTACCAAGGACACATGGTAAAAACATGGCGCTGGAGGGAATAGCAGCTGTTTTACGGGCTCCTGACCAATTGTGCTATTTTGTGTATTTCTTATGCAGATCTTAACTGGTTTTGTACATAATATTTCCGCCTTTGTTTCCTATGACCAAAAAGCTTCTGTACATCAAAACAGCTATCACTAACCTCGATAGGGATGAGGACTACTTCAGTGAGTCGGAGGTGAAGGGCATATTGATTATCCCGGACCAGGCCCATATACTGGACACTCAGAGAAGGAGGAGACGGCGCTATAGAGGTCCTCAAGACTATCAATCAATCAATCAAATTTATTTATAAAGCCCTTCTTTACATCAGCTGATGTCACAAAGTGCTGTTCAGAAACCCAGCCTAAAACCCCAAACAGCAATTAATGCAGGTGTAGAAGCACGTCGGAGAGTGGATAAACCTCCTCTACCTTCTGTTCTATTGGCGAACGTGCAATCACTGGAGAATAAACTCAACAAGCTCCGTTCGAGACAATCATCAATGTGATCTGAGTCGTGGCTGAACAAGGACATGGAAAATACAGGCAACATCCGCACTGAGCTAAAGGCTAGAGCTGCCGCTTTCAAGGAGCGGGACACTAATCCAGACTTTTATAAGAAATCCCGCTACACCCTCAGACGAACCATCAAACAGGCAAAGCTTCAATACAGGACCAAGATCGAATCCTCCTACACCGGCTCTGACACTCGTCGGATGTGGCAAGGCTTGCAAACTATCACGGATTACAAAGGGAAACCCATCCCGAGCTGTCCAGTGATGCGAGCCTACCAGACAAGCTAAATAGCTTGTATGCTCGTTTCTAGGCAAGCAACATTGAACCATGCATGAGAGCACCAGCTGTTCCGGATGACTGTGTCATCGCGCTCTCCATAGCCGATGTGAGTAAGACCTTTAAACAGGTTAACGTTCACATGGCCGCAGGGCCAGACGGATTACCAGGACGCATATTCAGAATGTGTGCTGACCAGCTGGCAAGTGTCTTCAATGCCATTTTCAACCTCTCCCTGACCCAGTCTGTAATACCTACATGTTTCAAGCAGATCACCATAGTCCATGTGCCCAAGAACACCAGGGTAACCTGTCTAAATGACTATCGCTCCATAGCACTCACATCTGTAGCCATGAAATGCTTTGAAAGGCTGTTCATGCCCTCCAAGCTCATCAACACCATCATCCTAGACACCCTGGAACCACTCCAATTCGCATACCGTCCCAACAGATCCACAGATGACACAATCTCTATTGTATTCCACGCTGCCGTTTCCCACATGGACAAAAGGAACAACTACGTGAGAATGCTGTTCATTGACTACAGCTCAGCGTTCAACACCATAGTACCCTCAAAGCTCATCACTAAGCTAAGGACCCTGGGATTAAACACCTCTCTCTGCGGGTAGGCAACAACACATCCGCCACTCTGACGCTCAACACGGAGGCCCCTCAGGTGTTCGTGCTTGGTCCCCTCCTGTACTCCTTGTTCACCCACGACTGTGTGGCCGCACACGACTCCAACGCCATCATTAAGTTTGCAGACTACATGACTGTGGTAATTCTGATCACCGACTGTGATGAGACAGCCTACAGGGAGGAGGTCAGAGACTTGGCAGTGTGGTGCCAGGACAACAACCTCTCACTCAACGTCATCAAGACAAAGGAGCTGACTGTGGATTACAGAATACAGAGGGCCGAGCACATCCCCATTCACATGGACGAGGGTGTAATGGAATGGGTCGAGAGCTCCAAGTTCCCTCTGTGTCCACATCACTAACAACCTATCATGGTCCAAACACACCGACACAGTTGTGAAGAGGGCACGACAACACTTCTTTCCCCTCACAAGGGTGAAAAGACTTGGCATGGGCCCTCTGATCCTCAAAAAGTTATTCAGCTGCACCATTGAGAGCATCTTGACTGGCTGCATTAACGCTTGGTATGGCAACTGCTTGGCATGTGACGCTACAGAGGGTAGTGCATATGGCCCAGTACATCACTGGGGCCGAGCTCCCTGCCATCCAGGACCTCTGTACCAGGCGGAGTCAGAGGAAGGCCCTAAAAATTGTCAAAGAATCCAGCCACTCATGTAATAGACTGGTCTCTCTGCTACCGCACGGCAAGCGGTACCAGAGAGCCAAGTCTGGGACCAAAGGGCTCTTTAACAGCTTCTACTCGAACAGTTAATCAAATGGTTACCCAGACTATTTGCATTGACCCTCTTTTTGATGTATTTTTGCACTGACATTCTTGCACTGGCTCTATGCACACTCACACATACTACACTGACACTCCAAGACACAAATACAGTACATACACACACAAAACACACACACACACACACACACACACACACACACACACACACACACACACACACACACACACACACACACACACACACACACACACACACACACACACACACACATGCACATTGACGTCACACACTCACACATAGAAACACTTTCACATTCTTCACATACGCTGCTGCTACTCTGTTTAGTATCTATCCTGATTGCCTAGTCACTTTTATCCCTATCTACATGTACAAATTAACTCTACCTCGTACCCCGGCACATTAACTCGGTACTGGTACTCGTTGTATATAGTCTCGTTATTGTTATTTTATTGTTTTACTATTTCTTTTTTTTTCTTATTTGCTAATATTTTTTACTTTTTAACTCTGTATTGTTGGGAAAGGGCTGTTAAGTAAACATTTCACCAAAAAGACTACACCTGTCGTATTCGGCTCAAGTGACAAATAAAAATGTATTTGATTTGATACTGTATGCTTTTGATGTGACCTTCACTTCGAGACTGCAGCATAAATATTGTGTTATGTAATATTTTCTCCCCTTTGTTTTGCTAAAACAACATTTCCTGTTCATTAGTGAGTCCATTGACCTCTCCTTGACATTAGACTCTGTGTTTATCAGTAACCATAAGTTGCAGTACTCCGTCATCTACGCCTAGGGGTTGTTGGAGAAAGGAAATATTGATGCTGGCTACCAATACATACACCCAACCACACCCATACCAGAGGTAGATCAAGCACCATTAATGACAGGGATTTGTGTAACACAGACGCTGGGAGTCAGGAAGCAAGTACAGGGGGTGAATTTAATAATAAATAAAACAATACAAAACAAGAGTAGCGTCTGGACATGAGAAACATAACTAATACTGCCTGGGGACAGAACCAAATGGAGTGACAGATATAGGGGAGGTAATCATAGAAGTGATGGAGTCCAGGTGAGTCTCTTGAGGGGCAGGTGCGCGTAACGATGGTGACAGGTGTGCGTAATAATAAGTAAACTGGCAACAATGAGCGCCAGAGAGGGGGAGCGGGGGTAGATGTGACAATTTACATAATTACAATGATGTTGTTCACAAGAACAGTATATAGGAATTTATCTGAGTGTCCTCCATCAATTCCTTTGTCAGTCTTTAAGACAGATAAAAGTTGCATAGGATGTCTGCATCGGGGGATTATGCATTTGGAGCACTACAAAGTTAGTGGCTGATATCGTGACAAGTTTTAACATCCCCAGTTTGGACCACAGTAGGAGGACACATCTCACACTAGACAAACATATTCTCCTCAGCATGTGGTGGATTAAGCCCATATAGAAACCGAAGTGGCAGATGATGGATTTTGGCATCAATGCATTGAATCACGGTGATTGATAAACAGAGACCATAACATATACTTATGAAAGAATGTCACCTTGCCCATCTCAAAATGAAAGACGTAGCCCCATACAGATACAAGACACAGTAGTGTTCTATTTCATTTTGTGCTTCACCCATCCACAGTCCTGTACACCCAGTTCTAACACATGCAGCAGTATATTCTGCCCACCGTGCACATGGTGGAAATGGTGAGGTTGTAAAATGGCATCAGTGTTGGGTGATCCTGAGGGCGAGTCATTGGGTTGTGCAGTGCCCCTTTCATCCTGTGCTTCAGAATGTGCATGAATGTCAGCGTGGCAACCAAGCGAAAGGGATCTCTACTGACAGGTCACAATGGCCCCCTTCGCCGCTGAAAGATTTCTCACTCTTACACAACACACTTTATCACAGGCCCACAGAAAGCTAGCTACAGCAGCACACAATAAAGCTCTGGAGGTTGCGCTGTGCTGTGATTCACTATTATCTGAGATTATTTTAGGACAACAAGCTATGTGCTTCACATTGAGTAGCCTAATGAAAAATAAGCGAAACACCATTGGGCCAGTGAATAATTTAGCGGTGCTGTTTTTATAGCTTTCAAGGACTCACATGTACCTCGTTCTTAATTCCACTTGGCATTTGTACTGGGTTTGCAGAAGCAATTACTTGATACATGAAGAGCATCACGTTATGGCCTCAAATACAAATTAAATGATGATGAATTTTGAAACCACAAAGGATAAAAATGTGATCATATGCTTGATGAAAATGTAATCTTACTAGAATCAGCTCATGTTCATTCATAACACCCATGGCAGTTTGTTAGTTTATTAAATATTTGAGTACATTTTTAGAATATGCATCCTTTTGAAATTAGTTGTCCAAACTGACACTTGTGTCATATCATATTTGACATACAGTACAGTGGCATGATATGCGTTTCATAATGTCTATTGTAGAGGAGTGTGTTGGTGGATTTGAAGGAGATGAAGGAAAGTATTTGATCCTGTGAGTAGCAGGCAACATCCCAAGTTGACTTTTCATACTGGGTTTCATGGTGCTGATGCACAGCCCTCTGGAGTCATGATGGAACTCCTCCCATTGCAATTGCAATATTTCACGCGTCTGAACGAGTGTCAGTGGTTGTGTTACTACAGTGCTGCTTCCCATGCACAATTATTGAATCGCTTAACCCTTTCCTCACAAGAGGCAATGTACAACACATTGTAAATCATCAGAGTGCAACATTTATCTTGTGAGTCTCTCTTGGGATTTCTTCCAACTCTACAATCAAGGGCTTTGGTGCAGATCTAGCAGCGTTTCAAAAAGCAATGACTGTAAAGAACATGGCACCTGTACCCAGCATGTTCTCCTCTCCTTCCCCTGCTCTTCATAAACAGTCTGGTCCTGTTGTTCCTGCAATATGCAAAGCGTGTGTGGGTTGGGGGTTAGCTGTGTTGCTGTTCCTCCATGCTGGAATATTAAAGGATAATTCTGTCATACAGAACCACAGTAGCCGGAAGGGTTGTTTGTTGCTCGCTCAGGCTGATTGTTTTACTTGTGGGCTGCATAAATACAACAGTAGGCCTGAGATTAGGCATAATCCACCTCAGATGTGGTATGAGGATACGAGTAGAAACACAGGCAGACCATTGGTGCAACTTCATGTTATTTACATATTCTGCTGAGAGATGTATCCCAACCAACATCTCACATTGGTGCCTGGGGCCTGCATAATGCCTGTTTTCAATAATATAAACAGAAAACCAGTTTTTCTAACATGCAGTTTTGTTACAGTACTATTCCACGTCTCTAACATGGGTATTACAAAAGCGAAAGCACCCTCTGTGTATTTGTATAGTATGTCATGTTTTGTTTGCATTCAGGGACTTTTTACAGCCTGATAATAATTTTGGTCTTTTGTGACTTTATGATAAGATTGGACTAGCGATGACAACTAGCCTCCGGGTGGATTAAGAACAACGCACAGCAAATGCGTCATAAAATGTCTCTCTGCTTTTCGGCTGTATCTGATGAATAACCATATCAGCGCATGGACCTGGGGAATTGAACTGTTCCTTTTACATGTTTCTATCACACTACTTTTAGGGAGCACATGACAGCACAGAAACGTACAAGACATGAGTGTTACGAAACAGTTAAACATGTTGACACAAAAAACCAAGAGAAGAGGCAGCCATGAGAAACTAGTTCATTATTCAGTGGAACCAGTTCATTCCCTCTCCCTGGAAAGAGACATAATTGTCATGGGGAGCGGATTTCAGAGTACCTGACATCTTCAAACATAATATCCTCATAAGGCTGAGACGTGAGACCCCACACACTGCTTCCACTTCACACATCTGTTAGTTGAACTGGATTAAGATGTCCAAGTCAGGTTCATATGGAGTTACAGCTGGTTACAACCACAAAAACACTCACATTCCCTCATGATACATCATCTCACTGCTCATTATGGCATTACAGATAGATTGGATTAATGCACAATTTAATTTGGTTTAATGTATGTAGTAGTAGTTGTTTATTTAAAGGGACCATGTGCAAGTAAAAACATACATTTCAAACAGTGAAATATGATGTTTGCACCAGAGTTAGCTAAACACAGCTATTTTTTTGTACGCAGTCCCTAACTAAACGTAACTCAATATGTGATCCTCTGTGGCTCAGTTGTTAGAACATGGTGCTTGCAACTACAGGATAGAAGGTTCCCGGGATGACCAATACTTAAAGTGTATGCACGCATGACTGTAAGTGCCTTTGGCTAAAAGCGACTGCTAAATGGCATATATTATAAACATAGCTAAATATACATTCACATCACTCATACATAAAATATAACAAATAATACAATAAGTACAGGACACAGTACATAAAACACATTGATACTTGAGTGCATTAAGAATTAGTCAATGTGTTCAGCCTTGATCCTGCTTTGACCTCCATGAAAATTGCAATTTCAAAGCTAATTACCTCTAATTCTCCACATTTTGACATGGGACTGAGTGAACATTTTCAGGTTAAAACAGATTTCCTTCAATTATACACATTTTGCCATGTCTTATGCCTTGTTCCTACGCTGTCTGAGTGACTCAAACTTTATAACAAAATCAATGGGGGCCCCATGCCATGCCTTTTGGGGAAATTTAGATTCTCCCTGACTGTCTAGTTTTTATTTTGGTGATTGTTAGTTCTCAAATATGATCTTATAAAAAAAGATATTGCTCCATTATCTTTTCTACATACTTTATATCTGGTTTTAGTCGTTCAAGTTTACACTGAAAACGTTTTACCATCCCGAAAAAAATTACAAGCTGCTGCTAAATGCATATAGGGGAAACACTGGTCTACTCTTGTGGAGTTCCTCGTGACTGCTGTTTTGTTCAGAGCTTAATATTACAAAATCTTTCAGATGTGGGGGTGCAGGATTTTTGATAATCTTATAAACTAGAAAGACATCTGAAAAAAAATTAAGTTGTCAAAATTTAACAGATTGTACACGTGGAGAATTTTACAGTGGTGGTAATAATGTGATTTCCTGTCCAGGATCTTCAGTGCTTCTTTATATAGAGATCGAACGGGTATCATTTATGTTTCATTGGCTTGAGACTGGCTGGTGATAAAACAGGACAGGTGAGAAAAGATCATTGCATGTAAATACATTTTGGCTGCCTCTGTAGAGCATGAGTTCCTGATGTATTGGAAATTTTAAAGACTATATATGATTTTGATGGACATCTTTTTAATGTGTTTTTTAAAGTTCAAAGTAGGCTCTAGGATAATGGGCAGATATTTAAACTGTACATTTTATTGTCCATGGAGGAGTATGTCCGGGTAAGCCGGGTAAGCCGGACATACTCCTCCTGTTTTTTCCACATTGAGGGTGAGACAGGAATGTTTGAGCCATTCAGACACTTTCTCCAATGATGCTGTTAGTTTGCTTGAAACCTCATCAGCATTTTTGCCACGGATATAAAAAACTGTATCCTCCGCGTACATTTGTATATCCACACCTTGGCACACAGATGGAAGGTCATTAATATAGAGACTGAAAAACAAAGGGCCCAGGATTGACCCCTGTGGCACTCCCATAGTGCAATCCCTTGGTGATGATAGTTCACCATTTATTTGAACACATTGCATCTGTTCTACCAGATAAGACTCAATCCATTTTAAAGCACTTGATGAGATGTTGAAGTTAAATAGCTTGGAGAAGAGGACATTGTGGTTAACAGTGTTAAAGGCTTTTCTGAGGTCGAGGAGAACAGAATCTACAACACCCGCTTTTATCCAGCTTGGCCTTGATCATCTCTAGGAGATACCAACATGCTGTTTCTGGAGAGTGGTTGACCCTAAACCTAAACTGCATGGGGTGAAGGGGAAAGCTATCCATTTTCAGGTGGGTTGTTAGCTGTTCCATTACCACTAATGTACTGCTCCGTTATTTGCCTGTTTGTGACCTGCTTGTTAGCTTCGCACCATTCTTGCCATTCTCCTTTGACCTCTCTCGTCAACAAGCTTTTTTCGCCCACAGGACTGTCGCTGACTGGATGTTTTTTGTTTGTCGCACCATTCTCTGTAAACCCTAGACACTGTTGTGTGTGAAAAGCCCAGGAGGGCGGCCGTTTCTGAGATACTGGATCCGGTGCACCTGGCACCGACAATCATACCATGCTCAAAGTCGCTTAGGTCACTAGTTTTGCTAATTTTAATGTTCAATCGAACAGTAACTGATTGCCTGTCTGCCTGCTTTATATAGCATGCCCCGTGACTGTCTGTATGAGCGATCCATTTTCGTGAACAGTTCAAAATTCAAAAGGCACTCGCACATCTGAGTTATCTTTTTTGCAGGTACATGGTAACAATTGGATAAGATGAGAAAAAAGAAGAAACCCGCACACTGCTCTTGCTAGATACGTAAAGCTTAATAAAGAGCAGTGATACTAGCAAGAGCAGTGTCCAGGTTTGTTCTTTTTTCTTGTCCCTGGTGACATTTGTTGCAAGGGTTGATAGTCTGGTCTCTGATGGTAAATTGTTGGCCCAATTTAAAACTGAATCAATTAAGCATTTATTTAAAGTGGTTGCGATGACAGTTTTTGTCTTGGAGACTCCCATCTCCCTTCAGTTGTAGGTAACCAGTCTTGACATGGCCTTTTTCAGTCAGTTTATCAAGGTTTTTCTATGTGAGTTTGCCATTGGCCTCCTTGATGGTTTTAAGAAAGAAATCAGCTTTGGCTTTCCTAAAACTCTTAGTCCGTTAATTTCTCAGTCCCTTGTAAACTGGTCGGTCAACCTCTAAGCCAGATTTTTGGGATTTCTTCAGAGCAGCATCTCTCTTCTTTATCAGGTGCCAAAGGGTGCCATTGAACCAAGGTATGTCCCGTTTTTAGTTCGATTTGTGAGGGACTTTCCTTGAAAATTTGCTATGGATTCAACGAATTGTTGTAATTTCATTGCAGTCTTTTTCCAGAAATGTTTGTACTATATAAAATACAAATAAATTATATAAAGACAGTGGAAATGGACTCAATCTCATCGAATACATTTCTCTTCATTGGACAACCAGTAAAAATAAAGGTTGAAGAGAATTTTTCTTCTTCTAAAATATTGTTTTTTTTTCTAAAACACAATCATTATTTAAAAGTGGCCTCTTCTGGGATAAGAGGAAGAAGTATGTATTTATTGTGTAACACAGGGGTACTGGCATGCTTTAAGCTTGTCTTGAGAGCGGTGAAATCCCTTTGAAGCATAACAGCAACATAATGTACCATTGGTTCTGTTGTCTGCCTAACAGTGATTCCCACATTACAGTAGCGTAAATATGTTCCACCTCCAAAATAATTTCACATGCAGCAGTTAATAAGGCTGTCTTTGAAAATATACAAGTTGTTTATCTTTCTCAATAAGTATACCATAAGAGTTTTATGTCTTTCATCTATTTGTATTTTTGGGGCATGTTTTGAGCTGTTGGGAGCTGTTGGGAGTTTTCTGTTATTTTATATTGCTTTGCCTAACTTCAAATAGTGTGTGTAGTGTACGTGTGTGTCAGCGTGTCCATGCATCTGTGTGTGTGTGTGTGTGTGTGTGTGTGTGTGTGTGTGTGTGTGTGTGTGTGTGTGTGTGTGCGTCCGCATGCGTGTTCAGCAGCTGTTGTGTGCTGTGCTCTACTCTATCTTGTCCCTGAACATGTGGCCCTTGGACAGGTATTCCCATGGTGATTAGAGCCTAACCCTAGGCCCCTGGCCTGCCTCTCACCCAGGATGCCTCTCTGAAGGAGGGTGAGGTACCTCCAGTCAGCAGTCAACACTCTCCCCCTTGCTGGCTCCCAACACCTACAGTAGAAAACAGCCAGCCCAGTGCCAACACTGAAGTTGTTGGTCTTAGGCAGCTTTAGAATAACCTCACCATCAGGCAACAACATGTCTAATCAGCCATTGTTCCAGAGGGTGATGCAGTTGTCCATAGTAAGCCCACATCCACTGTCTGTTGGCCCTCAGACCCAGGAGGGTGGCCTCAGCAATGTCATAGAGCCTTGGTATGCCTTAATTAGCCCGTATCTCCCTCTTACTGCTCTATTCAGTCACATAAATGGGGGATTGATTTTCTGGCTGCCTTACTGATGCATCTGGTGTTACCGTAGCTGGGCAAGGACAGCAGCAGCAACTTGAAGAGAAAGCCTGTTGGTTCTGTTCTGTTAGCCTCTCTTCTCCTCCCCTGCCTTCAGTGATAGCAGCTAGCTAGCACTTAAAGAATTCACTTTGCAGGCAGGTTGCCTGGGCTTTGCAGTGCATAGCGTTGATACAGCTTCATCCTCACCTCACTGAGTGGTATGTAAGACTCACAGTAGATCCACCAGCTGCCTGTAGGGGAGACCTTCTGAAGTGCAAATCACCAGGTTTCTGGAAAACATGATTGAACACTGGGGCCACTGGGACCACGGCAACCACCCATTACGTGTAATGAGTTGTCGAGAGGGGGAGCAACAGAGGGATGGAGAGAGATGGAGAAGGATATAGAGAGAGAGACTGTCTGTCATTAAGTAAGGAACGACAGGCAGTCTCAGACAGTGAGGAGGCTAAATAGAAGAGAGGAGAGAGGGGGAAGAAAGTATGTCAGAGAATACTTAGAGAAAGTAAAGAGAAAAGAAGTGAAGGGATTTTTCATTCATGTCTGTGTTATTAATCATGCACCTCTGTGGTATTATTTTGAGAGGAGGTGCACAGAGCTGTGAGCGTATAGAACAGACCTGTGAGCGTATAGAACAGAGCTGTGAGCGTATAGAACAGACCTGTGAGCGTATAGAACAGAGCTGTGAGCGTATAGAACAGAGCTGTGAGCGTATAGAACAGAGCTGTGAGCGTATAGAACAGAGCTGTGAGTGAAAATAGAATAGTATAACAGTGCCTGTGGTTTTTATTCTAGGCGTGAAGATATTTCAATGTCATGTTTATTTATTTTATTTAACCTTTATATTGACAGGGAGTCAATGCTGATACAAAGGTCTCTTTTCCAGACGAGCCCTGTATAGCACCACAATACACATCAAAATACAATAAACACATTAAACTACACAGTCATATACACATTAAAATACACTTTATTATACACAACAATACACAAAAAGCAAAACACAATTATAAAATAATGTCACATTATTCAGCAAAAAAGGTCCCCTAACAACTGTCTGAAATGCCCTAGACCTAGAGGCACGTCTAGACGATATTAGGCTACACTGATAACTCGTGCTTGGCTGCCTAATGTATAGGTGCCCCCATAATATTTCCATTGAGGAAGTGTTATCATTATCATTATTTTAGCAATCCGTGGTAGAAGACCCTCCTAATAAAAATGCCCCTCATCCTGCTGATTTGAGCTGATGAACAGTATTTGCGCTTGAGGTTATAGGTGCGTTATAAATTCGCTCGAGGGTTCCAGAGCACAGAATAACTGATGAATTTACGAACGCTCAACACTAGTTGAATATAGCCGGGGTCAGTAAATGTCGTCAAAAAAGCGTAATTAAATTGTTGCCAGCAGCACAGTTGCAGTCACCAACGCTCTGGATAACATGAAAACAGTCTAACCAGCTCTGCTAGGGCGAGTAAATTGGTCAGAGTGAGGTGTTTTCTCATTTGTGACTGGAAGTAGATAGCAAGCAAGCCAACGTTTGGCAGTTAGCTTGGCTGATTGACTGTGGTTGTTTGGTCAGAACGCTCGGATCATCTCTACTCCTCGGCCAGAGCGCTCTGAACGCTCCGAGAGCGAAACCCTCTGAATTTACAAACGGGCAATCTGACAACAACGCTCTGAATTTACAAACGGGCAATCTGACAACAACGCTCTGAATTTACAAAGGGGCAATCTGACAACAACGCTCTGAATTTACAAACGGGCAATCTGACAACAACGCTCTGAATTTACAAACGGGCAATCTGACATCAACGCTCTGAATTTACAAAGGGTCAATCTGACAACAACGCTCTGAATTTACAAAGGGTCAATCTGACAACAACGCTCTGAATTTACAAAGGGGCAATCTGACAACAACGCTCTGAATTTACAAAGGGTCAATCTGACAACAACGCTCTGAATTTACAAAGGGGCAATCTGACAACAACGCTCTGAATTTACAAAGGGGCAATCTGACAACAACGCTCTGAATTTACAAAGGGGCAATCTGACAACAACGCTCTGAATTTACAAAGGGGCAATCTGACAACAACGCTCTGAATTTACGGACACTCAGTCTGACACTCCAGATTGAATATATGAACACACCCTATGGATGAGAAAGTGAACCTGCCATTTCCCCAAAAAGTTTTGCTCATTGGGGAATCGGGGATGCCTTGCTTTGCGATCTATTGCCTAGGACATCAACAGCCAGGGTTTCATTAAATAAGCTATAGGCACAATACTTTTTATTGTACATTTAGGCCTAATTAAACTGACGCATTTGGCGATGTTCAACTTCAATTCACTGGCACAATGGATAATAGTTTAGCCATACTGTCACGACTCCGACCGAGGCAGGCTCTCCTTCCCGTTCGGGTGGCGCCCTGCGATCGTCGTCGCCGGCCTATTAGCTGCCACTGATCCTTTTCTCCCCCTCCTTATGTGTTTATTGGTTACACCTGTTTTGTATTAGGTTTGTAATTAGTTGGGTTTATCAGTCAGCCGGCCCGCCCGTTTCTTTGTGCGGGATTGTTAGTTGGTAAGAGTGGTGTTTGTTTTCGATCTACGTTGTATCTGAACTGTTTTCGTTCCCCCCCGTGTCTGGGGTTGTTTTATGAGAACATCCAGTGTATAGAAGGGTGGCCTAGTTTCTCAGTGTTCATTAAAGAACATTTGTTATTGCACCTGCTGTTTCCTGCACTTGACTTCGCACTCCGACACCCAGTCCTTACACATACACATTGATAGCTTAATCTATACTTTTATATACTTTTGGTGAGTTTATGAGGCATTGCTAGACAAGACATTGCGATATACATGTTATATTGCCTATGCGCACTGTTCCGACTGTCTGTCTGCCTGTCTCTTCCTCGCTGGGTTGCCTGCTCTTTCTCTTCGCGAGTGTGTGTTCAGTCTTCGGTCTGTTGCGTGTAGAATAGTTTACGGTAGGCTACTACACATTGATAGCCCCTACTTATTGAAATTGCAAGACATTAAATGGCAAGATACAGCTTTTGATTACCGATGCACAGGTCTGACTCTGTCTGCCTGGTGTCGGTCTTGCCTACCTACGTATGGCTGTGCCCCTCCCCTCTCTTTCCCTCACTAGTTTGCTATTTCTTTGTTGTGAAAGATGTGAGTTTGTTGTCTTGGAAGTTAAAACAACTACTCAGTATCTTCCGTTGCAGTCGAGGAGGAGATTTGAAGGGCAAGGAGACAAGGAATCGATTACTCTCCACCGCTAAGCACATGCAGTCAGGAGCGGATGAGTGGAGAAAATGTACGTCTTAAAAATATATTATTTGGTATTTATTTTTTGCTATTCAAACGATTGTAATGGTGACTGCAGGAGCGATTGCCATCATTTTGTGTAGTAACCTGCAGCTAGGCCATGGTACAGTACAGGGGCGCAACTTTCACTGGGGATGGGGGACATATCCCCCCACATTCTGAAATTGCATTTTTGCCCACAGTTTTATAGTAGGAATGTGCCTAATATTTTTTATATTAATAAAGTGTTCCCCCACTTCTAAAACCAAAGTTGCGCCCCTGGTACAGTATGCATTAATAGCTTGGAAAATTAAAACAATTTTTTTATGTAAATTGAAAACCAATGCTTTAGAAGGGAATTCCATCTTTTATCACCAGAGCCTGGCTCCCTTGGTATGCAGTGGAGACAAAGTATTTGTCTTGAATCCAAATCCATAGACTTGGAATTGGTAGTCTTTAAAAATAATTGTGTGTCTCAGTTGCATTAGTGAATTTGGCTATTTCAGCCACACCCGTTGATGACAGGTGTATAAAATCGAGCACACATCCATGCAATCTCCATAGACAAACTTTGTCAGTAGAATGGCCACCTTTCCAACAAGTCAATTCGTGAAATTTCTGCCCTGCTAGAGCTGCACCGGTCAACTGTAAGTGCTGTGAAGTGGAAACGGAGCAACAATGGCTCAGCCGAAAAATGGTAGGCCACACAAGCTCACAGAACGGGACCAACTGTAAAGTTTGGTGGAGGAGGAATAATGGTCTGGGGCTGTTTTTCATGGTTCGGGCTAGGTCCCTTAGTTCCAGTGAAGGGAAATCTTAACGCTACATCATACAATGACATTCTAGACGATTCTGTGCTTCCAACTTTGTGGCAACCGTTTTGGGAAGAACTTTTTCTCTTTCAGCATGGCAATGCCTCCGTGCACAGAGCGAGGGCCATACAGAAATGGTTTGTCGACATCGATGTGGAAGAATTTGACTGGCCTGCACAGAGCCCTGATCTCAACCCCATCGAACACCTTTGGGATGAATTGGAACTCCGACAGCGAGCCAGGCCTAATCGCACAACATCAGTGCCCGACCTCATTAATACTCTAGTGGCTGACTGGAAGCAATGTTACAACATCTAGTGGAAAGCCTTCCCAGAGGAGTGGAGGCTGTTATTGCAGCAAAGGGGGGACCAACTCCATTATAATGCCCATGATTTTAGAATGAGATGTTCAACGAGCAGGTGTCCACATACTGTTGGCCATGTAGTGTACTTTTGGTCATGTAGTGTATCAGGTCTTTGAGCTGAGTGTGTGTGTGTGTGTTAGTTTCTGTGTGTGTGTGAGTGTGTGTCGTATCGACATGGTTGTTTTTATGCAGACGGTGGGCTGGCTTTGAGAGAGGCTGTGATAAATGATGGTTCTAGCAGTGCATGGGAATCTGCTCTGACATTTTCTCATATGCCTGTTTCCAAAGCCACAACAAAGGGAGTAGAACCCATTCAATTAAAAAAGGTCCTTTAAGTCTGCAGAAAAAAATGGGGGAAAGAATATGATTTGAATATGAAACAATGTCACAACAGCCTCATGTTGAGTCCTGCCACGTCCCATGGTTTCAGCCTCATCTGTCGCTAGTTATACCATGCAGATGTAATGCTTTACCTTCACAAAGACACCTGCTGTAGCAGAGTCATTATTCTGGTGTTGCCCCTGGCCCCAGAACAAACACACATTCATCTGATGTGTGCACATACCAAAGGAAAAGGCCATGAATGGATGGAGATAGATGGTTGAATTGAAGCATGATAGATGGGTAGAGAAATGTGTGGATGTTTGAGTGAATGGTTAGCTTGATGGAGGAATGACGCTGAGATGCCTTTAAACCAGTGTTGTATAACATGCAGCATTGAACTTGAAAATAATACTTGAAGATTACAGAACCGCGAAATTATTCAGGTGTGCCTCCAGACTTTGAAATAAGCCTGTTCTCTTTTTACCAATCCATTCCAAATGTCAGTCTTTATAGTTTTATGCAGTATCTATGCTGTGGTTTTTCAAAGTTTCCAAGAGATTTATTTGAGGTTTAGGCCCCTATTGATTCCATAAGCTCTAGAGCACTGCATTCCTTTTCAATGATTATTTCTTTCATTTTCTACTTTTGCCGGTCAGTCAGGTGAAGAGAGGAGAGGAGTACACTCCACGGAGGGCAAAGCGCTTGAGGGATCAGCCAGATGGTGTGGCACAGTAGAGTTGTTATTCAGGGTTCACAAACGTCCATTCCACTTACAACTAACATCTATAGGAGAGAGAGAGAGGCAGGGTCACGGGAGCTTGTTTAAAACCTTTTGTACAGTCACATGAGAGGTTTGTTCACTCATTTGTTTTGTACAAATAAAATAAAATATTTATACCTTGTTAGACCAAGTATCCAGTGTGTTCATAGTGTTTATAGCCAGACCTGTTTTCATCAGTCCCACATACGGCTCTAGATAGCAGCTTGTTACAAATCAGTTTATACTGCTGCGACCAGTGAGCACAGTGTTACGCTGGTATGAATGATTCGAGAGACATGCAGAGGTTTTTATTTTACCCAAATTACGGCGTGCTGTGTAAGCGCACGAGGACAAAGACCAAACAAACACGTAACAGTACCCCCCCCCTGACGTGCTGCACAGCGCAACGACAACGGCCTCGAATTAGATCACAGGAACGCAGTGCGGGTCGATCAAGACCAGATGCAGCTTCCGAATTTGCGTCGTCATCGGACGGGCCTGTTGCCGCTGCCGAAGTTACGTCAGACGGACCAGTAGCAGTGGCGTCAAGACGGCCCGGTTGTGGCGGCTTCTTTCGGGCCAGTTGTGGCTGCTGAAGTTGCGTCGTCGGACGACCCAGTTGCAGCTGCCGAAGTTGTGGAGGCGCCGGACGGACCAATCGCAGCGTCGTCAGACGGACCCGTTGTGGTTGACGTCAGACGACCCAGTTGCAGCTGCCTGAGTTGCGGCGGCGCGGGACGGACCGGTCGTAGCGTCGCCAGACTGGCCATTCCCGCTGTCTCCCTCAATGGTTGATTATTCTGTCACGCTGGTATGAAGAGATTCGGGAGACAAACGTAGGAATGCGTAATAGTTTTTTTTATTAAGCACCAAATTACGGTGTGCTGTGTAAAGGCACAGGGACGAAGACCAAACAAACACGTAACAAAAACACAGGTTTGAAACCCAAACAAAAGAGCGAGGAGTACCTCGAATAAATAACACACACGCACAATGATTAACACACGGGATGAGACCCGTAATCATCTGCGCAATCCACAAGGGCACGAAAGCCCAAAACACACAGCACAGGTACTCACACGCACCAACGGACATTGTAACAATAATCAACCCCCCCCCCCAATGGAAACCAAAGGGCACATATATACAAATACTAATCAGTGGGAATAGGGGACAGGTGTGCGTGATGAAAGTTCCGGTGGGATCCGTGATTCACAATCTAATGCTGCAACAACGCCTGTCTGCGTCCTGCATGGTGGAAGGAGGTATTTGTCTCTTAAGAGCAGTGACCAGTGCACTGATTTCCCCCATTAGTTCTATTAGTTCTAGTTGATTAACCAAGCAGATAGGTTGACTCCAAGGAGAAGTGAAGGGCACAGAGAGCCAGAGAGCATTGCCATGGGGAACGCACATCCCACACAGCTGTCCTTTATTATGAATGGTCACCATTTATTTCCCTATTTAGATTAATGCCTGTTTAAATTAATAAAGAATAGTTCATTTTCTACACATTAAATGTGATTTCCCCTGAATTCTCAATTACTCCACCATGACAACTATTTTGTACAATATTCTGATTAATCCATTCTCTCTCTCTCTGATTGGTAGCTATTATTTTGAGATCTGACCACGTCTGTCAGTCTTGGTGTTATGTTCTTTGGCTGAGAAGAAGAGATCTGAGAAGAAGAGATCCGGGAGAGATTTGGCCCTGTTGGACTGTGTGTGTGGTTGACTGTGTTCTGACCCTCACCTGGGTATCTGAATGTGGGAAGAAATGCCTGGAGGCTTGGTTGACTTTGATTTTACCCTCACCTAACTGTACTGTCTGTATTTTATATCCAGTGCTGTGTACTAATGGTGCTGTCTGTCTGTCTGGTAGGTTGACTGTGTTCTAACCTTCACCTGACTGTGCTATCTGTTTGACAGTTAGGGAGACTGTGTCTGTCTCCTAATCCTAACAGTTACCTGAATGTGCTGTCTGTCTGTTTGGTTGACTGTGTTCTGAGTTCTGTTTCTCACCTGAGCTTACTCAAACAGACTGTCTGTCTGTTTGTATTTCTAGGCTGACTATGTTTTGACCCAAAGCTGACTGTTCGGTCTGTTTGTCTGTCTGTCTGTTTCTCCAGTCTGCTCCCAGTTCTCCAGAGGAGTGTACGCCATCTTTGGCTTCTACGATCAGAAGTCCATGAACACGCTGACCTCGTTCTGTGGGGCTCTACACACCTCCTTTATCACACCCAGCTTCCCCACCGATGCCGACGTGCAGTTTGTCATTCAGATGAGGCCTCCTCTACGGGGAGCTGTCCTCAGCCTGCTGGCCCACTACAAGTGGGAGAAGTTTGTCTACCTCTATGACACCGAGAGAGGTAAGAGACAGGCTGTCTAACAGTCAGACAGCTTTCCATTCACACACAATGGAATGCTGCATATAGAAAAGGGTCTCTGTGGTTAACCCTTAGCCTGGCTTCTTTATTTGTCTACCTCTATGACACCTGGAGATAGCTAAGAGACAGCCGCCTGACAGACTGACGGACTGACAGCCTGACACAAATGAGACACTGTACTATATACAGTATGCATGCTCTCTGGTTAACCCATAGCCTGACTTACTTTTATGTTCAGTATATCATGAGAGAAATAGGTCTTTGATATTGCTATACCCATCAGACCAGCTCATATTTGATTTCAGGTTCTGTGCTAAGTGAAAATGTAGTTTGACTGACAGGAAAAAGAAGAGGTGCTCCTCTCTCCTCACATCACGTTAAACCATGAACTATTTCATTATTTCCCCTCAGTGTGGAAATCCTCTCCCCAGTTCTCATTCCAAGAGTGGTCTATCTAAGACCTTTAAATCTGGGCTTGTAATGATGCCAAAGTGCTTTAGTGTCTGGGAGGAGGTTGAATGCTGCTTGGCTTCCACAGGGCTCTGTCTGCTTCCGTAAATGAGTCCAAGACAGGTACTGTTATGTGTTCTTGTCACTGTGACTGTTGCTGTGCTGTAGTGTAACTCTGAGGAGATCCCTCCATCTGTACGGTACCAGCCTCTAATCCTCTGAATATAATTTAGACTCTAATTGGATTATACAAAGAACGAGCCACAACACACCGTGACTTTTACATGTCCTTCATGCACCCCCCTCCTCTCTTCTTCGCTGTACCCCAGCAGCAGCCGTGGGCTGACGGAGGGAGCTAGCGGAGGTCTCCATCCTGCTCTGTGAAGGTCAACATCTGGAGAGTTCAGCTTTAAGATGGAGCACTAATGACACTCCAATCTGTCAGAGTGGGATATTCCTGGTACTGGACCAGGCTACTGTACTGTAAGGCTGGCTGTAGAGAGGGAGAGACAAACTTTACTGGAGCAGGCTACTGTACTGTAAGTCTGTAGAGAGAGACAAACTGTACTGGACCAGGCTACTGTACTGTAAGGCTGGCTGTAGAGAGAGACAAACTGTACTGGAGCAGGCTACTGTACTGTAAGGCTGGCTGTAGAGAGGGAGAGACAAACTTTACTGGAGCAGGCTACTGTACTGTAAGGCTGGCTGTAGAGAGGGAGATACAAACTGTACTGGAGCAGGCTACTGTACTGTAAGGCTGGCTGTAGAGAGAGACAAACTGTACTGGAGCAGGCTACTGTACTGTAAGGCTGGCTGTAGAGAGGGAGAGACAAACTGTACTGGACCAGGCTACTGTACTGTAAGGCTGGCTGTAGAGAGGGAGAGACAAACTGTACTGGAGCAGGCTACTGTACTGTAAGGCTGGCTGTAGAGAGGGAGAGACAAACTGTACTGGAGCAGGCTACTGTACTGTAAGGCTGGCTGTAGAGAGGGAGAGACAAACTGTACTAGAGCAGGCTACTGTGCTGTAAGGCTGTAGAGAGAGACAAACTGTACTGGACCAGGCTACTGTACTGTAAGGCTGGCTGTAGAGAGGGAGAGACAAACTTTACTGGAGCAGGCTACTGTACTGTAAGGCTGGCTGTAGAGAGGGAGAGACAAACTGTACTGGACCAGGCTACTGTACTGTAAGGCTGTAGAGAGAGACAAACTGTACTGGACCAGGCTACTGTACTGTAAGGCTGGCTGTAGAGAGGGAGAGACAAACTTTACTGGACCAGGCTACTGTACTGTAAGGCTGGCTGTAGAGAGGGAGAGACAAACTGGACTGGAGCAGGCTACTGTACTGTAAGGCTGGCTGTAGAGAGGGAGAGACAAACTGGACTGGAGCAGGCTACTGTACTGTAAGGCTGGCTGTAGAGAGGGAGAGACAAACTGTACTGGAGCAGGTATTCTGTTTACAATACCATATTCTTGCTGTAATTAGAAACTGGGGATAGGACAAAATGCTGAGGCTGACAGTTACACAACCTTTCTCACATGCGTAAACCAACCATTCACTATTCATCATAGTGTAAAACTATAGTGTATGTTCTCTGTAGACCATTTCCAGTTTTTCCTCTGGCTGAGGGTGATCTTAGTTGCCTTTATCCTCTGTGGCCCATGGGAGGTTCCTATAACCAAATGTTGAGCTTTTAGGAAATAATTAGCGTTCTAAAATATTAGACCACATTTGGGCTAAACTACATTCTGCCCTTTTTTACATGTATTTTTGAAAGGTCTGGCGATGGTGAGAGCTGTATTGTGATGGTGTACTGGTTTTATATACAGTAGAGTGCATTCAAAGTGCTGTTGAGCCTACGTTGAGACAGCTTTATTACAGTGCTTTGTAGAGGTTTACTTGCTGGCTTACCTTACTATATACAGTATAACTTGGGTGCTTTATCCATCATCTCATCAAACCATGTTGTGTATCTTTCAACTAGAAAAAGACTGCTCACTTCTAACCCCTTTTTCTCACTGAGTTTAAGACATTTATTTAAAAAATGCTTGTCTTTTTAAATCTTCCCTCTCCATCAGCACAGCACACCTACCTAATTGAGATGTTAGTAGCTAACACCCTTTCCTTATGGTGTTCCAGATGTTTTATCCCTTCCTAAACCATGTTAAGACAGTGCCAATTGCTTTGAAATTGGGGGCTGCATGTCAGAAGCATGGACACGGGCCATGTGTCTCAGTGTCTGTGTGTCTGCGGCAGGCCGTACCAGTGGATAATTGGTTGGCTGCTGTGGTGGAGGAAAGGTGATTACGAGGTTTATTGTCTCTCACGGGCAAAATCAACCTTCCTCCATGTGCCTCCTGATTCACCCCTTACAGCTCTACTTGACTTATGGAGGCCCTTCCACCTACTGTGTCTGGATCAGATCGCCACCATCTGTAACATACTCCCATTTCCACAGAATGACATGGAACAGTAAAGGGAAAAAAACACGTAAAAACTCCATCCCGCCAGACGGATAACAGGAGAGAAGAGCCCCATCAACTCACTGTGGTATTTTGTGTCGTAGGAAATAGATTTTTGGAAAAGCAATAGATTAAGCTTTTTTGGGGGGTCTAATGGGCCTTTGGCCTAGAGCAACATTGGCACTTTAGCCACTGTAGTTTGGAGTCTTACCCCACATGCTGTGCTGTGTATGCCTTACCTACAGCTTGTGTTTGCTCTGAGGCAAGAAAGGCCTACCATCAGTAACACACTACGCCGCCAGGGACTCAAATCCTGCAGTGCCAGACGTGTCCCCCTGCTTAAGCCAGTACATGTCCAGGCCCGTCTGAAGTTTGCTAGACAGCATTTGGATGATCCAGAAGAAGATTGGGAGAATGTCATATGGTCAGATGAAACCAAAATAGAACTTTTTGGTAAAAACTCAACTCGTCGTGTTTGGAGGACAAAGAATGCTGAGTTGCATCCAAAGAACACCATACCTACTGTGAAGCATGGGGGTGGAAACATCATGCTTTGGGGCTGTTTTTCTGCAAAGGGACCAGGACGACTGATCCGTGTAAAGGAAAGAATGAATGGGGCCATGTATCGTGAGATTTTGAGTGAAAACCTCCTTCCATCAGCAAGGGCATTGAAGATGAAATGTGGCTGGGTCTTTCAGCATGACAATGATCCCAAACACACCGCCCGGGCAACGAAGGAGTGGCTTCGTAAGAAGCATTTCAAGGTCCTGGAGTGGCCTAGCCAGTCTCCAGATCTCAACCCCATAGAAAATCTTTGGAGGGAGTTGAAAGTCAGTGTTGCCCAGCAACAGCCCCAAAACATCACTGCTCTAGAGGAGATCTGCATGGAGGAATGGGCCAAAATACCAGCAACAGTGTGTGAAAACCTTGTGAAGACTTACAGAAAACGTTTGACCTCTGTCATTGCCAACAAAGGGTATATAACAAAGTATTGAGATAAACTTTTGTTATTGACCAAATACTTATTTTCCACCATAATTTGCAAATAAATTCATAAAAAATCCTACAATGTGATTTTCTGTATTTTTTTTCTTCTCATTTTGTCTGTCATAGTTGAAGTGTACCTATGATGAAAATTACAGGCCTCTCTCATCTTTTTAAGTGGGAGAACTTGCACAATTGGTGGCTGACTAAATACTTTTTTGCCCCACTGTATACATGACTCTAGTCCCTTTTTCCTCACAAAAAGCATGAAAATGGGAATAGTAATGGATTCAAACTCCAGTCTCCTGGATCGCAGTGAGGTGAACCCTATCATGGCTGAAAGTCTTGCTCAGGCTCTGAGACACTGTGTTGTAATAGGAAGATTTGTTACTGTGTCAAGGTACAATAACATAGGAATCTCCTGCTTGCAAAATAAACACCCAAAGATTTCGACCCTGCCTTCACTGTGCATGGAGCATTCAATTTCCAATGTGATTTGGCCCCTTAGTGAGAGTCTCTCACACCAGCAGTCATGTTCTCCTCTTTCAACCTCTGTATCACATCGATTCCACCTCGCCATCGTGCTGGAAATGCTTCGAAAATTCTGTCTCCATTGTTGTGTTGAATCTGAATCACATTGAATAGGAATTTTCTATTGAATCATTGAAGAGTGTTTAGAGTTCTTTACCACTAGTTCCTGTTAACAGAAATGGGAGTTCAGTTAGTATACCTGCCCGTGTTCTGCTTGAAGAACACCTCAAGTCCTTTAACAATAATAATTAATAAAGGAGAATGTGTTTGAATGGAATTAATTTGTGCCTTTGACTTATAGCTAGATCCTGTTAGTGTTTGCATTTTGAATAATACAGTTGAAGTCGGAAGTTTACATACACCTTAGCCAAATACATTTAAACTCAGTTTTTCCTGAGTTTTAATCCTGGTAAAAAATCCCTGTTTTAGGTCAGTTAGGATCACCACTTTATTTTAAGAATGTGAAATGTCAGAATAATAGTAGAGAGAATGATTTATTTCAGCTTTAATTTCTTTCATCACATTCCCAGTGGGTCAGAAGTTTACATACAATCAATTAGTATTTGGTAGCATTGCCTTTAAATTGTTTAACTTCGGTCAAACGCTTCGGGTAGCCTTCCACAAGCTTCCCACAGTAAGTTGGGTGAATTCTGGCCCATTCCTCCTAACATAGCTGGTGTAACTGGGTCAGGTTTGTAGGCCTCCTTGCTCACACACGCTTTTTCAGTTCTGCCCACAATTTTTCTATAGGATTGAGGTCAGGGCTTTGTGATGGCCACTCCAATACCTTGAATTTGTTGTCCTTAAGCCATTTTGCCACAACTTTGGAAGTATGCTTGATTGTCCATTTGGAAGATCCATTTGCGACCAAGCTTTAACTTCCTGACTGATGTCTTGAGATGTTGCTTCAATATATCCACATAATTTTCTTTCTTCATGATGCCATCTATTTTGTGAAGTGCACCAGTCCCTCCTGCAGCAAAGCAACTCCCACAACATGATGCTGCCACCCCCGTGCTTCACGGTTGGGATGGTGTTCTTCGGTTTGCAAGCCTCCCCCTTTTTTCCTCCAAACATAACGATGGTCATTATGGCCAAACAGTTCTATTTTTGTTTCATCATACCAAAGGACAGTTCTCCAAAAAGTACGATCTTTGTCCCCATGTGCAGTTGCAAACCGTAGTCTGGCTTTTTTATGGCGGTTTTGGAGCAGTGGTTTCTTCCTTGTTGAGCGGCCTTTCAGGTTATGCTGACATAGGACTCGTTTTACTGTGGATATAGATACTTTTGTACCTGTTTCCTCCAGCATCTTCACAAGGTCCTTTGCTGTTGTTCTGGGATTAATTTGCACTTTTCACACCAAAGTATGTTCATCTCAAGGGGACAGAACACGTCTCCTTCCTGAGCTGTATGACGGCTGCGTGGTCCCATGGTGTTTATACTTGCGTACTCTTGTTTGTACAGATGAACGTGGTACCTTCAGCCATTTCAAAATTTCTCCCAAGGATGAACCAGACTTGTGGAGGTCTACAATTTTATTTCTGAAGTCTTGGCTGATTTCTTTTGATTTTCCCATGATGTCAAGCAAAGAGGCACTACATTTGAAGGTAGGCCTTGAAATACATCCACATGTAAACCTCCAATTGACTCCAAGTATGTCAATTAGCCTATCAGAAGCTTCTAAAGCCATGGCATAATTTTCTGGATTTTCCCAAGCTGTTTAAAGGCACAGTCAACTTAGTGTATGTAAACCTCTGACCCACTGGAATTGTGATACAGTTGAATTGTGAAATAATCTGTCTGTAAACAATTGTTGGACAAATTACTTGTGTCACTCACAAAGTAGATGTCCTAACCCACTTGCCAAAACTATAGTTTGTTAACAAGAAATTTGTGGAGTGGTTGAAAAACGAGTTTTAATGATTCCAACCTAAGTTTATGTAAACTTCCGACTTCAACTGTATCTGTATCTTCATTTTTAATATGAGAAATCAAATCCTTTTCATATAATATCCACAAACAGACACACACACACTCCTGGGAGAGCGGTCTACTTTCTGTTTGTCAGTCATTTTATGTGATTAACGGGAAAGAAAGTGTATTTATATTCTGCTGCCTGCATAAATAGTGTAATATTAACTGACTACCCCCTTTCTTGTAGGTTATAGGGCGTTGTAATAAACCTTTTGTTTCCTTGCTTTGGATTCATCTTATGAAATCATCTTAACCAAAGTCCACAATCTTACAGGCAAAATGACAGCTTTTCTCTGGTCCCCATGTTACCCCTGACACTAGGTGAAGGTAGGGGTTGAGGTGGAAAATTGCATTTGTATGGAGTAAAATCCCAGCTCCCCTGCTAGATGTCTCGCTGGCTTCCTCTCTGCAAGAAACATCTGATTAATTGCACAGTGCTAAATGGTTGCGTTCAGCAGTCAGGCACAGGCTCATTAACACAGTGTGGGTGAGAGAGAGAGAGAGAGAGAGAACGAGAGAGCACGCGAGAGAGAGAGAGACGACATGGCACAAACCTGCTGCTCCACTCCCTCTCCTCTCCATCTCCGTGAGCTCTCTACACCACCTTCGCTTCCAGCCCGGCCCGGGCCTCTCCGCACAAATCAATGAGCACAGACAGCCTGCTGTGGCTAAACGCTGTTTATCTCTTCTTCCCCATCACTGGCTCTGCCTGCCGTCTGTGTGGTCCCTCTCTCCCGCACTGATTAGCTCTGCCTTGGGACTCCAAGACTTCAGTTGGCTCTTAATGTCTCTAAGTCAAGTCCTTATTCTCTATGGGACCTGTGTGTCTCTCTCTCTTGGGGGCCCAACCTGATGCGGAACATGGAGAACATTGGGTCGGTCCAATTTGGAGCTCTGTATCCTTGGAGAGTTCTGTGACGCCTAACAAATCCTCTTTGAATCCCCAATTGTATTAACTTTAGAGATATATGATACAAACTGGGTCTGTTGACTGCAAAGCTTTAGATAAACTGCAACTTGATGGAAGTACTGTACAGTGTGTTTTAAACAAGGAATGCTCAGTCAAGAGTTATCAGTCTGAGTATGAGATGAAGGTAAAAGTGGGGTGGTGTGTTGCAGTGTGTGGATGTACTGGGTGGGTGTGTGGTTGTACTGTATGGGTGTATGTTGATCTTATTGTTTGTGTTTTGTAAGGCTCTCTCTGTGTGCGTGCACTGTGGAATGACCTCATTGATGAAAAGCGATGACTCATAGAGCATTCACAGCAGAGAGTCTGTAGCTGGGGCATCTGTTCTCCCCGAGTGCCTCTGCCTCTCCCCTCTGAACAAAGACAAGCCTGCCCACCTTCCCGCCAGAGGCCCCAAATGGTCACCATGTGTCCAGGCACATTCAAGCATGTAGAGGTAGTGGAATGGGAGGAAAATCTGTGGTTTGTGCTGTGCTGCAGACCACATAGAATAGTATAATGCTTGGCTACAATATTGTGCCACAACACACTGTTGCGGGTGTGCTGCATTTTCAGGATTAAAATGCATTAATTATGAATATAGACTGTGTTATGGCTTCCTTTTTAATCTAGCTTTGACATTTCCCCTTAGGAAATACAGTATCAGGAGCTGCAGGTTAGTGGAGGGAGAAAGGGAGCTTGTTAGGAGTAAGCTGTTCTGGTTTGGATATCACATTGATTTCTGTATGTTGAGGCTGACTATTTTGCACTCTTGATGCATTTTGAACTCAATCATGAAGCACAAAGACAAGTGAGGAACAGTTATCATGTGGTTTCGGAGTGATAAACAAATGACAAGGATGTAGAGAGAACTAACAGTAAAAATTAAGTGTCAAATATAGAATCACAGGAGTCCATAGTGTTGCTATAACAATAGCATTTACACCAGATATATCAGAGTCCTACATAATGTTACACACTCCAATTCTACATTTCCACATTTAGAGTGTGTTATATATGTGTATTTGTATTTATTTTTTAGGGGGTAGATCAACTTTAATATTGCAGATAGATTATGGCTTCCATCAATACAATTGTCTGCACAATTTCCAATCCCCCATATATATTTTTATAAATGTACAGTACCAGTCAAAGGTTTGGACACACCTACTCATCCAAGGGTTTTTCTTTATTTGTACTATTATCTACATTGTGGAATAATAGTGAAGACATCAAAACTATGAAATAACACTAATGAAATCATGTAGTAACCAAAAAAGTGTTAAACAAATTAAAATATATTTTAGATTTCAGATTCTTCAAAGTAGCCACCCTTTGCCTTGATGACAGCTTTGCACACTCTTGTGTTTCTTGGCCCCAGCAAGTCTCTTCTTATTATTGGTGTCCTTTAGTAGTGGTTTCGTTGCAGCAATTTGACCATGAAGGCCTGATTCACGCAGTCTCCTCTGAACAGTTGAAATGTGTCTGTTACTTGAACTCTGTGAAGCATTTATTTGGGCTGCAATTTCTGAGGCTGGTAACTCTAATGAACTTATCCTCTGCAGCAGAGGTAACTCTGGGTCTTCCTTTCCTGTGGCGGTCTTCATGAGAGCCAGTTTCATCATAGCGTTTGATGGTTTTTGCGACTGCACTTGAACAAACTTTAAAAGTTCTTGAAATTTTCCGCATTGACTGACCTTCATGTCTTAATTAAAGTAATGATGGACTATCATTTTTCTTTGCTTATTTGAGTGGTCTTGCCATAATATGGACTTGGTGTTTTACCAAATAGGGCTATCTTTTGTATACCACCCCTACCTTGTCTGTCACGCCCTGACCTTAGAGAGCCTTGTTTTATGTCTCTTTTTGGTTTGGTCAGGGTGTGATTTGGGTGGGCATTCTATGGCCTTTATTTCTATGATTTGTGTTTCTATGTTTTGGCCGGGTATGGTTCTCAATCAGTGACAGCTGTCTATCGTTGTCTGTGATTGGGAATCATACTTAGGCAGCCCTTTTTCCCACCTGGTAGTTGACTTAGTTAGTGGCACTATAGCCCTCGGAAGCTTCACGGTCGTTTATTTTGTTGTTTTGTTGGCGACATTCTATAATAAAAGGAAATGTACGCTAACCACGCTGCACTTTGGTCCACTTCTTACGACGGCCGTGACAGAACTACCCACCACCAAAGGACCAAGCAGCGTGGCCGGGAGGAACAGCGCTTTCTGGAGGAATGGACATGGGAGGAGATATTGGAAGGCAAGGGACCCTGGGCACAGGCTGGTGAATTTCTCCGTCTTAAGGAGGAGCTAGAAGCAGCTAAGGCGGAACGGCGACAGTACGAGGAGTTGGCATAGCGGAGCAAGCACGAGAGGCAGCCCCCAAAAATGTTTTGGGGGGTGCACACGGGGAGAGTGGCAGAGTCAGGGTATAGACCTGAGCCAACTCCCCGTGCTTACCGTAAGGAGCGTGGTACTGGTCAGGCACCGTGTTATGCGGTAAAGCGCACAGTGTCTCCAGTGCGCTCTCATAGCCCGGTGCGCTATATGCCAGCTCTCCGCAAGTGCCACGCTAGAGTGGGCATCCAGCCAGGGCAGATTGTGGCAGCTCAGCGCGCTTGGTCTCCGGTGCGCCGTTTCGGCCCAGGGTATCCTGCGCTGGCTCTGCGCACTGTGTCTCCGGTGCGCTGTGACTGCTCAGTGCGTCCTATGCCTGCGCTCCGCCCGTGCCGGGCTAAAGTGGGCATTCAGCCAAGAGGAGAGGTGCAAGTGTCAAGCACTAGATCTCCAGTGCTCCCCAATAGCCCGGTTCGACCTGTGCCTGCGCTCTGGAGGTGCCGGGCTAAAGTGGGCATTCAGCCGGGAAGAGGGGTGCCAGGGATACGCACCAGATCTCCAGTGCTCCCCCACAGCCCGGTCCATCCTGTGCCTCCTCCAAGGACCAGGCCTCCAGCGACGGTCTCCAGTCCGGAGCCTCCAGCGACGGTCTCCAGTCCGGAGCCTCCAGCGACGGTCTCCAGTCCGGAGCCTCCAGCGACGGTCCCCAGTCCGGAGCCTCCAGCGACGGTCCCCAGTCCGGAGCCTCCAGCGACGGTCCCCAGTCCGGAGCCTCCAGCGACGGTCTCCAGTCCGGAGCCTCCAGCGACGGTCCCCAGTCCGGAGCCCGCAACGAGGGTTCCCAGTCCGGAGTCTCCAGCGACGGTCCCCAGTCCGGAGCCTCCAGCGACGGTCTCCAGTCCGGAGCCTCCAGCGACGGTCCCCAGTCCGGGGCCCACAACGAGAGTCCCCAGTCCGGGGCCGGCAGTGAGGGTCTCCAGTCCGGAGCCTTCAGCGACGGTCCCCAGTCCAGGGCCCGCAACGAGGGTCCCCAGTTCGCAGTCTCCAGCGACGGTCCCCAGACCGGAGCCTCCAACGATGGTCCCCAGTCCGGGGCCCACAATGAGGGTCCCCAGTCCGGGGCCGGCAGTGAGGGTCCCCAGTCCGGGGCCGGCAGTGAGGGTCCCCAGTCCGGGGCCGGCAGTGAGGGTCCCCAGTTCGGGGCCCGCACCGAGGGTCCCCAGTCTGGGGCCCGCTGCGAGGGTCCCCAGTCCGGGGCCCGCAACGAGGGTCCCCAGTCCGGGGTCGACAACGAGGGTCCCCGCACCAGAGGCGCCACCAAAGTGGGGTGAGTCAGAGGTGGAGCGGGGTCTACGTCCCGCACCAGAGTCGCCACCATGGATAGATGCCCACCCAGACCCTCCCCTATAGGTTCAGGTTTTGCGACCGGAGTCCGCACCTTTGGGGGGGGGGGGGTACTGTCACGCCCTGACCTTAGAGAGCCTTGTTTATGTTTCTTTTTGGTTTGGTCAGGGTGTGATATGGGTGGGCATTCTATGTCCTTTATTTCTATGATTTGTGTTTCTATGTTTTGGCCGGGTATGGTTCTCAATCAGGGACAGCTGTCTATTGTTGTCTCTGATTGGGAATCATACTTAGGCAGCCCTTTTTCCCACCTGTGATTGTGGGTAGTTGACTTTGTTAGTGGCACTATAGCCCTCGGAAGCTTCACGGTCGTTTATTTTGTTTCTTGTTTTGTTGGCGACATTCTATTATAAAAGGAAATGTACGTTCACCACGCTGCCCTTTGGTCCACTTCTTTCGACGGCCGTGACATTGTCACAACACAACTGATTGGCTCAAACGCATTAAGAAGAAAATAAATTCCACAAATTAACTTTTAACAAGACATACCTGTTAATTAAAATGCATTCCAGATGACTGGTTGAGAGAATGCCAAGAGTGTGCAAAGCTGTCATCAAGGCAAAGGGTGGCTACTTTGAAAAATCTCAAATCTCAAATATATTTTTGGTTACAACAGTACATGATTCCATATGTGTTATTTCATAGTTTTGATATCTTCACTATTATTCTTCAATGTAGAAAATATTAAAAATAAAGAAAAACCCGGGAATGAGTAGGTGTGTCCAAACTTTTGACTGGTACTGTATATATAATATATACAGTTGAAGTCGAAAGTTTAGGCTGGAGTCATTAAAACTTGTTTTTCAACCACTCCACAAATGTCTTGTTAACAAACTATAGTTTTGGCAAGTCGGTTAGGACATCTACTTTGTGCATGACACAAGTAATTTGTCCAACAATTGTTTACAGACAGATTATTTCACTTATAATTCACTGTATCACAATTCCAGTGGGTCAGAAGTTTACACACACTAAGTTGACTGTGCCTTTAAAGAGCTTGGAAAATTCCACAAAACTTAATCTAAAATTGTTGAATAAGTTTCCTGTAAACAATAGATATTATATTCCTTCTCTTTTAGCCAGATAAATACTGATCGTCTTTTCTTATTATCTGCTAAGCATTACAGTTGCACTACACTATCATACACTATCAACAAGGCAGTAACAAGGCAGTAACAAGGCAGTAACAAGGCACTATCCAACAGGCCCTAGTGTTGTCGCACCTTGACTACTGTTCAGTCGTGTGGTCAGGTGTCACAAAAAAGGATTTAGGGAAATTGCAATTGGCTCAGAACAAGGCAGCACGACTTGCCCTTGGATCTACACAGAGAACTAATATTAATAATATGCATGTCAATCTCTCATGGCTCAAAGTGAAGGAGAGATTGACTTCATCACTACTTGTATTTGTGAGAGGTATTGACATGTTGAATGCACCGAGCTGTCTGTCTAAACTACTGGCACACAGCTCGGACACCCATGCATACTCCACAAGACATGCCACAAGAGGTCTCTTCACAGTCCAGAACAGGCTATGGGAGGTGCACAGTACGACATAGAGCCATGACAACATGGAACTCTATTCCACATCAAGTAACTGATGCAAACAGTAAAATTAGATTTATAAAACAGATTAAAAAACACCTTATGGAACAGCGGGGACTGTGAAGCAACACAAACAGGCACAGACATATGCATACACACACACACGATAACATACACACTATACACACACATACACATGGATTTAGTACCGTAGATGGGGGTGGTGGAGCAGGTGCCTGAGGCAACACAGTGTTTTGTGAAATCTGAATGTATTGTAATGTTTTTAAAAATGTATAAACTGCCTTCATTTTGCTGGACCTCAGGAAGAGTAGCTGCTGCCTTGGATCCATAATAAATACTAATACAAATACAAAAATCATCACAAGCATCAGTCTTTCAGACTGGTCTGTACTCATCTTTCTTTAAGCAGCTAGTATTTCCGACTGGTCTGTACTCATCTTTCTTTAAGCAGCTAGTATTTCCGACTGGTCTGTACTCATCTTTCTTTAAGCAGCTAGTATTTCAGCACTGGGCTGAAACAGCTCCTACTAACACTGCTTCCAATGCAGCAGCCTTGTGTGGTTCAGTACAATTTTCAGATCTTTTTTCCCCCTGCTTTTCCCTGCTCCCTGTTCTAAGTTGCTAATATTTCAGAACCTTGGACAGTTCCACTCTATAGTACTGGCTCGGACTGCAGAAACCAGTATTTCAGCACTGGACAGTTCTCTCTACTGCCTGCTTGGTTGGTGCTGTGACCGCCCCTACGGCTGCTGCTGCTGCTGCTAGGGAAAAATAAAGAAATCAATACACAGGATGCAGACAGAAATAGTGTTTCGGAGAGAAAAGAAAACCAGCACAGTCACTGACCTTAAAATGTCATGTATGCATACCTTTAACATCGACATGTAATGTGACTCATTTCAGTATTATCCTAGGTATGTAATTGTTCAATATTTCAAATGTGTTGGCATTTAAACCCCATTGTTATATAGCCTTTGTATCTCTGACAGAATAAGTCCCTTGTATTTGTATCCTGTGCTATCATAGTATGTGGAAAAACTGACATTAGGAGACAAATGTACACACATCCATTCTAAACAAAAGCAAGAGAGGAGCCCAGGAGCAAGAGGCTTATAATGGCCAGGATGAGTCTCTCTCTCATTTTCTCTCTCTCCTCAGCTGAATGCACTAGTTTCAGCTGCTCGCAGGAGAAATAGCAGAAATTTCAATAGAATAAAAAACAGTGTGGAGGCGTAGCCTGGGGAAAATAATGGAGGAGTCAGCAAAGCCTTTGTGCCTCTGCAGCTCAACCAAATATGATTTACTTTATGAATTCTAAACATCTCCTAAGGAGATCCACAGTCTGTCACATCTAATCTGGCCTGACCATGTGACTTAAAATGGCATAATAATGAACTGGGTGACTAATAGAACTTGCCCCTGCTTTATTACACACTGTTTTGTTTATACCGTCCTCTGCTCACTTGTCTCTGGCCACTGGTCTCCAAAGCCTTTCATCTATTTTGGGACACAAGCTTTCAGGATAATGCATGGGCCATTTGAACAGTGGTCTTTCTACATTATGAAAGACTTAATATGCTGTGTTCGGTACATGGTTTGCCCAAGATGAAAGGCCATTTTTGTTTGTTTAAGAGATGGGTGTTCTGTAGGCAATTGAGCAGAAACATGGGACTGTACGTGCAGCTTTACTCTCAAGGAGAAAGCCAGCCAGCAAACTCAATTTTGTGAAATCTGGTGCAGGGAAGTGGAATGCCTCTCTCTGCAGTAGCTCTTGTTGTTTTTTTCTCTCTGACTTAAGCTTTGAGATTTTTTGAGCTTTCTCTAAAAGTGGGCTCAGAAGCTTTGTGTGACTTCACCTCGGTGATGCACTGCTCAGCTTTGGGCAAGCCATCACAGCAAATAACTCTGATGCCTGCCCCGAGAGAGAGATTAAAAGAGGTCACCATCTCCTGGGAGGCAGCAGGGGAAGACTGAGTCAGAGTTGAGGGCACACAGCATCCATGATGCTGCAGCCACCATGATGCTATCCACCACCTGAGACAGCATAATGTCCACTCTACCTCTCATAACCTCCAAATGATACAGCATACTATCCACACTACCCTTATCTACATGTATATCCTCGAACTGAAATCAAATACTATCAGAACCTCCCTACACATTATCCATACTGCTCACCACCTACAGTAAAACGTGTCTTTATCCATCCTTCCCATATACAAAGACCACATGCAAATCACACTGCTTTGGGCTTGGAGTTGGGTGCTGTCCCAGATGTAGTCAGTCTTTGTTTATAACTGTATATTTTGAATGGTTACTAATAGCCTTTAATTGTTACATATGAAAGAAATACTATATATAGCTTTCGCTGACTGTCAAATTCTCTAAAGAAATGTTTTGGTATATCAAGAGAAATAGAGAAGCATCAGGAACATTTGTATGTCTTACTCTACTCAAATAGCCCAACTATGATAATTGACACTGACAAATATAAGGGGTTGTAATTGTTATTTTGAAGAAATTAGACATTTTCTCTGCTTTCTGCATAATCATTTTGACCTTTCACACTCCACGCTGAGCCAGGGAATTATGTTCATGTGAAGAAATGTAAATGAACCTAGTGTGATGACAACCAAGAAGGTTTATATTCCAGTCAAGATCCCCACCATTAAAATTATGTTTTGAACTTTCCTCGTTCATCCATTCACCAGGTCTAGTTTTCAAAGATTTGATACTGAGTACAGAATCATTTATGTTTTTCTTGCTGACAAAAATTGGTTCAATTGAGTATCGAGCGTCAGAGAGACATTTTTTTAGTTTGCTGCATTTCTGACAGGATGTCAGATATTGCACTTGAATAGAGTGTCTGTCAAGTCGGACTTCAGATGATAGACATCTAGTGTTGAGGACTTGATGTGAATAAAGGTGTCAACCCTGACCCTGAGCTCTGTAGCTGGGACTAATTTCCACACAAATTATGTTTCCCAATTGGTCAGCAGGCTGTAGTAAAAATCATTCAGGTGAATGTGTTTGATACCGTAGAGGTCATCTTTAAAACATTTCCCTCACAAAATGTCTTACTTTCATCCCAATTATACATTGCCTAGTGACAATATGCCCCAGATTTCTGAATATTTCATGTGTTTTTTATAATGGGCTGTACAATTGACAGTTTATAAATGCTCTTGATGGTCGCCCTGCCCGCTGGCTTCTGTGATATGTGCCATCTGTTTACGACTACAAACCTTGCACCAACATTCACTCGCTTTGTTGTTTGCACCACTGAGTGACACTATGTTCATCTTACACACAGCAGACAGGCTATGCCAATATCCAGAGTGTTGTTTCTTTTAGCATTGTGATGGCATGACCTTTACCTATCACATTCAAATGAAAGCCAACGTGTATTAAATTACATCACCTGTTTATATTTTCTGCCAGAATTATTGATAATTTATTTTTCATCTCCAAGTATTTTAACTTGTCAACGTTTCACAACACGTTTAACATTGAGAAATACATAATAACGTCTGAATCCCAAAACTTCCAAATCAGCTTAGAGGCAGAAGATTGATACAAAATATAAGTCATGAGGGAATCATTTCTAAATCCTCCAAAATCCTTTTTCTTCATAAGCAGCTGGTAACATGTTTAAAATGTCAGGCTTTACCCAGTGTACTCTATACAATATGTAGTCTCAGGGAAGCTGGTGAAAAAAACACCTCATATTTCAGCATTTGCTTTTTAATTTCCTCTGTGCTGCTATGCTATCAGACATAGACTGCAGTCTTTTTTCTCTCTTAATATGCTGTGGGGATGGATGATAAAAGCACCGTGTTTTTCAGTGTGACCTGATGGTGCTTCTACAATGACAGAATAAGCCCCTGTCCTTTCAACCAGGGGTTAGCTCCTGGGTTTTATCTTATCTGACTGTCATTCACACTGCGCTGGGATACAGCCAGACGCATGAAAACCGTTGTTGTCTCCCAACCTTCAGAAATATCAGACGTGCATACACGGCTCTCCCTGCTCTTCACTGCTCTTCCAGTCGCCACCTGAGTGGGTGATGGTGATGTAGCCGTGCTCAGTCCTTCACAGCCGCCTGTCTTATAAAAGGCAATGTCTGATTGGACAACCTTCTGCAGTGTTCTCTTGAGTGAAGGTCACTAACGTAGGAGAGGAGATAGAGGAGAGTGGATGGCTGAGTCTCTGGCTGTGCTCAGAATTCTTATGTGCTCTAGCTAGCTAGTCTATGGTAGTTCTTCACTTCACAGCTCCATACATCTACATATACAGCAGTTGATCCATTTATGCCTACAACTAGCTTTCTAGAAGGTTTAAAGTATCCATGAACACTCATAACATGTTTGCTTCATTTGACATGAATTAAAATGCCCCTTTCACATGGAAAGTAACATATCTGAAGCTGTGATGGCTGGCTGTTAGTGGAGGTACTGTGAGATGTTTTGGGCTACAGGTGTCTTTAGACTGGGCTGTCAAAGTGTTTTTATACAGAGGCCCCTGGCGTGCAAGTAGCAGGTTGGACAAAGTGACGGTAGCGCATATAGGGAACAGTGCTTTATGTGGATGGGCCCAGCAGGGGTGCACTGCAAAGACCGCATCTGCATTAGCATAATCTACACTGACTGCTTCAGCATCAGTAATAATATTCATCATTTTATTGAATCAGCGATTTTATCCCAAGCTCTAAGAGGAAGAGATAGCCGAGCGCATGTTGCTGCCTCTGCCTCATTTAGCCAAGCCGACTATAGCGTGCTTGCTCTCGCACAAAGCCTTCCTCAACTGCACCATTTTATCTGTCTATTACTTACAAGTTACCACATAATGACCTACTGCCACCACACATTTCCACCATCGCTGATACGTATATATGTTTTCCTGACAGATAATGGAAATATGCAAATCTCAGGTTTATTTTGTCCATCCATGCTTTCTTTCATTACCCTATTCTAGGTCGGTATATTACTATGCATGAATAATCCAGTGGTAGCACATAATTATTCATTGTGGTGTAAGGAGTGTTATTAAGTAACATTCATATTTTGATAAGGCTATTACCCATAAAGGGGTGCGGCTCTCGCTGTATAACCCCCATTTCAGGCCCGCGGTTTGACCTTGAGTTGACATAACGGACGATGCATTGATCTCCTGAAAAGAAAACATGTCCTGGGTTGTAACTCCGCCCCTTTTAGACTGTTTAAATAAGGCCTGCTCGTCAGACCTAGAGCACTGTGACATCCATTATAACCTATACGCTGAAGGGGTAACACTGTATCATTGACATGATGTACTTCACAATTTGAATTTTAAATCACATTAATTCAGTTATTACAGACTGTGACAGCCGAGACACTGGGAGCTGAAATGAAAACCTATTCAATTGAAATTTTCCTGCAAAGCTTCTTGGCATTGCAAGTAGTATTTCTGCGAAACAGTTCCCCATCCTAAAAAGCCCAGACTAGAATTTCTAGTTGCCTGTCCTGGAAGCTATAAGCTACTTTTCCATTTGACATACTTTACCTACTGTACCATTTATTTCACCCATGAAATGTGATATTGACAGGGCTGTCTTTTGGGAGGTTTTTTGTCATGGGCTCAAAGACTATTGTGGTTGTTTTTATGACAGAATGATACCATTCAAGTGGACAGAAAACATGAAATATTCATACCCTACACCAGTTGGTTAACAAACAGTACAAAACAGAACCTTTAAATTGACGATGATACAAAGTGAGAAATGTGAAAGGGGGGAGGGCGAGCACGCCCCCATCCACATCGATGGTGCGGCAGTGGAGCCGTTTGAGAGCTTCAAGTCCCTCAGGGTCCAAATCACTAAGGACTTAAAATGGTCCACACACACACAGTCGTGAAAAGGTGCGACAGTGCCTCTTCCCCCTCAGGAGGTTGAACAAGTTTGGCATGGGCCTTCAAATCCACAAAAAGTTCAACAGCGGCACCATTGAGAGCATCTTGACTGGCTGCATTACTGCTTGGAATGGCAACAGCACCGCCCTCGATCGCATTACGCTACAGAGGGTGGTGCTGACAGCCCAGTACATCACTGGGGCCAAGCTCCCTGCCATCCAGGACCTCTATATCAGGCGGTGTGAAAGGAAGGCCCGGAAAATCATTAAATACTCCAGTCACCCAAGCCATAGACTGTTCTCTCTGCTGCCGCACGGCAAGCAATACCGGTGCATCAAGTCTGACACCAACAGGCTTCTGAACAGTTTCTATCCCCAAACCATAAGACTGCTAAATAGCTAACATAATGGCTACACAGACTGAGTTGACCCTTGTAATTATTTGTAATTTTACACTGTCTCTATGCACACACACACACAGGACTCTACACACTCACTCACACTGACACTCCAACACACACATAACATGCACACATTTATACCACAGGAGGTTGGTGGCACCTTAATTGGAGAGGACGGGCTCGTGTTAATGGCTGGAGTGGAATCAGTGGAATGGTATCAAATACATCAAACACATGGTTTCCATGCTGTTTGATGCCATTCCATTTGCTCCGTTCCAGCCATTATTATGAGCCGTCCTCCCCTCAGCAGCCTCCACTGATTCATACTGACTACACACACACACACGCACACACACTCACATACAATCTTTATTTATGCCACTGCTACTCTGTTTATCATACATCCTGATGCCTAGTCACCTTACCAATATACATATCTACCTCTATCACTCCAGTATCCCTGCACATTGTAAATATGGTATTGGAACTGTAGCTTCTTACTTTCTCGTGTTCTTTTATTTCTGATTTCTTCTTTTTATTACTCGTGTGTTTTTGTTCTCTTATGTTATTACTGCATTGTTGGGTTTAGAGCTTGCAAGAAATGCATTTCATCGTACTTGTGCACGTGACATTGAAACGTTAAACTAGAATATGTGCCCAGATTTTATTGTCAAAGAGCTTTGTATTTTGACTTTACAGTAACTATGACGTGATTAAGTACACCGCTCTCCTCTGCAAACGACCACAAACCCACCTTTCCCATTCTACAGTATGTGACTGATCCCCTCCCTCTCCTCTCCAGGTTTCTCTATCCTTCAAGCCATCATGGAGTCAGCAGTGGCCAATAACTGGCAGGTGACGGCCCGGTCGGTGGGCAGCATAGTGGACCCTACAGAGTACAAACGCATCATTGAGGAGATGGACCGCAGGCAGGAGAAACGCTTCCTCATCGACTGTGAGGTGGGAAGAATCAACACCATCCTGGAACAGGTAAAGTACTGTGGGCCTTAAAGGCCCAGTGCAGTCAAAAAGGTGATTTTCCTGTTTTAAATATACACTCACTGGCCAGTTTATTAGGTACTCCCATCTAGTACCAGGTCGGACCCCCTTTTGCCTCCAGAAAACATGAATTCTTCGGGGGAATTCTACAATTCAGAAACGTTCCACAGGGAGGTTGGTCCATGCTGATGCGATGGCATCACGCAGTTGCTGCAGATTGGACGACAGTGCATTAATGCTGTGAACAGCCCGTTCCATCTCATCCTAAAGATGCTCTATTGCGTTGAGGTCTGGGGACTGTGCAGGCTGCTTAAGTAAACTGAACTCGCTGTCATGTTCCAGGCAATGTTTTTCCACTCCTCAATTGTCTAATGTTGGTGATTGCGTGGAGATTGGAGCCGCTTCTTGTTTTTAGCTAACAGGAGTGGAACACGGTGTCGTCGTCTATTGAAATATCCCATCCGTGACAAGGATCGACGAGTTGTACGTTCCGAGATACCGTTCTGCACACCACTGTTGTGCTGCACCGTTAATTGCCTATTTGTGTCCTGCCTGTTAGCTTGCAGGATTCTTGCCATTCTCCTTTGACCTCTCTCATGAACGAGCTGTTTTCGCCCACAGGACTGCCGCTGACTAAATGTTTTTTGTTTGTCGCACCATTCTCTGTAAACCCTAGACACTGTTGTGTGTGAAAAGCCCAGGAGGGCGGCCGTTTCTGAGATACTGGATCCGGTGCACCTGGCACCGACAATCATACCATGCTCAAAGTCGCTTAGGTCACTTGTTTTGCTCATTCTAACGTTCAATCAAACAGTAACTGAATGCCTTGATGCCTGCCTGTCTGCCTGCTTTATATAGCAAGCCACGGCCACGTGACTCATTGTCTGTAGGAGCGATCGATTTTCGTGTACCTAATAAACTGTCCGGTGAGTGTATATATTTTACATTTTTGTTTTATTGGAATCCATTAGCCAGCACCATGGCGACAGCTAGTCTTACTGGGGTCCGACTCATAATGAGAAATATAACATTACAGACAAAAGGCTTTACAATTTACATCCATTTAAAAACTTTAACATGTAGTGTGTGTGCGTGTGCGTGTGCGTGTGTGCATCTATCACTTACACATACACGACAGTACATACACACAAAAAGTAGGGCACATAGGGGAGAGGCATTGTGCCATGAGGTGAGATTTGATGATGTACCGATTCCATGGCCCACCTTTGCAGATTTGATGTGATTAGATAATTTATTTAGTGATTAGATAATTTATTTTGGTACTGTCCATATGTAGCTCGTTTTTTGGTCACAGTCCAGGAATGGCTGAATAATTGTAACATTTACCTAGAGCTAACACTGCAGATAGCAATACTTGGTGATTTGAAAAGTCATAGTCAATTGATCAATAATATAATAATTATTTTAGCAAAAATGTGTATCTTTAATTTACAATCTGTAGAAACTATGAGAATAGAAAGGTTCAGTACTGTTGTGAAGCATCACAGCACAGTTGAAGAATATATGGCAACTTGAAATCCAATATGGATGGTGTTAAGAGATAGATGGGAGGGGTTGAATGGAGATGAAGAGTGGGACTAATAACAACAAGATAACAAATTTAAATATAATGTCTCTAAAATGTATATAGGTTCAGAACTTTTCTGAAATAGCACAGTTACAAATATATGGCAAATAGAAATCAAACTGGATGGACTTCAGAAATAAAGGAAGGCCAGGACTAAAAAGAAACAAAATATAACTATTGAAAAATAGATTGTGTATGTAAAATGTGTATAGTATGTACAGTCGTGGCCAAAAGTTTTGAGAATGACACAAATATTAATTTTCACAAAGTCTGCTGCCTCAGTTTGTATGATGGCAATTTGCATATACTCCAGAATGTTATGAAGAGTGATCAGATTAATTGCAATTAATTGCAAAGTCCCTCTTTGCTATGCAAATGAGCTGAATCCCCCAAAAACATTTCCACTGCATTTCAGCCCTGCCACAAAAGGGCCAGCTGACATCATGTCAGTGATTCTCTCGTTAACACAGGTGTGAGTGTTGACGAGGACAAGGCTGGAGATCACTCTGTCATGCTGATTGAGTTCGAATAACAGACTGGAAGCTTCAAAAGGAGGGTGGTGCTTGGAATCATTGTCCTTCCTCTGTCAGCCATGGTTACCTGCAAGGAAACACATGCCGTTGTCATTGCTTTGCACAAAAAGGGCTTCACAGGCAAGATTGCACCTAAATTAACCATTTATCAGATCATCAAGAACTTCAAGGAGAGTGGTTCAATTGTTGTGAAGAAGGCTTCAGGGCGCCCAAGAAAGTCCAGCAAGTGCCAGGACCATCTCCTAAAGTTGATTCAGCTGCGGGATCGGGGCACCACCAGTACAGAGCTTGCTCAGGAATGGCAGCAGGCAGGTGTGAGTGCATCTGCACACACAGTGAGGCGAAGACTTTTGGAGGATGGCCTGTTGTCAAGAAGGGCAGCAAAGAAGCCACTTCTCTCCAGGAAAAACATCAGGGACAGACTGATATTCTGCAAAAGGTACAGGGATTAGACTGCTGAGGACTGGGGTAAAGTCATTTTCTCTGATGAATCCCCTTTCTGTTTTTTTGGGGCATCCGGAAAAAGCTTGTCCGGAGAAGACACGGTGAGCGCTGCCATCAGTCCTGTGTCATGCCAACAGTAAAGTATCCTGATACCATTCATGTGTGGGGTTGCTTCTCAGCCAAGGGAGTGGGCTCACTCACAATTTTGCCTAAGAACACAGCCATGAATAAAGAATGGTACCAACACATCCTTCGAGAGCAACTTCTCCCAACCATCCAGGAACAGTTTGATGACGAACAATGCCTTTTCCAGCATGATGGAGCACCTTGCCATACGGCAAAAGTGATAACTAAGTGGCTCTGGGAACAAAACATAGATATTTTGGGTCCATGGCCAGGAAACTCCCCAGACCTTAATCCCATTGAGAACTTGTGGTCATTCCTCAAGAGGCGGGGGACAAACAAAACCCCACAAATTCTGACAAACTCCCAAGTATTGATTATGCAAGAATGGGCTGCCATCAGTCAGGATGTAGCTCAGAAGTTAATTGACAGCATGCCAGGGCGGATTGCAGAGGTCTTGAAAAAGAAGGGTCAACACTGCAAATATTGACTCTTTGCATCAACTTCATGTAATTGTCAATAAAAGCCTTTGACACTTATGAAATGCTTGTAATTATACTTCAGTATTCCATAGTGACATCTGACAAAAATATCTAAAGACACTGTAGCATAGCAGCAAACTTTGTGGAAATTAATATTTGTGTCATTCTCAAAACTTTTGGCCATGACTGAATAAACTGGAAGTTGAAGCCTAAGTTTTATGGTTTACAATGATACATGTTTTACAATGAAAAGCAAAACATGCAGCTCTGTTCTGGGCCAACTGCAGCTTAACTAGGTCCTTCTTTGCAGCACTTGACCATATGATTGGACAATAATCAAGAGTGTGGTGTTAAAAAAGCAGAGCATCTTTTTATCACGGACAGACCTCTCCTCATCTTCACAACCATTGAATCAATATGTTTTGACCATGACAGTTAAAACAATTATTATTCCAACCTCATATACTGTATTTCCACTCTATGAGGTTGGAATAATACTGTGAAAATTATGATAATGCCCTTTTAGTGTAGGAGCTGTTTGAAAAGACTGCATGAAATTTCTGCCTGTTTTGGTGGGATGGAGTTTTGGCCTGCCTGTTGACATCACTAGGTGGTAAATTAGTTAATAGACCAACCTCTCAGCCAATAACAGCTAGTTTTCAGTATTCCCCTCCCCACTCCCTGATATTCCTACTGTAGCTAAATTCTTGCTTGAGAAATTGCTATTTGCTAATAAGCTATTTTGTTTCTTTTTGACCATTTTTTTATTTTATTTATTTTATTTTACCGTTATTTTACCAGGTAAGTTGACTGAGAACACGTTCTCATTTGCAGCAACGACCTGGGGAATAGTTACAGGGGAGAGGAGGGGGATGAATGAGCCAATTGTAAACTGGGGATTATTAGGTGACCGTGATGGTTGAGGGCCAGATTGGGAATTTAGCCAGGACACCGGGGTTAACACCCCTACTCTTACGATAAGTGCCATGGGATCTTTAATGACCTCAGAGAGTCAGGACACCCGTTTAACGTCCCATCCGAAAGACGGCACCCTACACAGAGCAGTGTCCCCAATCACTGCCCTGGGGCATTGGGATCTTTGTTTAGACCAGAGGAAAGAGTGCCTCCTACTGGTCCTCCAACACCACTTCCAGCAGCACCTGGTCTCCCATCCAGGGACTGACCAGGACCAACCCTGCTTAGCTTCAGAAGCAAGCCAGCAGTGGTATGCAATAAATTCAATTTTAATTGAAAACAATCACAATAAGGTACGTCATTGTTACCCAGAAATGATTTGAAATTGAGATACAAACGGCTGCATTGGCCTTTTAAGACTCATTCACTACTGCAGAAGCTGAGGGGATTCGTTGAACTACACTTAGATTTGTAACTTTACCTGAAACCTCAATACTGGTGTTAGCTCTCATATGGGAAAGGGAGAGGCGAAAGGAGGATACCTAGTCAGTGGTACAACTGAATGCCTTCAACTGAAATGTGTCTTCCGCATTTAACCCAACCCCTCTGAATCAGAGAGGTGTGGGGGGATGCCTTAATCGACATCCACGTCTTCGGCACTTGCTCAGGGTCAGAACGACCGATTTCTGGTTATGAGTTGTAGAGTACTCAAGTTCGGTTATATTGGTGTGTGGGAATCGGATCAGTCAGTTGATGTCCATCAACTGAATGAATCAACAACCAGGGTTCAGTACCCCATTTATACTTTTATACCTGTGGAAAAATATATAATTATCACACGCACCCACACACAATTAATGAGCTGTGGTTCTTAGGTTTAAAAATCACTTATTTAGTTCTCCTTTATGTGTGTGCATAAATTGAATATTTTGTAGTAATAATCTTGATTCAAAAGATTATTAACAGTTTCTCCGTGCCCTTGTTTGTTTTCAAATACTAAGAGGACCTTCTTCGAGAGAGTCTGATTCACACACATATATCTTTGTCAGTGTTCCATCCCTTCGAAGAAGCCTTTTATGAGCCTCAGTCTGCCTCCATTCCTTCAATACCTCTGAAAGTACCATATTTTCCTAGAGACCTCTCCTGGCTCCTCCAGCTTTGTACTTCTTATTCCTTCTCCATTACCCTCTAAGACATTTAACAGGGCTTCTCCATTACCCTCTAAGACATTTAACAGGGCTTCTCCATTACCCTCTAAGACATTTAACAGGGCTTCTCCATTACCCTCTAAGACATTTAACAGGGCTTCTCCATTACCCTCTAAGACATTTAACAGGGCTTCTCCATTACCCTCTAAGACATTTAACTGGGCTTCTCCATTACCCTCTAAGACATTTAACTGGGCTTCTCCATTACCCTCTAAGACATTTAACAGGGCTTCTCCATTACCCTCTAAGACATTTAACAGGGCTTCTCCATTACCCTCTAAGACATTTAACAGGGCAGTAAGTATGGCTGAAACGCTTACTTAACGCCTCATAATAACCTCACACACCACAAACAGAGGGAACATTCTCTCTTTAAGGGGGTTATGGTGCAACATAACAAAAATAAATTAAAACTTGTCATTGGTTCTTATTGTTGATCTAGCCACAGTTTGAGGTTGGCTCCTAGGCTACATTTTCACTGAGGAATAACAGCTACTATTAACCATGGTTCCTATCTCATCCTGTTTCCTAGGTGATCAGCCACTGAATAGGACATTACTGTTGATTTAGATTTGTTTATGTCTGCTTGCACAAGCTTGGAATGGGTTCACTAATCTTATTGTTAAGAATATAATTTTATGCCAGTTGTTTAGCTTTTTGTTTGTTATACTCAGGATGGCATTTCATCTGATATATAGAGTTTGATTAATTAGCAATGTGATTCCCAACTCATAGATTATAACTAAATACATTATCTAGCGCTTTAGTTTTCATAAAACATGTTTCCTATTGGGTTTTTCAAACTGAATGGATTTGTTGGAGAAATCCCCTGAGCAGTGACGTAGGTCAATGGCTCTTTTTCTTATATTCTATCTGTCAATTGAAATTGAAGTAATGCCACAATTCTTTAGTCAGCGGTGTTGTAAGGTTTTCTCTAAAATGTCACAGAGCTCTAATGAGATGGAGTGCCACCAGGGGCAGAGGGCTCAAAGGAATGGGACTGACTGACTGACTCCCAGGACCTTCAATCCACACAGGAAAACACTCCTCATAATTACACTGTTTGTTTCACCCATGTTATGTTTCTTCTATTTTTTACACAAATACACAAGCCTACAGGGTTTACATGGTGTGTGTGTGTATATCTGTGTCCCAGCACCCTCCTAATATTGAGTTTTGCCCTCAGAACAGCCTCAATTCGTTAGGGCATGGACTCTACAAGGTATCGAAAGCATTCCACAGGGATGCTGGCCAATGTTACTTCACATTTTTTGGGGGCACTGAGCAAACTTTAGGTCAGGTGAGGGGACACTTGAACATTGTGAGAATTTTGTGCAACTTCCTGCACACGGTTACAGTCAACACTGAGGCTGTACCAGTACAGTTTTAGACAGTTGCCAATAGGCTATTGTGGCTATTTGAGCATAATGTACAGTGCCTTCAGAAAGTACTCAGACCCTTTGACTTTTTCCACATTTTGTTACGTTTCAGCCTTATTCTAAAATGGATTAAATAAAACAAATCTCAGCAATCTACACATAATGACACAGCAAAAACAGATTTTTTTGAAAAAAACATGATTTACATAAGTATTCAGACCCTTTGCTATGAGAATCGAAATTGAGCTCAGGTGCATCCTGTTTCCGTTGATCATCCTTGAGATGTTTCTACAATTTGATTGGAGTCCACCTGTGGTAAATTCAACTGATTGGACATGATTTGGAAAGGCACGCACCTGTCTATATAAGGTCCCACAGTTGACAGTGCATGTCAGAGCAAAAACCAAGCCATGAGGTCGAAGGAATTGTCCTCAGAGCTCCGGGACAGGATTGTGTCGAGGCACAGATCTAGAGAAGGGTACCAAAAAAATGTCTGCAGCATTGAAGGTCCCCAAGAACACAGTGGCCTCCATCATTCTTAAATGGAAGAAGTTTGGAACCACCAAGACTCTTCCTAGAGCTGGCCTCTCGGCCAAACTGAGCAATCGGGGGAGAAGGGCCTTGGTCAGGGAGGTGACCAAGAACCCGATGGTCACTCTGACAGAGCTCTAGAGTTCCTCTGTGGATGGGAGAACCTTCCAGAAGGACAACCATCTCTGCAGCACTCCACCAATCAGGCCTTTATGGTAGATTGACCAGACAGAAGCCATTCCTCAGTAAAAGGCACCTAAAGGACACTAAGACCATGAGAATCAAGATTCTCTGGTCTGATGAAACCAAGATTGAACTCTTTGGCCTGAATGCCAAGCATCACATCTGGAGGAAACCTGGCACCATCCCTACGGTGATGCATGGTGGTGGCAGCAACATGCAGTGGGAATGTTTTTAAGCTGCAGAGACTGGGAGACTAGTCATGGGGCATGGACGGAGCAAAGATGAACGGAGCAAAATACAGAGAGATCCTTGATGAAAACCTGTTACAGAGCGCTCAGGACCTCAGACTGGGGAAAAGGTTCACCTTCTAACAGGACAACGACCCGAAGCACACAGCCAAGACAATGAACTTGAACCCGATCAAACATCTTTGGAGAGACCAGAAAATAGCTGTGCAGCAACGCTCCCCATCCAACCTGACAGAGCTTGAGAGGATCTGCAGAGAAGAAACTCCCCAAATACAGGTGTGCCAAGCTTGTAGCGTCATACCCAAGAAGACTCAAGGTTGTAATTGCTGCCAAAGCTGCTTCAACAAAGTACCGAGTAAAGAGTCTGAATACTTATGCAAATTGTGATATTTCTGTTTTTTTTATATATATATATTATAGCAAAAATGTCTAAAAACCTGTTTTTGCTGTTTCACTATTGTGTATTGTATGTAGATTTATGAGGGATTTTTTTTTTTAATCAATTTTAGAATAAGTCTGTAACCGAACAAAATGTGGAAAAAGTCAAGGGGTCTGAATACTTTCCGAATGCACTATAGGCCTACCAACAAAACCAATGGAGCGAATCCCATGACATTTTCACACGGAAATAGCTTTGGATTTCTGTGATATAGCCTATATGTGGTGTTCAGTGCAGGCCTACATTCAATGAGCCTTTTAAAAAAAAAATTACATTATGAAGGGCTTGACATGAATTAAGGATTTTTTACAACATGGGCCAAAAAGCTGACTGTAAATTGCATTGTATTGTGTTGTATGATGCAAGAAACCACTATACGAAATAAAATGTATTATTATTACCATACAGAGAATTAGATAATGTAGGCTACCCCTCTGCCTATTGGCTTATTTGCATATTCAAGCCTGTCTCAAAATACAACACTGCCCAATTAAATAAGATATAAGCTTTTTACCTGACAGGCTTTTCAAAGACAGCTTGAAATGTAGCCTACTGTACACGTTTTGTGCTCTTGTAGGAAGCAGTAACTCCCCATTGCTGACCTATACTTATATAACTGGGCTAATAACTTGCTAACTAGCAAATAATATAAACAAATGTGCACACGCACACTCTGCGCTCTGATCTGAAAAGTGCACTAGCTGGTGATTGAAAGACCGCTCGTGGGCTACCCCCGACAATAGAATTCTACTCTGTTGTGCTCTGGCTCTGTTACAACAAAATCACAGACTTAATCTTGCAAAGTTAGATTTATTTTGGTTTGTTGTATTGAAAAGGGGGTGATATAATGTTGATTCGATCACAGAAAAACTTTGATCTATATAGTGCAAACTAATGGGACGACTTCAGTGAAGTTCAATCTCATGCGTCTCTGCGCGGCATGGCATTTCTTCTGGGCGGCAGTCCTGGAGGAAGTGCGCGGCCGCCCACGCGCGCAGTTTAGAGGGAACATTGATGCTGGCCGATGTTGACTCCATTGCTTCCCACAGTTGTGTTAAGTTGGCTGGATGTCCTTTGGATGGTGGACCATTCGTGATACACACAGGAAGCAGTTGCGCATGAAAAACCCAGCAACATTGCAGTTCTTAACACAAACGAATGCGCATGGCAGCTACTACCATACCCCATTCAAAGGCACTTATAATATTTTGTCTTGCCCATTCACCCTCTGAATGGCACACATACACAATCCATGTCTCAATTGTCTCAAGGCTTTAACATCCTTCTTTAATCTGTCTCCCCCGCTTCCTTTACACTGATTGAAGTGGATTTAACAAGTGGCATCAATAAGGGATCATAGCATTCACCTGGTCAGACTATGTCATGGAAAGAGCAGGTCTTCTTCATTATGGTGATCCTTCATTGTGATTGTGCTAAAGAGTTTTACTGTGACCTTTCAGACAGATTTGTGTTTATTGCCACTTGGTTCTGACCCTGATGGAAGGATGTATCTGAAAGTGACAGAATATTACTTTCTCATTCAGGTCAGGATGTTTATATCTGTCCTCTTGACTGATGTGAGAGGTTGAAATCTTGACATTTATTAGCTGAATTCAGCTTATTAATTCTGAGCTGTCCTATGAATACCAATATGGTCATTCTGTTTAACTTCTGGCAATTATAAGTGTGATATCTCTGCTTTCCAAGCCCTGACACCCACAGCCCCAGTGTGAATGTTGAAGCCATTTGAAGTCACTTAACAGACACAGCGGTGGCTTTGGTGTTTGAGACTGGCAGGACACGTCTGGGTCTCTCAAGGACGATTCATTATGTGGGTCGTCACATCAACACTTTGCTTTAATATCAGCAGCTCCCAGTGTAAGTAGGACGCGCTGTCCCAAAACAGCATACAATCAGCCTGCTAAAAATAGCCCTAGCCTCCTAGCCTGAGGGAAGATTTCACACAAAGGCAGGAGCCTGAACACATGCAAGATCACTCAGCGATACACTGGGCTGGATGGGATGGGGAGAATCCTCCAGAAACAATCACCCATTTTGGATTGTATTCCTCGAGTAGTGTGCAGTACTGAAGGCACAATATCTGAGAGAGATGCACAGAGTGGAGGGCTCCCTGTCTTTCTCTCCTAATATGAACCCAATGACTTGTCATTCAAAATGCATGTCTAGCACAGTGTCTCCTCCTATTCAATCATATAGTCGTTACTCGTTATCATTTCTCTCAGTGAGGTAGTTTGGTGCTAGACAGACCAGAGTGTGTGCTGGCCTGAGGCTCTGTATGTGTTGATTTGTGGGGTCTGGGAGCTTGCCCTGCCCTGCAGGCTCTCACCATCTTAAAGGTATCAACCTGCTCATCTCCTCTGTAAAGAATAGGCCCAGGCATGAATGGATGGGCCTTTGGAGAGACCTCACTCCCACAACCTGTTCATAAATGATCAAGCGACGGGAGCAGTTTACCACAGGAGAAAAAAAGAGAGAGGTAGTGTGTGGAGACTAGAGACGAGAGTGGATGGAGAGAGAATAGAATGTTTGTGGGAATGGAACCATGCATGCAGCTTCCCTCTGCTGTGCAGTGCTCTGTGCTGGTTGATGGAATAGCAGAAGTGGTATAATACCCACTTGTGGATTGGAATTCCACTCCCACAGAGGAGAGGGGGGTGGATGAGCTAGATTCTGCTGGAGGGGGAAATGGGAGAGGGAACCTGACTCTGTGTGTGAATTACTGAATTGCTAAATGGTTTGTTTTACATAGATATCAATTTAAAAGGTATGACATGATACTCTGTCTTTGTAGTAGTATTACTATTAGTACTACTATTACTATCATTAGTAAACATTTTAATTTGACATTTTCCTGCTCAGTTGTTTTACACAGATGTTTAAGTGGAAGTGGAAGGGGAAAGGGAAGGATTTGAATCCTAAGGATGCCAGTTTCCATTCTGAGGAGTCGGATGACAAATGACTCTTATACGGCATCAACAAAGACAAGGCTCTGTCAGTGGGAATGCTTTTAAAGGGAGCCAAATCTTTTGGAAGACACCGGGGTATAGATGGAGCCCTGCACAGAGCCACGGCTCCAGTCTGCTTAATTAGAAAAGATTCCCCAAGGAATACTTAGGCTAATGGTCCTGCAGCAGCACAGCCCAGCACAGCGCAACCAAGATAGGAGAGGAAATTACACAATGGGCAGGGCAGACAGAAAGCCCTCTCCCAAACATACTGACGGGCTGTTTTATAACTCTTACTGCAGAGGAATACATCACCACATTCAGGTTTGGCCCCTTTTCAATCCAACAAATTGAAGATTAAGATGTAATCTGATTACAAAAAAACTAACTGTAACCGGTTATGTTACCAGCAAGAATATTGAAATCCGATTTCAGATACTTTTGAACAACTGGCTTACTTTTAAATTAAGAAATTATGTTTACATAAAAAAGGCGCAAGTTTAAGTTTCTCAGAGGCCACTATGATGACACGCCAAATTAATTTGATGGATCCTTTTTGTCTTCTAATGCCTAAATAATCCAAAAGTAACTGAAAGTAATCCGATTATTTTGGTCATCTCAAAAAAATATATTTCACATTTTATACTCAGGAATTAATCTGAATGTCAATGTTAGTGAACCAAATCTTGCGTGCATGCTGGCCGTCGGCCAACTACTTGATTTATTTATTTATCTTTTGTGTTTTTTTCTTAAAAAAATACAAAACATATACATACAAAGGACAACATACAAACACACACAAACATCGACGCCATCACCCTGCCCAGACCCAACTGCTCACACCCCCATCTCCAGCTCCCGTATCACTCTCCACCACATGACCTCAAACTGCACCATTTTGTTTCTCTCCTTCGCCCACGCACTTTCAACATTTAGATAATACAGCATTTTACCTTTCCATTGTGTTAATGATTGGGATTGGTTGATTTCCAGTTTTTAAGTAAACGTTTTTTCAAGAGGATTCCCAGGAAAAGTTTCGTCCACCCCATTGGGTAGCTCACTGCACCCTCATATGCCATGTCTTTAAATTATGCAGACAGACAGATTAAAAGTAAATAGTAATACTTCTGACAATCAACTTTCTAATTCCACCCGCAACTTTTGGACTTCACAGCATTCCCAGAAGGCAGGATTATTGAATAATTGTTAGTTTTACACTTAAGACATCACTCTGCCATTGTGCTGTAGAATTTGTGAATTTTGTCTGTTGTATAATAAATTCTATACATTACTTAATACTGGATTAAGCGTACATTTTAGTTAACTGTAATTTAATTAGTTACACTACATGACCAAAAATATGTGGACACCTGCTCGTTGAACATGTCATTCCAAAATCATGGGCATTAAAATTGAGTTGGTCCCTGGGAAGGCTTTCCACTAGGTGTTGGATCATTGCTGTGGGGACTTGCTTACATTCAGCCACAAGAGCATTAGTGAGGTCGGGCAGGGATGTTGGGGCAATTAGGTCTAGCTCGAAGTCGGCGTTCCAATTCTTCCCAAAGGTGTTCAATGGGGTTGAGGTCAGGGCTCTGTGCAGGCCAGTCAAGTTCTTCCACACTGATCTCGCCAAATTTCTGCATGGACCTCGCTTTGTGCACGAGTGGAATTGTCATGCTGAAACAAGAAAGGGCCTTTCTCAAACTGTTGCCACAAAGTTCTTGGGGACCTTCAATGCTGCAGATTTTTTGGTACCCTTCCCCAGATCTGTGCCTCGACACAATCCTGTCTCAGAGCTCTACGGACAATTCCTTCAACCTCACGGCTTGGTTTTTGCTCTGACATGCACTGTCAACTTTGGGATCTTATATAGACAGGTGTGTGCCTTTCCAAATCATGTCCAATCAATTGCATTTACCCCAGGTGGACTCCAATCAAGTTGTAGAAACATCTCAAGGATGATCAATGGAAACAGGATGCACCTGAGCTCAATTTCGAGTCTCATAGCAAAGGGTATGAATACTGTAAATAAGGTATTTCTGTTTTTTATTTGTAATACATTTGCTAACATTTCAAAAAACCTTTTTTTTTGCCTTGTCATTATGGGGTATTGTGTGTAGATTGATGAGGAAAAACTTTTATTTAATACATTTTAGAATAAGTCTGTAACGTAACAACATGGAAAAAGTCAAGGGGTCTGAATACTTTCCGAATGCACTGTATAGTGTTAGCAGTTGATGTTACTCTTCAATAACACAAACCCCAAAGCAAATCAGGGGGAGAAAAATAGGTTTATTCAAAGAGAACAAATCGTGCGGGGAGGTAGATGGTAGATGGTCATGCTCCCCTGTCCTCAGGGATTCTCTCCTGTGATTCTCTTCAGTGATTCAAATCAAATCAAATTTATTTATATAGCCCTTCTTACATCAGCTGATATCTCAAAGTGCTGTACAGAAACCCAGCCTAAAACCCCAAACAGCAAGCAATGCAGGTGTAGAAGCACGGTGGCTAGGAAAAACTCCATAGGAAGGCCAAAACCTAGGAAGAAACCTAGAGAGGAACCAGGCTATGAGGGGTGGCCAGTCTTCTTCTGGCTGTGCCGGGTGGAGATTATAACAGAACATGGCCAAGATGTTCAAATGTTCATAAATGACCAGCATGGTCAAATAATAATAATCACAGTAGTTGTCGAGGATGCAGCAAGTCAGCACCTCAGGAGTAAATGTCAGTTGGCTTTTCATAGCCGATCATGAAGAGTATCTCTACCGCTCCTGCTGTCTCTAGAGAGTTGAAAACAGCAGGTCTGGGACAGGTAGCACGTCCGGTGAACAGGTCAGGGTTCCATAGCCGCAGGCAGAACAGTTGAAACTGGAGCAGCAGCACGGCCAGGTGGACTGGGGACAGCAAGGAGTCATCATGCCAGGTAGTCCTGAGGCATGTTCCTAGGGCTCAGGTCCTCCGAGAGAGAGAAAGAAAGAGAGAATTAGAGAGAGCATACTTAAATTCTCACAGGACACAGGATAAGACAGGAGAAGTACTCCAGATATAACAAACTGACCCTAGCCCCCCGACACATAAACTACTGCAGCATAAATACTGGAGGCTGAGACAGGAGGGGTCAGGAGACACTGTGGCCCCATCCGATGATACACGCACCTCAAGGCTAGTGCGGGGAGCAGCAACAGGATGCACAGGACTCTGGAGACGCACAGGAGGCTTGGTGCGTGGTGCCGGAACTGGTGGTACCGGGCTGGAGACACGCACCATAGGGCGAGTGCGTGGAGGAGGAACAGGGCTCTGGAGACACACTGGAAGCCTGGTGCGTGGTGTTGGCACTGGTGGTACTGGGCTGGGGCGGGGAGGTGGCGCCGGATATACCGGACCGTGCAGGCGTACTGGCTCCCTTGAGCACTGAGCCTGCCCAACCTTACCTGGTTGAATGCTCCCCGTAGCCCGACCAGTGCGGGGAGGTGGAATAACCCGCACTGGGCTGTGTTGGCGAACTGGGGACACCATGCGTAAGGCTGGTGGCATGTATGCCGGCCCGAGGAGACGCACTGGTGACCAGACGCGTTGAGCCGGCTTCATGGCACCTGGCTCAATGCTCAATCTAGCCCTGCCAGTGCGGGGAGGTGGAATAACCCGCACCGGGCTATGCACACGTACAGGAGACACCATGCGCTCTACCGCATAACACGGTGTCTGCCCGTACTCTCGCACTCCACGGTAAGCATAGGGAGTTGGCGCAGGTCTCCTACCTGACTTCGCCACACTCCGTTGTAGCCCCCCCCAATAAATTTTTGGGTTTGACTCTCGGGCTTCAAGCCTCGCTTCCGTGCTGCCTCCTCATATCGCCTCCTCTCGGCTTTAGCTGCCTCCAGCTCTTCACGAGGGAGGCGATACTCTCCCGGTTGTGCCCAAGGTCCCTTACCATCCAGTATCTCCTCCCAAGTCCAAGAATCCTGTATGCGCTGCTCCTGCTGCTTATCACGCTGCTTGGTCCTGGTATGGTGGGTAATTATGTCACGATCGTCTTGATGAGGAAGAGTGGACCAAGGCGCAGCGTGATATAAATACATCCTCTTTTTATTTACGAAGAAGATGAACACGAAACGAAACACTATACAAACAAACAAAACAACAAACGACCGTGAAGCTACAAAACGAAAGTGCACACACAAGCTACTAACGTTTAGACATAGACAATTACCCACAACAGCCTAATGCCTATGGCTGCCTTAAATATGGCTCCCAATCAGAGACAATGAAAGACAGCTGTCTCTGATTGAGAACCACTCAGGCAACCATAGACATACCTAGACACCTACACTGAACACAACCCCATAAACTCTACAAAACCCCCTATACAATACAACCACCCAAGACGAGACAAATACACACAAACCTCCTTCCTGTCACACCCTGACCTAACTAAAATAATACAGAAAACAAAGATAACTAAGGCCAGGGCGTGACACATTCACAGAGACAAACTGATATCTTTCCGACAGATAAGATCTAAACCAGGCCAGAACTTGTCTGTGTAGACCAATTTGGGTTTCCAATTTCTCCAAAAGAATGTGGTGATCGATGGTATCAAAGGCAGCACTAAGGTCTAGGAGCACGAGGACAGATGCAGAGCCTCGGTCTGACGCCATTAAAAGGTCATTTACCACCTTCACAAGTGCAGTCTCAGTGCTATGATGGGGTCTAAAACCAGACTGAAGCATTTCGTATACATTGTTTGTCAGAGTTGTGCAGACTCAGGACAGCTGAGCTTTGGAGGAATACGCAGATTTAAAGAGGAGTCCGTAATTTGCTTTCTAATGATCATGATCTTTTCCTCAAAGAAGTTCATGAATGTATTACTGCTGAAGTGAAAGCCATCCTCACTTGGGGAATGCTGGTTTTTAGTTAGCTTTGCGACAGTATCAAAAAGAAATTTCGGATAGTTCTTATTTTCCTCAATTAAGTTGGAAAAATAGGATGATCGAGCAGCAGTGAGGGCTCTTCGATACTGCACGGTACCGTCTTTCCAAGCTAGTCGGAAGACTTCCAGTTTGGTGTGGCGCCATTTCCGTTCCAATTTTCTGGAAGCTTGCTTTAGAGCTCGGGTATTTTCTGTATACCAGGGAGCTAGTTTCTTATGACGAATGTTTTTAGTTTTTAGGGGTGCAACTGCATCTAGGGTATTGCGCAAGGTTAAAATGAGTTCCTCAGTTAGGTGGTTAACTGATTTTTGTCCTCTGACGTCCTTGGGTAGGCAGAGGGATTCTGGAAGGGCATCAAGGAATCTGTGTGTTGTCTGAGAATTTAGAGCATGACTTTTGATGCTCCTTGGTTGGGGTCTGAGCAGATTATTTGTTGCGATTGCAAACGTAATAAAATGGTGGTCCGATAGTCCAGGATTATGAGGAAAAACATTAAGATCTACAACATTTATTCCATGGGACAAAACTAGGTCCAGAGTATGACTGTGACAGTGAGTAGGTCCAGAGACATGTTGGACAAAACCCACTGAGTCGATGAAAGCCTTTTGGAGTGGGTCTGTGGACTTTTCCATGTGAATATTAAAATCACCAAATATTAGAATATTATCTGCTATGACTACAAGGTCCGATAGGAATTCAGGGAACCCAGTGAGGAACGCTGTATACGGCCCAGGAGGCCTGTAAACAGTAGCTATAAAAAGTGATTGAGTAGGCTGCATAGATTTCATGACTAGAAGCTTCAAAAGACGAAAACGTCATTTTTTTTTTTTGTAAATTTAAATTTGCTATCGTAAATGTTAGCAACACCTCCGCCTTTGCGGGATGCACGGGGGATATGGTCACTAGTGTAACCAGGGGGTGAAGCCTCATTTAACACAGTAAATTCATCAGGCTTAAGCCATGTTTCAGTCAGGCCAATCACATCAAGATTATGATCAGTGATTATTTCATTGACTATAACTGCCTGTGATTCTCTCCTGTGACTCTCTCCACAGAACAAAAGGACAGTATGCAGTTTTATAACCCAGCCCTAGCCTGTGGTTGACCAATTATAATTCCTTGGAATTGGGCCAATGGCCAAATAACAAGTATCCTATTTCAGGTTCAATATATAAACAATTTGGACCAATGAGAACTTGCCATGTAGCTATGAGTCCCGGACTGAAATTCCTCCCATGTCGCTGACCCATTGATATGATAGAAAAACCACTATTTCCATTGATCGTTAGTACTCTATTGACCTCTCGTCCTCTGCGTTGTGTATTATCTTTAAAATATTCTTACACTCCCCCCTAGACCATTTAAAAAATAAATATACTTCAAATGTATTTTTAGAAAACATGAAAAAACATGAAAAAAAACAGCAGTAAACATAAAATCATTCACATTAAACACCTTGCATTTCTATAAAACACAAAGGGCATACTGTACTCGCTGTTACATTAAGAAATAGATTTCAAACAAAGTTATAGAAAATAAGTATTAACAGGTGTAATGGTGATGTCCCTTACGATTCCTACCACATCCTGTATTAGGAGGAAACTCACACAAACAATAATATTCAAGACAATAATATTCAATCGTCCTATTGGCAAGGTAATCATTCACCAAGTCCTTTAAAAGTGACCAGCTCTTCCACACTGTTATCAGTCCCATATAGATAACTATTAGAAATTATGTTCTGACAGTCTGCCTGTTAGTGAGGAATTCTTCTTCCTTTCCACTGGTTGATAAGGACGTCTCTAATGAACACTTCACCGGTGATCTTGTATCGTTTCAGGTACAGTCAAGGGATAGTGCTGCAGCTTCAGATGGTAGATTATCATAACCTGTAATGAAGGAAACAAAAAAGTGAAAGTAACGTGTCCTGGTTTCAAGATAAATTTATATTTCACATAGATTTCCCTAAGTAAGCATGTCCCGATTTTCAGGAAAAAGTTGGCTAGATATCCCTAATATGATGACTGCGGTGTACAACATAGAAGCTTATCAGGTTCTGATCATCTTACTATGCTTCTTCACCCGAGATTGCTAATCAATCAGTTCTTTATTCTCCAGGCTCCGTTTTGTCATCAACATGGACAACCTTGCAATGAGTGACATGTATCCATCGTGATTTTCCCTGCTGACCTTGTTATGAGCAAAACTTGATAAGGACCTTTCCATTTTGGCCCTAATGTCTCTGTTACATTTTTTTTTTTTTACCATCACGCACTGTCCTGGTACTACGTCATGTCCCCCCTCAGGAGTTATTCCCCTCTTTTACTTGTCTGTTTGCTTCCCATACTGCATTAGAGATTTGTATGCAATAGTTAAGCATTGTGTCACTCATAAAGTGAACGTCTGCTTTTCTCAAATCTAACGTGCCTGGTAGTGACATGGGTCGACCTGTGACGACCTCAAATGGACTCAACCCTGTGATTTTGTTATGTGTTGCCCGTATACTACATAATACCGTAGGCAATGCATCTGAGGTGTTTTTCCTAATCAGCTTAGGAGACAGAGGTGTTCTCTTGGCAGCCGCCATGGCAGCTCTGTCAGCCAGATCATTACCTTTACTCTCATCTGTAAAGATTTTTCCTTGTGCTTTCATTTTCAAAATTGCAACTTGTCCAGGTAACTGGAGAGCATTCAGTAGAGCCATCACCTCTGATCCATTCTTCAGAGGAGCTCCCAGTGATGTCATGAATCCTCTGTTTTTCCATATTTTTCCAAAATCATGGGTAACACCAAAAGCATATCTCAAGTCTGTAGATATTTGCTGTTTTTCTTTCAGCTTGTTTATGTGCTTCTGTCAAAGCCACCAATTCCGCCACCTGGGCTGATGCTCCTGAGGGTAACGTGTCTGTCACTATCACATTGTCCATTGTAGTACCTGCCCAGCTTGCCTTCTTCACCCCCCCCTCCACAATGCTTGAACCGTCTGTGTATAAGATAAACTCCGGGTTTTCCAACAGATTCTTCATAAACCCATCAGAGAGCTGATCCAAAACCAACTCACAACAGTCGTGTTCAAGTAATGTGGTATCTGGAGGAAGCATCAGAGTAGCTGGATTACATGGTGTGCCACGTTGTATGATGATGTTAGGAGCCTCCACTACTTAAGTATTGGCCATAGCTTCTTTGCTATGGGATATTGTTTTATGCAAGTTGGGGCAGCACCTGTCAAGCACACTGGTTTCATATCCAAAGTTCCGCACCCATTTTTCTCCGTAGTCCAAATAGGATGGTTCTGAACTGTAGATCGCTGCAGTTGTCTAATTTTCCATGTCACCTTCCCTTCAGAAATGTTCAGTGTAGAGTCAAGTTGCATAATAACATCAAGGCCTAAAATAGGTTGTTCAAATGAGCCTATCCACACCCCTGCATCAATCTTCATTGGACCAATAGAAATTGATAATGGTTTGATTTGTTTCATATCTGCCCCCCCCCCCCCCCCCCCACTCCTGTTGCTCTCATCTTCTTGCCCGTGTACTGAAGACATACAGTTGAAGTCGGAAGTTTACATACACCTTAGTCAACTATATTTAAACTCAGTTTTTCACAATTCCTGACATTTAATCCTAGTAAAAATTCCCGTCTTAGGTCAGTTAGGATCACCACTTTATTTTAAGAATGTGAAATGTCAGAATAATAGTAGAGAGTGATTTATTTCAGGTTTTATTTATTTTATCACATTCCCAGTGGGTCAGAAGTTTACATACACACAATTAGTATTTGGTAGCATTGCATTTAAATTGTTTAACTTGGGTCAAACATTTCTGGTAGCCTTCCACAAGCTTCCCACAGTAAGTTGGGGGAAATTTGGCCCATTCCTTCTGACAGAGCTGGTGTAACTGAGTCAGGTTTGTAGGCCTCTTTGCTCACACACGCTTTTTCAGTTCTGCCCACACATTTTGTAATGGATTGAGGTCAGGGCTTTTTGATGGCCACTCCAATACCTTGACTTTGTTGTCCTTAAGCTATTTTGCCACAACTTTGGAAGTATGCTTGGGGTCATTGTCCGTTTGGAAGACCCATTTGCGACCAAGCTTTAACCTCCTGACTGATGTCTTGAGATGTTGCTTCAATATATCCACATAATTTTCCTCCCTCATGATGCCATCTATTTTGTGAAGTGCATCAGTCCCTCCTGCATGATGCTGCCCCCCCCCCCCGTGCTTCATGGTGTTGGGA